>NW_027141545.1:656666-985000 GCF_036365525.1 Heterodontus francisci
TTAATACCTTTGGTTAACAAGATTCTATCAATCACAGGTTTAAAAATTAACCAATAAGCCAGCATGGAATTTCCACAAACAGTCACATGAGGGTGTGATGGCTCCCACATTGGAATAGCTTGCTGAATATTTAAAACAGAGACAGAGAGAGAGACAGAGATAGAAGAGAGAGGGAGAGACAGAGAGAGAAAGACAGATGGAGGAACATAGAGAGAGACAGAGATGGAAGGAGAGAGAGGGAGGGCAAGACAGATGGAGGGACAGAGAGAGAGAGATACAGGGATAGAAGGAGAGAGGGGGCAAGCCAGAGAGGGAAAGACAGATGGTGGGATAGAGAGAGAGAGATACAGGGATAGGAGGAGAGAGAGGGAGAGGCAGAGAGGGAAAGACAGATGGAGGGATAGAGAGAGAAGGAGAGAGATGGAGTGACAGGGAGGGAAGGACAGATGGAAAGACAGAGAGTGAGAGACAGAGAGAGAAGGAGAGAGAGGGAGTGTCTGGGAGGAAAAGACAGATGGTGCGACAGAGTGAGAGACAGAGAGAGAAGGAGAGAGAGGGAGTGACAGGGAGGGAATGACAGATCGAGGGACAGAGTGAGAGACAGAGAGAGAAGGAGAGAGATGGAGTGACGTAGGGAAGGACAGATGGAGGGACAGAGAGAGAAACAGAGAGAGAAGACCAGAGAGGGAGTGACAGAGGGAATGACAGATGGAGAGACAGAGAGAGAGAGGCAGAGGTGGACGGAGAGAGAGGGAGTCACAGGGAGGGAAAGACAGATGGAGGAACAGAGAGAGAGACAGAGAGAGAAGGAGAGAGATGGAATGACGGAGGGAAGGACAGATGGAGGGATAGAGAGAGAAACAGAGAGAGAAAGACAGAGAGGGAGTGACAGAGAGGGAAAGGCAGTTGGAGGGACAGAGAGAGAGACAGAGAGAGAAGGAGAGAGATGGAATGACGGAGGGAAGGACAGATGGAGGGATAGAGAGAGAAACAGAGAGAGAAAGACAGGGAGTGAAAGAGAGGGAAAGACAGATGGAGAGACAGAGAGAGAGAGGCAGAGGTGGAAGGAGAGAGAGGGAGTGACAGAGAGGGAAAGACAGATGAAGGGACAGGGAGAGTGACAGAGAGAGAGGCAGAGACAGGGAGAGAAGGAGAGAGTGGGAGACACAGGGAGGGAAAGACAGCTGGAGGGACAGGGAGAGAGACAGAGAGAGAGGCAGAGACAGAGAGAGTAGACGAGAGAGGGAGAGACAGGGAGGGAAAGACAGATGGAGGGACAGAGAGAGACACAGAGACAGAAGGAGAGAGAGGGAGAGACAGAGAGGGAAAGACAGATGGATGGACAGAGAGAGAGACAGAGAGAGGAGAGAGAGGGAGTGTCAGGGAGGGAAAGACAGATGGAAGGATAGAGGGAAATAGAGAGAGACAGAAATAGATGGAGAGAGAGGGTGTGACAGAGAGACAGAGAGAGAAACAGAGAGAGAAGGACAGAGAGGGAGTGACAGGGAGGAAAAGACAGATGGAGGGACAGAGTGAGAGACAGAGAGAGAAGGAGACAGATGGAGTGACAGGGAGGGAAGGACAGATGGAGATTTGGAGGGATAGAGAAAGAGACAGAGATAGAAGGACAGAGAGGGAGTGTCAGAAAGGGAAAGAGAGATGGAGAGATAGAGGGATAGAGAGAGAGACAGAGATAGATGGAGAGAGAGGGTGTGACAGAGAGACAGAGAGAGAGGCAGAGACGGAGAGAGAAGGAGAGAGTGGGAGAGAAACAGAGGCAAAGGCAGTTGGAGAGACAGAGAGAGAGAGAAGCAGAGATGGAAGGAGAGAGAGGGAGCGACAGAGAGGGAAAGACAGATGGAGGGAAAGAGAGAGAGACAGAGATAGAAGGAGAGAGATGGAGAGACAGGGGGAAGGACAGATGGAGGGATGGAGGGATAGAGAGAGAGACAGAGATAGAAGGACAGAGAGGGAGTGTCAGGGAGGGAAAGACAGATGGAGAGACAGAGAGACAGAGATAGAAGGAGAGAGAGGGAGTGACAGAGAGGGAAATACAGATGGAGGGATAGAGAGAGAGACAGAGATAGAAGGAGAGAGATGGAGAGACAGGGAGGGAAGGACAGATGGAGGGATAGAGAGATAGACTGCAATAGAAGGAGAGAGAGGGAGTGACAGAGAGGGAAAGACAGATGGAGGGAAACAGAGAGAGACAGAGATAGAAGGAGAGAGATGGTGAGACAGGCAGGGAAGGACAGATGGAGGGTTAGAGGGATAGCAAGATAGACAGCAATAGAAGGAGAGAGAGGGAGTGACAGAGAGACAAAGAGAGAGGGAGAGACAGAGAGAGAAGGAGGGAATGGGAGAGAAACAGAGGCAAAGGCAGTTGGAGAGACAGAGAGAGAGAGAAGCAGAGATGGACGGCGAGAGAGGGAGTGACAAAGAGGGAAAGACAGATGGAAAGACAGAGAGAGAGAGACAGAGAAAGAAGCAGAGAGAGGGAGAGACAGGAAGGGAAAGACAGGTCGAGGGACAGAGTGAGAGACAGAGAGAGAAGGAGAGAGATGGAGTGACGAAGGGAAGGACAGATGGAGGAATAGAGAGAGAAACAGAGAGAGAAGAACAGAGAGGGAGTGACAGAGGGAATGACAGATGGAGAGACAGAGAGAGAGAGGCAGAGGTGGACGGAGAGAGAGGGAGTGACAGGGAGGGAAAGACAGATGGAGGAACAGAGAGAGAGACAGAGATGGAAGGAGAGAAAGGGAGTGACAGGGAGGGAAAGACAGATGGAAAGACAGAGAGAGAGACGGAGATAGAAGGAGAGATAGGGAGAGACAGAGAGGGAAAGGCAGATGGAGAGACAGAGAGAGAGAGGCAGAGATAGAAGGAGAGAGACAGTGTGTCAGGGAGGGAAAGACAGATGGAGAGACAGAGAGTGCGAGAGAGATAGAAGGAGAGAGAGGGAGAGACAGGGAGGGAAGGACCGACGGAGGGATCGAGAGAGAGAGACAGAGATAGAAGGAGAGAGAGGGAGAGGCAGAAAGGGAAAGACAGATGGAGAGACAGAGAGAGAGAGGCAGAGATGGAAGGAGAGAAAGGGAGTGATAGGGAGGGAAAGACAGATGGAGAGACAGAGAGAAAGAGAGAGATAGAAGGAGAGAGAAGGGAGAGACAGAGAGGGAAAGACAGATGGAGAGACACAGTGAGAGACAGAGAGAGAAGGAGAGAGATGGAGTGACAGGGAGGGAAGGACAGATGGAGGGATAGAGAGAGAGACAGAGATAGAAGGAGAGAGAGGGAGAGATAGAGGGAAAGACAGATGGAAGGACAGAGAGAGAGACAGAGAGAGAGGGAGAGACAGAGAGAAGGAGAAAGGGAGTGACAGAGAGGCAAAGACAGATGGAGGGACAGAGAGAGAGACAGAGATAGAAGGAAAGAAATGGAGAAACAGAGAGGGAAAGACTGATGGAGGGACAGAGAGAGAGACAGAGAGAGAGAGACAGAGATAGAAGGACAGGGAGGGCAGGACAGATGGAGGGACAGACAGAGAGACAGAGATAAAAGGAGAGAAATGGAAAAACAGACAGGGAAAGACTGATGGAGGGACAGAGAGAGAGACAGAGTGAAGCAGAGACAGAGATAGAAGGACAGAGACAGAGAGGGAAAGACAAATGGAGGAACAGAGAGAGAGACAGAGAGAGAGAGACAGAGATAGAAGGACAGGGAGGGCAGGACAGATGGAGGGACAGACAGAGAGACAGAGATAGAAGGAGAGAAATAGAGAAACAGACAGGGAAAGACTGATGGAGGGACAGAGAGAGAGACAGAGTGAAGCAGATAGATGGACAGAGACAGAGAGGGAAAGACAAATGGAGGAACAGAGAGAGAGACAGAGAGAGAGAGACAGAGATAGAAGGACAGGGAGGGCAGGTCAGATGGAGGGACAGACAGAGAGACAGAGAGAGAGAGACAGAGATAGAAGCACAGGGAGGGCAGGACAGAGAGGGAGGCAGAGACAGGGAGAGAAGGAGAGAGAGGGAGAGACAGAAAGGGAAAGGCTGTTGGAGAGACAGAGAGAGCGAGACAGAGGGAGAGGCAGAGACAGAGACAGAAGGAGAGAGAGGGAGTGTCAGGGGGTGGGGAAGGCAGATGAAGAGACAGAGAGAGAGAGACAGAGAGAGAAGGAGAGAGAGAGGGAGCGACAAGGAGGGAAAGACAGATGGAGGGACAGAGATAGAGACAAAGAGAGAAGGAAAGAGATGGAAGGACAGGGTGGGAAGGATAGATGGAGGGATAGAACGAGAGAGAGAGATAGAAGGAGAGAGAGGGAGTGACAGGGAGGGAAAGACAGATGGAGGGACAGAGTGAGAGACAGAGAGAGAAGGAGAGAGATGGAGTGACAGGGAGGGAAGGACAGATGGAGGGATAGAGAGAGAGTGGCAGAGATAGAAGGAGAGAGAGGGAGTGATCCGGGGGAGACTGATGGAGAGATGGAGAGAGAGAGAGAGAAAGAGAGAGAAGGAAAGAGTGGGAGCGACATAGATCGAAAGAGAGATGGAGAGACATAGATGGACGGAGAGAGAGCGAGTGACAGGGAGGGAAAGACAGATGGAGAGACAGAGAGAGATAGGAGAGAGAGGGAAAGACAGATGGAGATTGAGAGACAGAAGGAGAGAGAGGGAGTGACAGAGAGGGAAAGACAGATGGAGGGACAGAGGGAGACAGAGAAAGAAGGAGAGAGTGGGACAGAGAGGGAGGGTTAAAGAAAGAAGGAAAAATGTTTGAAACCATTGCTATCTTGGGAGTGAGGGAGGCAGGGAGAGATGGTGTCATAGAGACACAGACAGAGTTATGGACAGAGGCAGAGAAAGAGAGGGAGAGAGGTAGAGAGAGAGATAGAATTAGAAAGAGACGGTGACAGGGAGTCAATGACAGATGGAGGGACAGAGAGAGAGAAGGAGAGAGAGGGAGAGACAGAGAGAAGGAGAGAGGGAGTGACTGAGAGGGAAAGACAGATGGAGGGACAGTGAGAGAGACAGAGATACAGAGTGAGGGAAAGGCAGAGAGTATGTGAGAGAGACACAATAGAGTCATGGACAGAGGCACAGAGAGAGAGAGAGAGTAACAGAGAGAGAGACAGACAGAAAGAGAGAGAGACAGAAAGAGAGAGATAGAGACACAGAGAGAGAAACAGAGAGAGAGGGAGCGGCAGTGAGAGAGAGAGAGACAGAGACAATGATAGCGAAGGACAACGAGAGAGAGAGATGGGGAGAGAGAGATAGAGGGGGGAGAGAGAGATAGATGGGGGAGAGAGAGATAGAGACACAGAGAGAGAAACAGAGAGAGAGGGAGCGGCAGTGAGAGAGAGAGAGACAGAGACAATGATAGCGAAAGACAACGAGAGAGAGAGATGGCGAGAGAGATAGAGGGGGTAAAGAGAGATAGAGGGGGTAAAGAGAGATCGAGGGGGGTAGAGAGAGATAGAGGGGGGAGAGAGATAGACGTGGAGAGAGAGAGAGGGGGGAGAGAGAGAGGGAGATAGAGGGGGAGAGGGAGTGTGAGGGGGAGAGCGAGATAGAGGGGTGAGACAGATAGAGGGGGGAGACTGAGATAGAGGGGGGAGAGTGAGATAGAGGGGGAGAATGAGATAGAGGGGGTGTGTGAGATAGAAGGAGTGTGTGAGATAGAGGGGGTGTGTGAGATAGAGGGGGTGTGTGAGATAGAGGGGGAGAGGCAGATAGAGGGGGTGTGTGAGATAGAGGGGGTGTGTGAGATAGAGTGGGGTGTGTGAGATAGAGTGGGGTGTGTGAGATAGAGGGGGTGTGTGAGGTAGAGGAGGAGAGGGAGATAGAGGGGGAGAGGGAGATAGAGGGGGTGTGTGAGATAGAGGGGTTGTGTGAGATAGAGGAGGAGAGGGAGATAGAGGGGGTGTGTGAGATAGAGGGGGTGTGTGAGATAGAGGGGGTGTTTGAGGTAGAGGAGCAGAGGGAGATAGAGGGGGAGAGGGAGAAAGAGGAGGTGTGTGAGATAGAGGGGTTGTGTGAGATAGAGGGGGTGTGTGAGGTAGAGGAGGAGAGGGAGATAGAGGGGGTGTGTGAGATAGAGGGGGTGTGTGGGATAGAGGGGAAGAGTGAGATAGAGGGGAAGAGTGAGATAGAGGGGGTGTGTGAGATAGAGGAGGTGTGTGAGATAGAGGGGGAGAGGGAGATAGAGGGGGTGTGTGAGATAGAGGGGGAGTGTGAGATAGAGGGGGTGTGTGAGATAGAGGGGGTGTGTGAGATAGAGGGGGTGTGTGAGATAGAGGGGAAGAGTGAGATAGAGGGGGTGTGTGAGATAGAGGGGAAGAGTGAGATAGAGGGGGTGTGTGAGATAGAGGGGGTGTGTGAGATAGAGGGGGTGTGTGAGATAGAGGAGGTGTGTGAGATAGAGGGGGAGAGGGAGATAGAGGGGGTGTGTGAGATAGAGGAGGTTGTGTGAGATAGAGGAGGTGTGTGAGATAGAGGGGGTGTGTGAGATAGAGGGGGTGTGTGAGATAGAGGGGAAGAGTGAGATAGAGGGGAAGAGTGAGATAGAGGGGGTGTGTGAGATAGAGGGGGTGTGTGAGATAGAGGAGGTGTGTGAGATAGAGGAGGTGTGTGAGATAGAGGAGGTGTGTGAGATAGAGGGGGAGAGGGAGATAGAGGGGGTGTGTGAGATAGAGGAGGTTGTGTGAGATAGAGGAGGTGTGTGAGATAGAGGGGGTGTGTGAGATAGAGGGGTTGTGTGAGATAGAGGGGGTGTGTGAGATAGAGGGGTTGTGTGAGATAGAGGGGGTGTCTGAGATAGAGGAGGTGTGTGAGATAGAGGAGGTGTGTGAGATAGAGGGGGAGAGGGCAATAGAGGGGGTGTGTGAGATAGAGGAGGTTGTGTGAGATAGAGGAGGAGAGGGAGATAGACGGGGTGCGTGAGATAGAGGGGGTGTGTGAGATGGAGGAGGTGTGTGAGATAGAGGGGGTGTGTGAGATAGAGGGGGTGTGTGAGATAGAGGGGGTGTGTGAGGTAGAGGAGGAGAGGGAGATAGAGGGGGTGTGTGAGATAGAGGAGGTGTGTGAGATAGAGGGGGAGAGGGAGATAGAGGGGGTGTGTGAGATAGAGGGGGTGTGTGAGATAGAGGGTGTGTGTGTGATAGAGGGGAAGAGTGAGATAGAGGGGGTGTGTGAGATAGAGGGGGTGTGTGAGATAGAGGGGAAGAGTGAGATAGAGGGAGTGTGTGAGATAGAGGGGGTGTGTGAGATAGAGGGGGTGTGTGAGATAGAGGAGGTTTGTTAGATAGAGGAGGTGTGTGAGATAGACGGGAAGAGTGAGATAGAGGGGGGGTGTCAGATAGAGGGAGTGTGTGAGATAGAGGGGGTGTGTGAGATAGAGGAGGTGTGTGAGATAGAGGGGAAGAGTGAGACAGAGGGGTGTGTGAGATAGAGGGGGAGAGGGAGATAGAGGGGGTGTGTGAGATAGAGGGGAAGAGTGAGATAGAGGGGGTGTGTGAGATAGAGGGGGTGTGTGAGATAGAGGGGGTGTGTGAGATAGAGGGGGTGTGTGAGATAGAGGGGGTGTGTGAGGTAGAGGAGGAGAGGGAGATAGAGGGGGTGTGTGAGATAGAGGAGGTGTGTGAGATAGAGGGGGAGAGGGAGATAGAGGGGGTGTGTGAGATAGAGGGGGTGTGTGAGATAGAGGGTGTGTGTGTGATAGAGGGGAAGAGTGAGATAGAGGGGGTGTGTGAGATAGAGGGGGTGTGTGAGATAGAGGGGAAGAGTGAGATAGAGGGAGTGTGTGAGATAGAGGGGGTGTGTGAGATAGAGGGGGTGTGTGAGATAGAGGAGGTTTGTTAGATAGAGGAGGTGTGTGAGATAGACGGGAAGAGTGAGATAGAGGGGGGGTGTCAGATAGAGGGAGTGTGTGAGATAGAGGGGGTGTGTGAGATAGAGGAGGTGTGTGAGATAGAGGGGAAGAGTGAGACAGAGGGGTGTGTGAGATAGAGGGGGAGAGGGAGATAGAGGGGGTGTGTGAGATAGAGGGGAAGAGTGAGATAGAGGGGGTGTGTGAGATAGAGGGGGTGTGTGAGATAGAGGGGGTGTGTGAGATAGAGGGGGTGTGTGAGATAGAGGAGAAGAGTGAGATAGAGGAGGTGTGTGAGATAGAGGAGGTGTGTGAGATAGAGGGGGAGAGGGAGATAGAGGGGGTGTGTGAGATAGAGGAGGTTGTGTGAGATAGAGGAGGTGTGTGAGATAGAGGGGGTGTGTGAGATAGAGGGGTTGTGTGAGATAGAGGGGGTGTGTGAGATAGAGGGGTTGTGTGAGATAGAGGGGGTGTGTGAGGTAGAGGAGGAGAGGGAGATAGAGGGGGTGTGTGAGATAGTGGAGGTGTGTGAGATAGAGGAGATGTGTGAGATAGAGGGGGAGAGGGCGATAGAGGGGGTGTGTGAGATAGAGGAGGTTGTGGGAGATAGAGGAGGAGAGGGAGATAGAGGGGGTGTGTGAGATAGAGGGGGTGTGTGAGATAGAGGGGGTGTGTGAGATAGAGGGGTTGTGTGAGATAGAGGGGGTGTGTGAGGTAGAGGAGGAGAGGGAGATAGAGGGGGTGTGTGAGATAGAGGGGGTGTGTGAGATAGAGGAGCTGTGTGAGACAGAGGGGAAGAGTGAGATAAAGGGGGTGTGTGAGATAGAGGGGGTGTGTGAGATAGAGGAGGTGTGTGAGATAGAGGTGGAGAGGGAGATAGAGGTGTTGTGTGAGATAGAGGGGGTGTGTGAGATAGAGGGGGTGTGTGAGATAGAGGGGGTGTGTGAGATAGAGGGGGTGTGTGAGGTAGAGCGGGTGTGTGAGATAGAGGGGGTGTGTGAGATAGAGGGGGTGTGTGAGATAGAGGGGAAGAGTGAGATAGAGGGGGTGTGTGAGATAGAGGGTGTGTGTGAGATAGAGGGGGTGTGTGAGATAGAGGAGGTGTGTGAGATAGAGGAGGTGTGTGAGATGGAGGGGAAGAGTGAGATAGAGGGGGTGTGTGAGATAGAGGCGTGTGTGAGATAGAGGAGGTGTGTGAGATAGAGGGGAAGAGTGAGATAGAGGGGTGTGTGAGGTAGAGGGGGAGAGGGAGATAGAGGGGGTGTGTGAGATCGAGGGGAAGAGTGAGATAGAGGGGGTGTGTGAGATAGAGGTGTTGTGTGAGATAGAGGGGGTGTGTGAGATAGAGGGGAAGAGTGAGATAGAGGGCGTGTGTGAGATAGAGGGGGTGTGTGAGATAGAGGAGGTGTGTGAGATAGAGGGGGAGAGGGAGATAGAGGGGGTGTGTGAGATAGAGGGGGTGTGTGAGATAGAGGGGAAGAGTGAGATAGAGGGGGTGTGTGAGATAGAGGGGAAGAGTGAGATAGAGGGGGTGTGTGAGATAGAGGGGGTGTGTGAGATAGAGGGGGTGTGTGAGATAGAGGAGGTGTGTGAGATAGAGGGGGAGAGGGAGATAGAGGGGGTGTGTGAGATAGAGGAGGTTGTGTGAGATAGAGGAGGTGTGTGAGATAGAGGGGGTGTGTGAGATAGAGGGGGTGTGTGAGATAGAGGGGAAGAGTGAGATAGAGGGGAAGAGTGAGATAGAGGGGGTGTGTGAGATAGAGGGGGTGTGTGAGATAGAGGAGGTGTGTGAGATAGAGGAGGTGTGTGAGATAGAGGAGGTGTGTGAGATAGAGGGGGAGAGGGAGATAGAGGGGGTGTGTGAGATAGAGGAGGTTGTGTGAGATAGAGGAGGTGTGTGAGATAGAGGGGGTGTGTGAGATAGAGGGGTTGTGTGAGATAGAGGGGGTGTGTGAGATAGAGGGGTTGTGTGAGATAGAGGGGGTGTCTGAGATAGAGGAGGTGTGTGAGATAGAGGAGGTGTGTGAGATAGAGGGGGAGAGGGCAATAGAGGGGGTGTGTGAGATAGAGGAGGTTGTGTGAGATAGAGGAGGAGAGGGAGATAGACGGGGTGCGTGAGATAGAGGGGGTGTGTGAGATGGAGGAGGTGTGTGAGATAGAGGGGGTGTGTGAGATAGAGGGGGTGTGTGAGATAGAGGGGGTGTGTGAGGTAGAGGAGGAGAGGGAGATAGAGGGGGTGTGTGAGATAGAGGAGGTGTGTGAGATAGAGGGGGAGAGGGAGATAGAGGGGGTGTGTGAGATAGAGGGGGTGTGTGAGATAGAGGGTGTGTGTGTGATAGAGGGGAAGAGTGAGATAGAGGGGGTGTGTGAGATAGAGGGGGTGTGTGAGATAGAGGGGAAGAGTGAGATAGAGGGAGTGTGTGAGATAGAGGGGGTGTGTGAGATAGAGGGGGTGTGTGAGATAGAGGAGGTTTGTTAGATAGAGGAGGTGTGTGAGATAGACGGGAAGAGTGAGATAGAGGGGGGGTGTCAGATAGAGGGAGTGTGTGAGATAGAGGGGGTGTGTGAGATAGAGGAGGTGTGTGAGATAGAGGGGAAGAGTGAGACAGAGGGGTGTGTGAGATAGAGGGGGAGAGGGAGATAGAGGGGGTGTGTGAGATAGAGGGGAAGAGTGAGATAGAGGGGGTGTGTGAGATAGAGGGGGTGTGTGAGATAGAGGGGGTGTGTGAGATAGAGGGGGTGTGTGAGATAGAGGAGAAGAGTGAGATAGAGGGGAAGAGTGAGATAGAGGGGGTGTGTGAGATAGAGGGGGTGTGTGAGATAGAGGGGGTGTGTGAGATAGAGGAGGTGTGTGAGATAGAGGAGGTGTGTGAGATAGAGGAGGTGTGTGAGATAGAGGGGGAGAGGGAGATAGAGGGGGTGTGTGAGATAGAGGAGGTTGTGTGAGATAGAGGAGGTGTGTGAGATAGAGGGGGTGTGTGAGATAGAGGGGTTGTGTGAGATAGAGGGGGTGTGTGAGATAGAGGGGTTGTGTGAGATAGAGGGGGTGTGTGAGGTAGAGGAGGAGAGGGAGATAGAGGGGGTGTGTGAGATAGTGGAGGTGTGTGAGATAGAGGAGATGTGTGAGATAGAGGGGGAGAGGGCGATAGAGGGGGTGTGTGAGATAGAGGAGGTTGTGGGAGATAGAGGAGGAGAGGGAGATAGAGGGGGTGTGTGAGATAGAGGGGGTGTGTGAGATAGAGGGGGTGTGTGAGATAGAGGGGTTGTGTGAGATAGAGGGGGTGTGTGAGGTAGAGGAGGAGAGGGAGATAGAGGGGGTGTGTGAGATAGAGGGGGTGTGTGAGATAGAGGAGCTGTGTGAGACAGAGGGGAAGAGTGAGATAAAGGGGGTGTGTGAGATAGAGGGGGTGTGTGAGATAGAGGAGGTGTGTGAGATAGAGGTGGAGAGGGAGATAGAGGTGTTGTGTGAGATAGAGGGGGTGTGTGAGATAGAGGGGGTGTGTGAGATAGAGGGGGTGTGTGAGATAGAGGGGGTGTGTGAGGTAGAGCGGGTGTGTGAGATAGAGGGGGTGTGTGAGATAGAGGGGGTGTGTGAGATAGAGGGGAAGAGTGAGATAGAGGGGGTGTGTGAGATAGAGGGTGTGTGTGAGATAGAGGGGGTGTGTGAGATAGAGGAGGTGTGTGAGATAGAGGAGGTGTGTGAGATGGAGGGGAAGAGTGAGATAGAGGGGGTGTGTGAGATAGAGGCGTGTGTGAGATAGAGGAGGTGTGTGAGATAGAGGGGAAGAGTGAGATAGAGGGGTGTGTGAGGTAGAGGGGGAGAGGGAGATAGAGGGGGTGTGTGAGATCGAGGGGAAGAGTGAGATAGAGGGGGTGTGTGAGATAGAGGTGTTGTGTGAGATAGAGGGGGTGTGTGAGATAGAGGGGAAGAGTGAGATAGAGGGCGTGTGTGAGATAGAGGGGGTGTGTGAGATAGAGGAGGTGTGTGAGATAGAGGGGGAGAGGGAGATAGAGGGGGTGTGTGAGATAGAGGGGAAGAGTGAGAGAGAGGGCGTGTGTGAGATAGAGGGGGTGCGTGAGATAGAGGGGGTGTGTGAGATAGAGGGGGGGTGTGAGATTGAGGGGGTGTGTGAGATAAAGGGGAAGAGTGAGATAGAGGGGGTGTGTGAGATAGAGGGGGTGTGTGAGATAGAGGGGAGGAGTGAGATAGAGGGGGTGTGTGAGATAGAGGGGGTGTGTGAGATAGAGGGGGTGTGTGAGATAGAGGGGAAGAGTGAGATAGAGGGGTTGTGTGAGATAGAGGGGGTGTGTGAGATTGAGGGGGTGTGTGAGATAGAGTGGTGTGTGTGAGATAGAGTGGGGTGTGTGAAATAGAGTGGGGTGTGTGAGATAGAGTGGGGTGTGTGAGATAGAGTGGGGTGTGTGAGATAGAGGACGTGTGTGAGATGGAGGGGGTGTGTGAGATAGAGGGGTTGTGTGAGATAGAGGGGTTGTTTGAGATAGAGGGGGTGTGTGAGATAGAGGGGGGAGAGACAGATAGAGTGAGAGAGTGAGATAGAGGGAGAGAGTGAGATAGAGGGGGAGAGACAGATAGAGGGGGAGAGACAGATAGAGGGGGAGAGACAGATAGAGGGGGAGAGTGAGAGAGGGGAAGAGTGAGAGAGGGGAAGAGTGAGATCGAGGGGATGTGTGAGAGGGGGAGAGGGAGATAGAGGGGCAGAGGGAGATAGAGGGGGAGACGGAGATGGCGGGGGTAGAGAGAGCTGGATCGGGAGATAGAGGGGGGAGAAGGAGAGAGAGCGGGAGAGGGAGATAGAGGGGGTGTGTGAGATGGAGGGGGCAGAGACAGATAGAGGGAGAGAGCGAGATAGAGGGAGAGAGTGAGATAGAGGGGGAGAGAGAGATAGAGGGGGAGAGACAGATAGAGGGGGAGAGTGAGAGAGGGGAAGAGTGAGAGAGGGGAATAGTGAGAGAGGGGAAGAGTGAGATCGAGGAGATGTGTGAGCGGGGGAGAGGGAGATAGAGGGGCAGAGGGAGATCGAGGGGGGAGACGGAGATAGAGCGGGGGAGAGGGAGAGAGAGCGGGAGAGGGAGAGAGAGCGGGAGATAGAGGTGGATTAGGAGATAGAGGGGGATTGGGAGATATCGGGGGGAGAGGGAGATAGAGGGTGGAGACGGAGATAGAGGGGGAGAGATGGATGGGGTAGAGGGTGGTGAACCTGTGGAATTCTCTACCGCAGAAGGCAGTGTAGGCCAAGTCATTAAATATATTCATGGAGGAGAGAGATATATTTCTTAATGTCAAAGGGATCAAGGGGTATGGGGAGAAAGTGGGAACAGGGTACTGAATTAGACCATCGGTCATGATCCTGATTGAATGACGGAGCAGGCCCGAAGGGCCGAATGGCCTACTCCTGATCCTATTTTCTATGTTTCTATGAGAGAGGTGGATTTAGAGAGGGAGAGAGAAGGAGTAACAGAGAGAGAAGGAGAGATAGAGATGGAGCGATGTGACAGGGAGGGAAGGATAGATGGAGGGCTAGAGAGAGAGAGACAGAGAGAGAGGCAAAGACAGAGATAGAAGGAGAGAGAGGGAGATTGTCATGGAGAGAGAAGGAGTGACAGAGAGGGAAAGACAGATGGAGGGACAGAGAGAGAGACAGAGAGAGAGGCAGAGACAGAGATAGAAGGAGAGAGAGGGAGAGTGTGATGGAGAGAAAGACAGATGGAGGGACAGAGAGAGACAGAGGGAGTGACAGGAAGGGAAGGACAGATGGATGGATAGGGAGAGAGAGGCAGAGACAGAGAGAGAAGGAGAGAGAGAGGGAGCGACAAGGAGGGAAAGACAGATGGAGAGACAGAGATAGAGACAAAGAGAGAAGGAGAGAGATGGAGTGACAGGGAGGGAAGGATAGATGGAGGGATAGAACGATAGAGAGAGATAGAAGGAGAGAGAGGGAGTGTCAAGAGGTGGGGAAGACAGACGAAGAGACAGAGAGAGAGAGACAGAGAGAGAAGGAGAGAGAGGGAGCGACAGGGAGGGAAAGACAGATGGAGAGACAGAGAGAGAGAGGCAGAGATAGAAGGAGAGAGAGGGAGTGATCGGGGGGAGAGTGATGGAGAGACTGAGAGAGAGAGAAAGAGAGAGGAGAGTGGGAGCGACATAGATCGAAAGACAGATGGAGAGACAGAAAGACAGAGATGGACGGAGAGAGAGCGAGTGACAAGGAGGGAAAGACAGATGGAGAGACAGAGATAGAAGGAGAGAGAGGGAGTGACAGATGGAGGGAAAGACAGATGGAGGGACAGAGGGAGACAGAGAAAGAAGGAGAGAGAGTGACAGAGAGAGAGGGATAAAGAAAGAAGGAAAACTGTTTGAAACCATTGCAATCCGGGGAGCGAGGGAGGAAGGGAGAGATGGTGTCATGGAGACACAGACAGAGTTATGGACAGAGGCAGAGAAAGAGAGGGAGAGAGGGAGAGAGAGAGATAGAATTAGAAAGAGACGGTGACAGGGAGGGAATGACAGATGCAGGGACAGAGAGAGAGGAGAGAGGGAGTGACAGAGAGGGAAAGACAGATGGAGGGACAGTGAGAGAGACAGAGATACAGAGTGAGGGAAAGGCAGAGAGTGTGTGAGAGAGACACAATAGAGTCATGGACAGAGGCACAGAGAGAGAGAGAGTAACAGAGAGAGAGACAGACAGACAGAAAGAGAGAGAGACAGACAGAAAGAGAGAGATAGAGACACAGAGAGAGAAACAGAGAGAGAGGGAGCGGCAGTGAGAGAGAGAGAGAGAGAGACAATGATAGCGAAAGAGAACGAGAGAGAGAGATGGGGTGAGAGAGACAGAGGGGGTAAAGAGAGATAGAGGGGGTAAAGAGAGATAGGGGGTAAAGAGAGATAGAGGGGGCAAAGAGAGAGAGACAGAGGGGGAGAGAGAGTTAGAGGGGGTAAAGAGAGATAGAGGTGGGAGAGAGATATAGAGGGGGGAGAGAGAGATAGAGGGGGAGAGAGATAGACGGGGAGAGAGATAGACGGGGAGAGAGAGAGACGGGGAGAGAGAGAGTTAGAGAGAAGGGGAGAGAGGGGGAGAGGGAGTGTGAGGGGGAGAGGGAGATAGAGGGGGAGAGACAGATAGAGGGGGGAGAGACAGATAGAGGGGAGAGACAGATAGAGGGGGGAGAGACAGATAGAGGGGGGAGGGACAGAGAGAGGGGGGAGAGTGAGATACAGGAGGTGTGTGAGATAGAGGGAGTATGTGAGAAAGATGGAGTGTGTGAGAAAGAGGGAGTATGTGAGAGAGAGGGGGTGTGTGAGATAGAGGTGGTGTGTGAGATAGAGGGGGTGTGTGAGATAGAGGGGGAGAGGGAGAAAGAGGGGGAGAGGGAGATAGAGGGGGAGAGTGAGATAGAGGGGAAGAGTGAGATAGAGGGGTTGTGTGAGATAGAGGGGTTGTGTGAGATAGAGGGGGTGTGTGAGATAGAGTGGGTGTGTGAGATAGAGGGGATGTGTGAGATAGAGGGGGTGTGTGAGACAGAGGGGGAGTGGGAGATAGAGGGGGTGTGTGAGATAGAGGGTGTGTGTGAGATGGAGGGGGTGTGTGAGATAGAGGGGGGAGAGACAGATAGAGGGAGAGAGTGAGACAGAGGGGGAGAGACAGATAGAGGGGAGAGACAGAGAGTGGGGGAGAGTGAGAGAGGGGAAGAGAGAGAGGGAAAGAGTGAGATCGAGGGGATGTGTGAGCTGAGGAGAGGGAGATAGAGGGGCAGAGGGAGATAGAGGGGGGTACGGAGATAGAAGGGGGGAGAGGGAGAGAGAGCGGGAGATAGAGGGGGAGAGGGAAATATCGGGGGGAGAGGGAGATAGAGGGTGGAGACGGAGATAGAGGGGGAGAGATGGATGGGGTAGAGGGTGGTGAACCTGTGGAATTCTCTACCACAGAAGGCAGTGGAGGCCAAGTCATTAAATATATTCATGGAGGAAAGAGATATATTTCTAAATGTCAAAGGGATCAAGGGATATGGGGAGAAAGTGGGAACAGGGTACTGAATTGGACCATCGGTCATAATCTTTATTGAATGACGGAGCAGTCCCAAAGGGCTGAAGGGCCTGCTCCTGCTCCTGCTCCTATTTTCTATGTTTCTATGAGAGAGGTGGATTGAGAGAGAGAGAGATAGAGAGAGGAGCAAGAGAGAGAGATGGAGAGATAGAGATGTAGCGAGGTGACCCTGATATTCTCTCTCTCTCACACACACACATTCAGGCACACACAGACACATACATAAAGGGACACAAAGAGAGAGACACACACACAGACACACACACAGACAGATTTTACAATCCACGCTGATGTCAGTAAAAATGACCAACAGAACCTCAGTAACAATCCCCAGTGTCTGCCCAGTCCTGAGAGAGACAGAGAGAGAGATAGGGCAGTGACAGAGAAAGACAGTGAAAGAGGGAGGACAAAACAGCTTGCAGGAGAAACTTTACATTTATTTGTGTTCCACAGATTTCATTAAAAGTTGAAAGGGACTGGACACTGGAAAAGCTGTCAACACACAACAACAACACTGAGAGACTTTAGATGTGAGGGAAGGGGAGACACACTTTAAAATCCACACTGATGTCAGTAAAAATCCCCAAACACAACCTCAGTAACAATCCCCATTATCTGCCCAGTCCTGTATTGTGGGTTTCTTCTTTGGCCTCCTTATCTCGAGAGACAATGGGTAAGTGCCTGGAGGTGGTCAGTGGTTTGTGGAGCAGCGCCTGGAGTGGCTATAAAGGCCAATTCTAGAGTGACAAGCTCTTCCACAGGTGCTGCAGAGAAATGTGATTGTCGGGGCTGTTACACAGTTGGCTCTTCCCTTGCGCCTCTGTCTTTTTTGTGGGTTTAGTGTGAGGCTTTGAGGGGGGAGGGTTGGATCAGTGTTTGATATTTTGAAACTGCAGGGAAAGAATGAAAGGTTTAAAATGAACTAAGAGATGGCTGAAAGCATTGCTGTGCTGGGATTAACATATCAATGGACTGTAAAAGTCAGGAAGATCATGTCCTGGGATTAACATATCAATGGACAGGCCCCCTCCCCCGCCCCCGAGGCAGGACATTGAGAGACAGCCCAACAAGTCAGTTTGTTCAATGGTGAAACCTCTGTGAATAATTTAATGTATCTACAGAACACTCAAGTCTCCACTTGTTCACCTACACTCTTCACTTCATCTGCAATACATGGAATAAACAGGATCGAAAGCTACTTCCAGACAAACCTCACAATCATTGAAATTCCTTCTCCTGGAATTATAAAGCAATCTGTTTGAATGTGGGATTGTTTAATTAATAAAACACCAACATTAGCACTGCAGCCGATAATCTGCAGATAAATGGAAAGACTCTTGATTCCAACTGATAGAGTGAAAACCAGTAAAACATCACATCAATCCTTTCTATTTTACAATGTAGTCCAGTGACAGTGAAGGTCCACAGTGAAGCAGAGAAGGAGAAGTGAAAGTGTCAGCAGCAAACTCAGTTCAGTAGCCAGACTTCTGAAGCAGTGTCAGACACACACAGAGTGAAATAATATTTGTTAACAGTGATAATCAATAAATACATTGAAATCCCAGTTAGACTGAGCCATGTTATTGGGGAGGGAGGACATTGTTCTGTCCCCTTGTAACACTGAGACCGTGAGATGTCTCATTATCAATCACTGAAAACAATATCATAAAAATATTCCAGGACCGGTTAGATCCACATCATGAAACTGTTAAAAACTCCTAATGGTCTGATTATTGATCCTAACTGAAACATCTCATTCCAATACATTCATTACACAGAATAATCCAGTAATAATGCCACAGTTACTTAAAGCAATACCATTAAATACATAATACAACACCTGCAAGAATGAAAGAGTAGACAATGAGGAGATTCCATCAGTAAATTGCTGGAAAAGAACAGGCGGCTGTGTAACACACACAGAGGGACAGAGAGAGAGAACGAGAGAGATGGAGTGACAGGGAGGGAAGGACAGATCGAGAGACAGAGAGAGAGAGACAGAGATAGTGAGAGGGAGAGACAGACAAGGAAAGACAGATGGAGGGACAGAGAGAGACAGAGATAGAAGGAGAGAGAGGGAGTGACAGAGAGGGAAGGACAGTTGGAGGGATAGAGAGAGACACAGAGATGGAAGGAGAGAGAGGTAGTGACAGGGAGGGAAGGACAGATCGAGAGACAGAGAGCTTGAGATAGAGATAGTGAGAGGGAGAGACAGACAAGGAAAGACAGATGGAGGGACAGAGAGAGACAGAGATAGAAGGAGAGAGAGGGAGTGACAGAGAGGGAAAGACAGATGGAGGGACAGAGAGAGAGGCAGAGAGAGAAAGAAGGAGAGAGTGGGAGAGACAGAGAGGGAAAGGCAGTTGGAGAGAGAGACAGAGAAAGAGGCAGAGATGGAAGGAGAGAGAGGGAGTGACAGGGCAGGGAAAGACAGAAGGTGGGACAGAGAGAGAGACAGAGAGAGAGGCAGAGATAGAGATAGAAGGAGAGAGAGGGTGTGACAGGGGGTGGGGGAGATAGATGGAGAGACAGAGAGAGAGAGACAGAGAGACAAGGAAAGAGAGGGAGAGACAGAGAGGGAACAACAGATGGAAAGACAGAGAGAGAGAGAGACAGAGAGAAGGAGAGAGAATGAGAGACAGAGAGGGAAAGACAGATGGAAGGACAGAGAGAGAGAGAGGCAGAGATGGAAGGAGAGAAAGGGAGAAACAGACAGGGAAAGACAGATGGAGGGACAGAGAGAGAGGCGGAGAGAGAGACCGAGAGAGGGAGACAGAGAGAGAGGCATAGATAGAAGGGGAGAGAGGGATTGACAGGGAGGGAAAGAAAGATGGAGGGACAGAGAGAGAGAGAGAGAGGCAGAGATGTCAGGAGAGAGATGGAGAGACAGAGAGGGAAAGTCAGATGGAGGGACAGAGAGAGAGACAGAGAGAGAAGGAGAGAGTGTGAGAGACAGAGAGCGAAAGACAGATGGAGAGACAGAGAGAGAGACAGAGCTCTCTCCCGATGTTTCTGTCTCCATACCTATCTCTTAAATGTTTGTGCACACAGCAGTGAAGGATTACATCAAATTAATTTCTCTTACATTCTCCCTTTCAATCGACCCCGCAATCTCTCTCTCTCCAACCTTGTCCCTCTCCACAGCACTCCCTTTTTCTGCATGTCTAACCCTCTCTCCCTCTGTCTCTCTCCCCGTGTCAGAGACAGAGAGTGAGAAAGGCAGCGATGGAAGGAGAAAGAGGGTGTGACAGGAAGGGAAAGACAGATGGAAAGACAGAGAGCGAGACAGAGATAGAAGGAGAGTGTGGAGAGACAGAGAGGGAAAGACAGATGGAGCGACAGACAGAGAGAGACAGGGAGTGAGATGGAGTTACAGGGAGGGAAGGACAGATGGAGGATAGAGAGAGAGAGGCAGAGAGAGGAGAGTGAGGGAGTGACAGAGAGGGAAAGGCAGATGGAGGGACAGAGAGAGAGACAGAGAGAGAGGCAGAGAGAGAAGGAGAGAGAGGGAGAGAGAGAGAGGGAAAGACAGATGGAGAGGCAGAGAGAGAGACAGAGAGAGAAGGAGAGAGAGGGAGAGACAGAGAGAAGGAGAGAGGGAGTGACAGAGAGGAAAAGGCAGATGGAGGGACAGAGAGAGAGACAGAGAGAGAGGCAGAGAGAGAAGGAGACAGAGGGAGAGAGAGAGGGAAAGACAGATGGAGAGGCAGAGATAGAAGGAGAGAGAGGGAGAGACAGAGAAGGAAAGACACATGGAGAGACAGAGAGAGAGACAGAGAGAGAAAGACAGAGAGGGAGTGACGGAGAGGGAAAGGCAGTTGGAGGGACAGAGAGAGAGTCAAAGAGAGAAGGAGAGAGATGGAATGACGGAGGGAAGGACAGATGGAGGGATAGAGAGAGAAACAGAGAGAGAAAGACAGAGAGGGAGTGACAAAGAGGGAAAGACAGATGGAGAGACAGAGAGAGAGAGGCAGATGTGAAAGGAGAGAGAGGGAGTGACAGAGAGGGAAAGACAGATGGAGGGACAGGGAGAGAGACAGAGAGAGAGGCAGAGACAGAGAGAGTAGAAGAGAGAGGGAGAGACAGGGAGGGAAAGACAGATGGAGGGACAGAGAGAGACACAGAGACAGATGGAGAGAGAGGGAGAGACAGAGAGGGAAAGACAGATGGATGGACAGAGAGAGAGGAGAGAGAGGGAGTGTCAGGGAGGGAAAGACAGATGGAGGGATAGAGGGATAGAGAGAGAGACAGAGATGGATGGAGAGAGAGGGTGTGACAGAGAGACAGAGAGAGAAACAGAGAGGGAAGGACAGAGAGGGAGTGACAGACAGGGAAAGGCAGTTGGAGGGACAGAGACAGAGACAGAGAGAGAAGGAGAGAGATGGAGTGACCGGGAGGAAAAGACAGATGGAGGGACAGAGTGAGAGACAGAGAGAGAAGGAGACAGATGGAGTGACAGGGAGGGAAGGACAGATGGAGATTTGGAGGGATAGAGAATGAGACAGAGATAGAATGACAGAGAGGGAGTGTCAGAAAGGGAAAGAGAGGTGGAGAGATAGAGGGATAGAGAGAGAGACAGAGATAGATGGAGAGAGAGGGTGTGACAGAGAGAGAGGCAGAGACGGAGAGAGACAGAGACGGAGAGAGAAGGAGAGTGTGGCTGAGAAACAGAGGCAAAGGCAGTTGGAAAGACAGAGAGAGGGAGAGACAGAGAAAGAAGGAGAGAGAGGGAGAGACAGAGAGGGAAAGACAGATGGAGGAACAGAGAGAGAGACAGAGATGGAGGAGAGAGAGGGAGGGAAAGGGAGGGAAAGACAGATGGAAAGACAGAGAGAGCGAGAGACGGAGAAAGAAGGAGAGAGAGGGAGAGACAGAGAGGGAAAGGCAGATGGAGAGACATAGAGAGAGACAGAGATAGAAGGAGAGAGAGAGAGTGTCAGGGAGGGAAAGACAGATGGAGAGACAGAGAGAAAGAGGCAGAGATGGAAGGAGAGAGAGGAAGAGGCAGAGAGGGAAGGACAGATGGAGAGACAGAGGGAGAGAGGCAGAGATGGAAAGAGAGGAAGGGAGTGTCAGGGAGGGAAAGACAGATGGAGAGACAGAGAGAGAGAGGCAGAGATGGAAGGAGAGAGAGGGAGTGACTGGGAGGGAAAGACAGATGGAGAGACAGAGACAGAGAGACAGAGATTGAAGGAGAGAGATGGATTGACAGGAAGGGAAAGACAGATGGAGGGACAGAGGGAGAGGCAGAGAGAGAGGCAGAGAGAGAGAGAGAAGGAGAGAGAGAAGGAGAGAGATGGAGAGACAGAGAGGGAAAGACAGATGGAGGGACAAGAGAGAGAGACAGAGAGAGTGGCAGAGACAGAGATAGAAGTAGTGAGAGGGAGTGTCAGGAAGGGAAAGACAGATAGAGGGACACAGTGAGAGACAGAGAGAGAAGGAGACAGATGGAGTGATAGGGAGGTTAGGACAGATGGAGCGATAGAGAGAAAGAGACAGAGATAGAAGGAAAGAAAGGGAGTGACAGGGCAGGGAAAGACAGATGGTGGGACAGAGAGAGAGACAGAGAGAGAGGCAGAGATGGAGATAGAAGGAGAGAGAGAGAGTGACAGGGGGTGGGGAAGATAGATGGAGAGACAGAGAGAGAGAGACAGAGAGAGAGAGAGAGAGAGAGGCAGAGATGGAGATAGAAGGAGAGAGAGAGAGAGACAGAGAGAGAGAGAGACAGAGAGAGAGGCAGAGATAGAAGGGGAGAGAGGGAGTGACAGGGAGGGAAAGACAGATGGAGAGACAGAGAGAGAGACAGAGAGAGAGACAGAGATAGAAGGACAGAGAGGGAGTGACAGGGAGGGAAAGACAGATGGAGAGACAGAGAGCGAGACAGAGAGAGAGGCAGA
This sequence comes from Heterodontus francisci, assembly GCF_036365525.1. Taxonomy (NCBI): domain Eukaryota; kingdom Metazoa; phylum Chordata; class Chondrichthyes; order Heterodontiformes; family Heterodontidae; genus Heterodontus; species Heterodontus francisci. Next base: position 678,496 of record NW_027141545.1, read on the forward strand.
GTTAGAAGGAGAGAGAGGGAGTGTCAGGGAGGGAAAGACAGATGGAGGGACAGAGAGAGACAGACAGAGAGAGAAGGAGAGAGACGGTGTGACAGGGAGGGAAGGACAGATGAAGAGACAGAGAGAGAGAGTGTCAGATTGAGAAGGAGAGACAGGGTGTGACAGGGAGGGAATGACAGATGGAGGGACAGAGAGGGAGAGACAGAGATAGAAGGAGAGAGAGGGCGTGACAGGGAGGGAAAGACAGATGGAGGCACAGAGAGAGAGAGAGAGACAGAGATAGAAGGAGTGACAGGGAGTGACAAGGAGGGAAAGACAGATGGAGGGACAGAGAGAGAGAGACAGAATTAGAAGGAGAGAGAGGGAGTGACAGGGAGGGAAAGACAGATGGAGGGACAGAGAGAGAGAGACAGAGATAGAAGGAGAGAGAGGTAGAGACAGAGGGGGAAAGACAGATGGAGGCACAGAGAGAGAGACAGAGATAGAAGGAGAGACAGGGAGTGACAGGGAGGGAAAGACAGATGGAGGGACAGAGAGAGAGAGAAAGATAGGAGAGAGTGGGAGAGACAGAGAGGGAAAGGCAGATGGAGGGACAGAGATAGAGGCAGAGAAGGAGAGAGTGGGAGAGACAGCGAGGGAATGACAGATGTAGAGACAGAGAGAGAGACAGAGATCTCTCCCGATGTTTCTGTCTCCATACCTATCTCTTAAATGTTTGTGCACACAGCAGTGAACGATTACATCAAATTATTTTCTCTCACATTCTCCCTTTCAATCGACCCCGCAATCTCTCTCTCTCCAACCTTGTTCCCTCTCCACAACACTCTCTCTGTCTGCATATCTAACCCTCTCTCCCTCTGTCTCTCTCCTCGTGTCAGAGATAGCAGGAGGGAGAGACAGAGAGAGGAAGACAGAGAGAGAATGTTGAAGGAACTATACTCTGTTCCTAAGCTGTGCTGAACCTGCTCTGGGAGTGTTTGATGGGCTACATTAATCGGTCGTGTACAGTCCTGTATCAAGCTGTGAAGAAACACAGCTTGTTCAGTGTACAACGGGTCAAAGGGAACGATTCACTCCTGTCTGCTACTGGGAAGAGAGACTGACCTGAACATCAAGGCAGCGTTTGACCGAGTGTGACATCGAGGAGCCCGAGTAAAACTGAAGTCAGTGGGAATCCGCTGGTTGGACTCATACCGAGCACAAAGGAAGATGGTTGTGGTTGTTGGAGGTCAATCATCTCAGTCCCAGGACATCACTGCAGGAGTTCCTCAGGGTAGTGTCCGAGGCTCAACCATCTTCAGCTGAGATCACAGGAGAGAATGCTGGAAATACTGAGCAGGTCAAGCAGCATCTGTGGAGAGAGAAACAGAGTTAGTGATTCAGCTCGATGCTTTCCAGATTTCCAGCATCCACAGTATTTTGCCTCAGATAATGAAGCAATCCATAGCCACATGCACCAAGACCCAGACAACATTCTGGCTTGGGCCGACCAGTGGGAAGTAACATTCACGTCACACAAGTGCCAGGCAATGACCATCTGCAACAAGAGAGAATCCAACCACCTCCCCTTGGCATTCAAAGCATTATCCCATCGCTGAATCACCCAGCGTCAACATCCTGGGGAAACATTGACATCAAACTTAACTGAACGAAACACATCAATAGTTTCTTCACCCAGTGGCTGGTGGGTGTCTGGAACTCACTGCCTGAAAGGATTAGTATAAAATGGGTGGTTGATGGCTGGCACAGACTGGGCAGGCCGAAGGGCCTGTATAAGTGCTGTATCTCTCTATGACTCTAAAGGATGGTAGAGGCAGAAACCCTCATCACAATAAAAACAATCTCTTGGATATTCACTTCTCTATATTTAAAATGGGTAAGGAATAACTCTCCTCGTCTGCACTGCCCCATCAAACACTCTCAGAGAAGGAACAGCATGGATTAGATACAGAGTAAAGCTCCGTTTAAACTGTCCCTGGAGTGTCAGCTTAACCCGGGTCACTCACTGTGCCCGGCTCAGCCTCAAGACTCACCTGCCTCAGTCACTGAGACTCTCCTGTATCACTTGCCTTAATGGACGTGGATGCCGGGTTTGGGAGCAGGACAGGCACACGGGATTAGGACGACTGTTCATGTGGAGGATAAGCATCAGTAATCCCTCAGAGAATCAGAACAGACCAGCGAGACTCAGAAAAGGAAACTTGTGTTGAATTTGTGAGTCTTGCATTGTGGAATGCTTTCGTATTTGGTGAGAATGTTGAGCCAGTGACATTTTGCCCCAGTGGGATGAATAGATACGATATGACTTTATTACAACAGTAAGGTACCGTGTGTATTGTAAATATGGACTGAAATAACAATGTAACTGATCAATTTTCAGCTGAAAATTGTATGCTACGACATTTCAAGTGCTCATCCAAATACTTTTTAAATGTTGTGAGGGATCCTGCCTCTGCCAGCCCTTCAGGCAGAGCGCTCCAGATTCCGAACACCCTCTGGGTAAAAAAATCTTTTCCTCAACTCCCCTCTAAACCTCTTGCCCCTTGCCTTCAATCTATGCCCCCTGGTTATTGACCCCTCCGCTAAGGGAAAATGTTTCTTCCTATCTAACCTATCAATGCCCCTCATAATTTTGTACACCTCAATCAGGTCCCCCCTCAGCCTTCTCTGCTCTAAGGAAAACAACTCCAGCCTTTTCAGTCTCTCTTCATAGCTGAAATGCTCCAGCCCAGGCAACATCCTGGTCAATCTCCTCTGCATCCTCTCCAGTGCAATCACATCCTTCCTATAGTGTGGTGCCCAGAACTGTACACAGTACTCCAGCTGTGGCCTAACCGCTGTTTTATATAGCTCCATCAGAACCTCCCTGTTCTTATATTCTATGCCTCAACTAATAAAGGCAAGTATCCCATATACCTTCCTAACCACCTTGTCTACCTGCGCTGCAGCCTTCAGTGATCGATGGACAAGTACACCAAGATCCCTCTGACACTCGGTATTTCCTATGATCCTACCATTCATTGGATATTCCCTAGCCTTGTTAGTCCTTCCAAAATTCTATGTAATCTAACCTATGTATAATCTTTAATCTTGCAGTGCATGTGTAATGTTTAACTTCTGAAAGCCAGACAGAGTAAAGCTTAACGTACTCCAAAAAACTCCAGACTTTTGGCATTTATTACCTGATCGGGTCAAATCTGTCGTTAAGTTGGACTAGACTTGTGAATAATTCTTTTTAAGTTGTTTTTCCGACAGTACGAGTGTAAATCGAGTTGCAGCATCGCATCATATAATATACACTCCTGTCTACATTGTCTGAATACAGGCATAAAATATCCTCAAATTTTGCTATTTATTCCGGGGCAGACAGGTGAAGTGTTTCTTTTGTCTGTGATTTAACTCGAACCCCAATGATAACCAACATGGTGGGAGAGAGTGACAGACAGAGATAGAGGAACAGAGGTAGAGTAACAGAGATATAGGGAGAGATAGAAATGGAGAGAGAACAGAGAGATAGTGAGGGATAGAGACAGAAGCAGAGAGATAGAAAGTGCCAGGAGACCCTGAGACACTTTAGAAGCAGGGGGACGAGGAGACAGGCTGTGTGGAGACCCTGGGGTCACATTATAGATAGACAGGGTAGATGAAGGTAAGATGTTTCTCCTGGTTGAGGAGTCTAGAACCAGGGGACACAATTTCAAAATAAGGGGGAAGCCACTTGGGACAGAGATGAGGAGAAATGTCATTACTCAGAGGGTTGTGAATCTTAGGAATTCTCTATCCCAGAGGGCTGTGGAAGCTCAGTCATGGAGTATGTTTAAAGCAGAGATTGACAGATTGCTGAATTCCAATGACATAAAGGGTATGAGGATAGTCTGGGAAAAACACATTGAAGTGGATGATCAGCCATGATAGTATTGAATGGCGGAGCAGGCTAGATGGGCTGAATGGCCTACTCCTGTTCATATATTCCAAAGCTGCCGAAATAGTTTCTCGCAAACTACCCCATCAGTTCCCCTTAATATCTCAACAACTTTGATCAAATCACCTTGAACCTCCTAAATTCCAGGGAATTATTCCCAGTTTGTGTAATATCACCTTGTAATTTAACCCTTGGAGTCCAGTTATCATTCTGGTAAATCTACACTGCACTCAAATGGACACAAACCCCTCAAGTCTCTTTGGACCTCCAGTGTTTCTATCTTTTCACCATTTATAAAGTACTCTGTTCTAGTCTTTTTTACTGACATGGAAATCTATCTGCCACTGTTTTAACCATTCACTTCAGATATCTCTTTGCATTGTTCTGCTTCCAGCTACACTGCTTACAATGCTGCCTATTTTTGTGTCATTGGTAAACTTGGGGATGTTGCATTCTACCACATCATCTTAAATCGTTAATAAATACAGCAAAACTGAGACACACACGGGCTTTGCACCAGTAGACAGGAGTGAATCATTCCATCCTGGAGGTTTTTTAATTCCAGATTTATGTTTATTTTTAGAAAAAACAAAATTCAAATTCACAACAGCCCAGCGTGGGATTTGAACTCCTACTTTTTCAATCATCAGCTCAGGCCTTCAAATTAAAACCCATAAAAAGAGATTCATTTTCCTACTTCTGTTGTGTGACTGACTGAGGTTTTGTATATTGTTCCCTTCTCCTCTTCTTCCATGTGTTTGAAGTCTTTGAAGTTTGTCAGACATTGGTAAACTACTTCATGTGGTGTTGTGTAAATACCTTCAATTCTGTGTATCTGGAAGGGACACAATTCAAATTCTCACCTTATTGCATCAAGCAAAACCTGCAGGTCCATTCAAACAACTCTATTTCCAGTCTCTGCAAAGATAGCTCACACTTCCACAATGCAGGAATGTCTGAATGGAAACAGCTTTTGACACATTTCCCAACATGTTTGCTAACACTTTTCAGGATGAAGCTGAATTCAACTCACAGATTCCAAGCGCCACATTGAGCTTTTGGGTAGAACAGGTAACATTGATGAAATCCCATATCTCTCTGTCCTGTCACCCAGTCTAACATTGTACCATTTCGGTTATATCACTCAGTCTTCCTTCCAAAATGCATCACTTCACATTTCTCAGCATTGAAGTTAACCTGCCCTGTGTCTGTCCAATGATAGGTTGGCTGGGAAGCTGTCAAGAGGACATAAAGTGTCGACAAAGAGATTTCCATAGGTTAAGTGAGTGAGCAAAAAATTGGCAGATGGAGTACAATGTGGGAAAATGTGAGCTTGTCCACTTTAGCAGGAAGAATAAAAATCAGTATATTATTGAAATGGAGAGAGACTGCAGAACTGAACGGTACAGAGGGATCTGGGTGTCCTGGTTCATGAATCACTAAATGTTCCCGTGTAGCTACAGCGAGTGATTAGGAAGGCAAATGGAATGTTGTTGTTTATTGCAAGGTGAATAGAATATCAAAGTAGGGAAGTGTTGTTACAGCTGTACAGGGCATAAGTTAGACGACGTCTGCAGGATTGTGGACACTTTTGGTCTCCTTACTGAAGAAATTATATCATTGCCTTCGAAGTAGTTCAGAGAAGGTTCACTGGGCTGATTCCTGGGATGAAGGGGTTATCTTATGAGGAAAGGTTGAACAGGTTGGGTCTATACCCACTGGAGTTTAGAAGAATGAGAGGTGATCTGAGTGAAACATCTCAGGTCCCGAGGGGACTGGACAGGGTGGATGCTGAGAGGATCTTTCCACTTGTTGGGGAGACTAGAACTAGGGGACACAGTTTAAAAATTAGGGACGTCCCATTTAAAACTGAGATGAGGAGAAATGTGTTTCTCTCAGAGGGGGGTCAGTCTGTGGAATTCTCTTCCCCAGAGAGCAGTGGAAGCTGGATCATTGAATATATCCAAGGCTGAGTTCGATAGATTTTTGATCAATTAGGGAGTCAAGGGTTATGGGACGCAGACAGGAAAGTGGAGTTGAGTTCACAATCAGATCAGCCATTGAATGGCAGAGCAGGCTCGAGGGGCCGAATGGCCAACTCCTGCTCCTAATTCATTTGTTCTTGTGTGTTCCATTTCAGCAGACTGCCTCTATCCTCCTGAAGTCTGCTACTAATCCCTGACCTGTTTATAACATTGCAGATGTCACAAACATTGGCAAACATTGAAGTTATGCCCTGCAAACATAAGTCCAAGTCATTAGTATATATCAAAAAGATCAGTGGTCCTAATATAAACCTCCACTGTATAACTCCCTCCAATCTGAAACAACCATTGTCCACTCTCTCAGCCAATGTCGTATCCACTCAGCCAATGTCCCTTTCATCCCTGGAGCACCAATATTTTTAACTGGTCAATTAGGAGGCACCATGAAGTCCTCTCCATGAGGACCCTGGTCACAGACCTCTCTGTTTGCACTCTCCCATCAACATTCCCCAGACAGGTACAGCATGGATTAGATACAGAGTAATGCTCCTTCTACACTGTCCCATCCAACAGTCCCAGGGCAGGAACATCATGGGGTGGATACAGAGTGAATCTCACTCGACACTGTCCGAAGCAGAAACAGTGAGAGACAGAAAGAGAGAAATAGACTGACAGGGTGACTGAGAGAGAAAGAAAGATATTTAACATCAGACATATGAAGATGAGGAGGCAATTTAACCCCTCGACCCTGCTCCAGCATTCAGTGAGATCAGGGCTGATCTGTGATCTAACTAACACCATAAATCCCACCTTTGCCCTTTACCTCTTAATACCTTTGGTTAACAAGAATCTATCAATCCCCGGTTTAAAAATTGACCTATAAGCCAGCATGAAATTTCCACAAACAATATCATGAGGGTGTGATGGTTCCAACAGTGGAATAGCTGGCTGAATATTTAAAATGGAGGCTTCTCCTTCTGGATCATCAAAAGTGTCCGCCTGGGCCCCAACTTCATCTGCATTCTTCCATCTCCCGATATTTTTTTTTCTCTTCATCCCTATCTCAAATATGTTTGTGTACACAGCAGTGAAGGATTAAATCAAGTTAATATATCTTACATTATCCTCTTCATCCAACTGAACAATCTCTCTCTCTCTCCAAGTTTGTCCCTCTCTCCAGCCCTCTCTTTGCCTTCACATCGAAACCTCCGTCCCTCTGTCTCTCTCCTCGTGTCAGTGATAGCAGAGAGAGAGACAGAGATAGAAGGAGAGGGAGCGAGTGACAGAGAGGGGAAGACAGATGGAGGGATAGAGAGAGAGAGAGACAGAGATAGAAGGAGTGACATGGAGTGATGGGGAGGGAAGGACGGATGGAGTGACAGAGGGAAAGACAGAGAGAGATGCAGAGACAGAGAGAGAAGGAGAGAGAGGGAGAAACAGGGAGGGAAAGACAGATGCAGAGACAGAGAGAGACACAGAGAGAGACACAGAGATAGGAGAGAGAGGGAGAGACAGAGAGGGAAGGAGAGAGAGGGAGTGTCAGGGAGGGAAAGACAGATGGAGCGACAGAGAGAGAGACAGAGAGAGAAGGAGACAGATGGAGTGACAGGGAGGGAAAGACAGATGGAGGGATAGAGAGAGAGACAGAGATAGAAGGAGAGAGAGGGAGAGACAGAGAGAAAGAGAGAGATAGAAGGAGAGAGAGGGAGAGACAGAGAGGGAAAGACAGATGGAGAGACAGAGAGAGGGAGGCAGAGATGGATGGAGAGAAAGGGAGTGATGGTGAGGGAAAGACAGATGGAGAGACGAGGAGAGAGACAGAGATAGAAGGAGAGAGAGGGAGAGACAGAGGGAAAATCAGACGTAGGGACAGAGAAAGATACAGGCAGAGAGGGAGAGACAGAGATTGAAAGAGAGAGAGGGAGTGACTGGGAGGGAAAGACAGATGGAGAGGTAGAGAGAGAGACAGAGATAGAAGGTGAGAGAGGGAGAGACAGAGATGGAAAGAGAGATGGAGGGACAGAGGGAGAGGCAGAGACAAAGAGAGAAAGAGAGATTCGGAGAGAGGGGCAGAGATGGAAGGAGAGAGAGAGGGAGTGACAGGGAGGGAAAGACAGATGGAGGGACAGAGAGAGAGACAGAGAGAGAGGCAGAGAGAGAAGGAGACAGAGGGAGAGACAGAGAGGGAAAGACAGATGGGGAGACAGAGATAGAAGGAGAGCGTGGGAGAGACAGAGAAGGAAAGACAGATGGAGGGACAGAGAGAGACAGAGAGAGAGCGGGAGTGACAGAGATAGAAGGAGTGAGACGGAGAGACAGAGAGGGAGACAGAGAGAGTGGCAGAGACAGAGAGAGAAGGAGAGAGAGGGAGTGTCAGGAAGAGAAAGCCAGATGGAGGGACAAAGTGAGAGACAGAGAGAGAAGGAGAGAGATGGAGTGACAGGGAGGGAAGGAAAGGTGGAGGGATAGAGAGAGAGAGAGACAGAGATAGAAGGAGAGAGAGGGAGTGACAGAGAGGGAAAGACAGATGCAGGGACAGAGAGAGAGACAGAGAGAGTGGCAGAGACAGAGATAGTTGGAGAGAGACGGAGTGACAGAGAGGGAAAGACAGATGGAGGGACAGAGAGAGAGACAGAGAGAGAGAGACAGAGAGTGAGACAGAGAGAGACAGAGAGAGTGGGAGAGATGGTGCAAGGGAGGCACAAATGGAATCATGGATAGAGAGAGAGAGAGAGAGAGAGAGAGAGAGAGAGAGAGAGAGAGAGAGAGAGAGAGAGATGGAGAGGCAGAGAGAGGGAGAGGCAGAGAGAGGGAGTGACAGAGAGAGGGAGGGCGAGATGGTGCGAGAGAGACAGAGGCATGGACAGAGGCAGAGAGAGAGAGAGGGAGAGACACTGAGAGACAGATAGAGCCAGAGAGAGAGAAAGAAACAGAGAGGGAGGGAGAGAGAGACAGAGAGGGAGAGACTGGGATTCAGAGGGTAACAGAGAGGGAGAGACTGGAATGCAGAGGGTAACAGAGAGGGAGAGATTGGGATTCAGAGGGTAACAGAGAGGGAGAGACTGGAATTCAGAGAGTAACAGAGAGGGAGAGACTGGAATGCAGAGGGTAACAGAGAGGGAGAGACTGGGATTCAGAGGGTAACAGAGAGGGAGAGACTGGAATGCAGAGGGTAACAGAGAGGGAGAGACTGGGATTCAGAGGGTAACAGAGAGGGAGAGACTGGAATGCAGAGGGTAACAGAGAGTGAGAGACTGGGATTCAGAGGGTAACAGAGAGGGAGAGACTGGGATTCAGAGGGTAATGGAGAGGGAGGGACTGGAATTCAGAGGGTAACAGAGAGGGAGAGACTGGGATTCAGAGGGTAACAGAGAGGGAGAGACTGGGATTCAGAGGGTAACGGAGTGGGAGAGACTGGGATTCAGAGGGTAACAGAGAGGGAGAGACTGGGATTCAGAGGGTAAAGGAGAGGGAGAGACTGGGATTCAGAGGGTAACAGAGAGGGAGAGACTGGGATTCAGAGGGTAACAGAGAGGGAGAGACTGGGATTCAGAGGGTAACAGAGAGGGAGAGACTGGAATGCAGAGGGTAACAGAGAGGGAGAGACTGGGATTCAGAGGATAACAGAGAGGGAGAGACTGGGATTCAGAGGGTAACAGAGAGGGAGAGACTGGGATTCAGAGGCTAACAGAGAGGGAGAGACTGGGATTCAGAGGGTAACAGAGAGGGAGAGACTGGAATGCAGAGGGTAACAGAGAGGGAGAGACTGGGATTCAGAGGGTAACAGAGAGGGAGAGACTGGAATGCAGAGGGTAACAGAGAGGGAGAGACTGGGATTCAGAGGGTAACGGAGTGGGAGAGACTGGGATTCAGAGGGTACCAGAGAGGGAGAGACTGGGATTCAGAGGGTAAAGGAGAGGGAGAGACTGGAATTCAGAGGGTAACAGAAAGGGAGAGACTGGGATTCAGAGGGTAACAGAGAGGGAGAGACTGGGATTCAGAGGGTAACAGAGAGGGAGAGACTGGAATGCAGAGGGTAACAGAGAGGGAGAGACTGGGATTCAGAGGATAACAGAGAGGGAGAGACTGGGATTCAGAGGGTAACAGAGAGGGAGAGACTGGGATTCAGAGGGTAACAGAGAGGGAGAGACTGGAATGCAGAGGGTAACAGAGAGGGAGAGACTGGGATTCAGAGGGTAACAGAGAGGGAGAGACTGGGATTCAGAGGGTAAAGGAGAGGGAGAGACTGGAATTCAGAGGGTAACAGAGAGGGAGAGACTGGGATTCAGAGGGTAACAGAGAGGGAGAGACTGGGATTCAGAGGGTAACGGAGTGGGAGAGACTGGGATTCAGAGGGTAACAGAGAGGGAGAGACTGGGATTCAGACGGTAATGGAGAGGGAGAGACTGGGATTCAGAGGGTAACAGAGAGGGAGAGACTGGGATTCAGAGGGTAACAGAGAGGGAGAGACTGGGATTCAGAGGGTAACAGAGAGGGAGAGACTGGAATGCAGAGGGTAACAGAGAGGGAGAGATTGGGATTCAGAGGGTAACAGAGAGGGAGAGACTGGAATTCAGAGAGTAACAGAGAGGGAGAGACTGGAATGCAGAGGGTAACAGAGAGGGAGAGACTGGGATTCAGAGGGTAACAGAGAGGGAGAGACTGGAATGCAGAGGGTAACAGAGAGGGAGAGACTGGGATTCAGAGGGTAACGGAGTGGGAGAGACTGGGATTCAGAGGGTAACAGAGAGGGAGAGACTGGGATTCAGACGGTAATGGAGAGGGAGAGACTGGAATTCAGAGGGTAACAGAGAGGGAGAGACTGGGATTCAGAGGGTAACAGAGAGGGAGAGACTGGGATTCAGAGGGTAACAGAGAGGGAGAGACTGGAATGCAGAGGGTAACAGAGAGGGAGAGATTGGGATTCAGAGGGTAACAGAGAGGGAGAGACTGGAATTCAGAGAGTAACAGAGAGGGAGAGACTGGAATGCAGAGGGTAACAGAGAGGGAGAGACTGGGATTCAGAGGGTAACAGAGAGGGAGAGACTGGAATGCAGAGGGTAACAGAGAGGGAGAGACTGGGATTCAGAGGGTAACAGAGAGGGAGAGACTGGAATGCAGAGGGTAACAGAGAGGGAGAGACTGGGATTCAGAGGGTAACAGAGAGGGTGAGACTGGGATTCAGAGGGTAATGGTGAGGGAGAGACTGGAATTCAGAGGGTAACAGAGAGGGAGAGACTGGGATTCAGAGGGTAACAGAGAGGGAGAGACTGGGATTCAGAGGGTAACGGAGTGGGAGAGACTGGGATTCAGAGGGTAACAGAGAGGGAGAGACTGGGATTCAGAGGGTAAAGGAGAGGGAGAGACTGGAATTCAGAGGGTAACAGAGAGGGAGAGACTGGGATTCAGAGGGTAACAGAGAGGGAGAGACTGGGATTCAGAGGGTAACAGAGAGGGAGAGACTGGAATGCAGAGGGTAACAGAGAGGGAGAGACTGGGATTCAGAGGATAACAGAGAGGGAGAGACTGGGATTCAGAGGGTAACAGAGAGGGAGAGACTGGGATTCAGAGGGTAACAGAGAGGGAGAGACTGGAATGCAGAGGGTAACAGAGAGGGGGAGACTGGGATTCAGAGGGTAACAGAGAGGGAGAGACTGGAATGCAGAGGGTAACAGAGAGGGAGAGACTGGGATTCAGAAGGTAACGGAGTGGGAGAGACTGGGATTCAGAGGGTACCAGAGAGGGAGAGACTGGGATTCAGAGGGTAAAGGAGAGGGAGAGACTGGAATTCAGAGGGTAACAGAGAGGGAGAGACTGGGATTCAGAGGGTAACAGAGAGGGAGAGACTGGGATTCAGAGGGTAACAGAGAGGGAGAGACTGGAATGCAGAGGGTAACAGAGAGGGAGAGACTGGGATTCAGAGGATAACAGAGAGGGAGAGACTGGGATTCAGAGGGTAACAGATAGGGAGAGACTGGGATTCAGAGGGTAACAGAGAGGGAGAGACTGGAATGCAGAGGGTAACAGAGAGGGAGAAACTGGGATTCAGAGGGTAACAGAGAGGGAGAGACTGGGATTCAGAGGGTAAAGGAGAGGGAGAGACTGGAATTCAGAGGGTAACAGAGAGGGAGAGACTGGGATTCAGAGGGTAACAGAGAGGGAGAGACTGGGATTCAGAGGGTAACAGAGAGGGAGAGACTGGAATGCATAGGGTAACAGAGAGGGAGAGACTGGGATTCAGAGGATAACAGAGAGGGAGAGACTGGGATTCAGAGGGTAACAGAGAGGGAGAGACTGGGATTCAGAGGGTAACAGAGAGGGAGAGACTGGAATGCAGAGGGTAACAGAGAGGGAGAGACTGGGATTCAGAGGGTAACAGAGAGGGAGAGACTGGAATGCAGAGGGTAACAGAGAGGGAGAGACTGGGATTCAGAGGGTAACAGAGAGGGAGAGACTGGAATGCAGAGGGTAACGGAGAGGGAGAGACTGGGATTCAGAGGGTAACGGAGTGGGAGAGACTGGGATTCAGAGGGTAACAGAGAGGGAGAGACTGGGATTCAGAGGGTAAAGGAGAGGGAGAGACTGGAATTCAGAGGGTAACAGAGAGGGAGAGACTGGGATTCAGAGGGTAACAGAGAGGGAGAGACTGGAATGCAGAGGGTAACAGAGAGGGAGAGACTGGGATTCAGAGGATAACAGAGAGGGAGAGACTGGGATTCAGAGGGTAACAGAGAGGGAGAGACTGGGATTCAGAGGGTAACAGAGAGGGAGAGACTGGAATGCAGAGGGTAACAGAGAGGGAGAGACTGGGATTCAGAGGGTAACAGAGAGGGAGAGTCTGGGATTCAGAGTGTAACAGAGAGGGAGAGACTGGAATGCAGAGGGTAACAGAGAGGGAGAGACTGGGATTCAGAGGGTAATGAAGAGGGAGAGACTGTGATTCAGAGGGTGGTTGATGGTCGGCACAGACTCGGTTGGCCGAAGGGCCTGTTTCAGTGCTGTATCTCTAAATAAAAATAAATAAAATGAAGACTCACCAGCTTCAAACCAGTCAGCTGCTTTCCTTCTGCTGATGTCACTTCATTTCATAGGGAGGTTAGCTTAAATGTTTTTATTTAAATCTTGTTATCTATATACATCTGATTTTAATTTACTGTAAAAATTAGAATTCTTTAGTGTTACTATCCCCTGATATTTAATTTCATCTTAATCCTCCAGATCTGATTAATTGAACACTGTTTGTCATTATGCTAAATTATCAAATTGGTTTTAGTTTTTATACTAATTAATTGGCTACAGGGAGTGGCAGTAGTTAAAACTGCTCTTTCAGAGATCCGGCACAGACACAATGTGCCAAATGACCTCCTGCGCTGGAACAATTCTGAGATTCTAACTCTTCCTTTATAGTTGATTAATTTAGTTCAAATTCAACACTTACAATATATTCATCCCATGGTAATGGAATGTTGTTGTTTATTGCAAGGTGAATAGAATATCAAAGTAGGGAAGTATTGTTACAGCTGTACAGGGCATAAGTTAGACGACGTCTGCAGGATTGTGGACACTTTTGGTCTCCTTACTGAAGAAATCATATAATTGCATTCGAAGTAGTTCAGAGAAGGTTCACTGGGCTGACTCCTGGGATGAAGGGGTTATCTTATGAGGAAAGGTTGAACAGTTTGGGTCTATACCCAAGACAGAGAGAGAGACAGAAAAGGAGAAACAGAGAGACATAGACTGACAGAGAAAGTAGGATATTTGACAGGGGATATTGGAAGAGGAGGATGCAATTTAACCCCGCAACTCTGTTCCTGCATTCAATGAGATCATGGCTGATCTGTGATCAATCTTACACCATATATCCTGCCTTTGCCCCTTATCTCTTAATACCTTTGGTTAACAAGAACCTATCAATCACAGGTTTGAAAATTAATCAATAAGCCAGCATGAAATTTCCACAACCAACATCATGAGGGTGTGATGGATCCCACAGTGGAAGAGTTGGCCGAATATTTAAAATGGAGGCTATTCCTTCTTGATCATCAAAAGTGTCTGCCTGGGTCCCAACTTCATCTGCATTCATCCCTCTCGCGATGTTTTTTTTCTCTCCATACCTATCTCAAATATGCTTGTGTACACAGCAGTGAAGGATTAAATCTATTTAATATATCTTACATTATCCACTTCATCCAACTCAACAATCTCTCTCTCTCTCCAAGTTTGTCCCTCTCGACAGCCCTCTCTATGCCTTCATATATTACCCTCCATCCATCTGTCTCTCTCCCTGTGTCAGTGATAGCAGAGAGAGAGAGACAGAGATAGAAGGAGAGGGAGGGATTGACAGAGAGGGAAAGACAGATGGAGGGACAGAGTGAGAGACAGAGAGAGGAGAGAGATGGAGTGACAGTGAGGGAAGGACAGATGGAGAGACAGAGAGAGAGAGACAGAGATAGAAGGACAGAGAGGGAGTGACTGAGAGGTAAAGACAGATGGAGGGACAGAGAGAGAGAGACAGAGAGAGAGAGGGAGAGACAGAGTGAGTGGGAGAGATGGTGTAAGGGAGGCACAAATGGAGTCATGGAAAGAGACAGAGAGAGAGAGAGAAATGTAAACAGAGTCATGGACAGAGGGTGAGAAAGAGAGATAGGGAGAGATAAAGTAAAAGAAGAAGAGAGAGAGAGATGGAGAGGCAGAGAGAGGGAGAGACAGACAGAGGGAGGGTGTGATGGTGTGAGAGAGACAGAGGCATGGACAGAGGCAGAGAGAGAGAGAGGGAGAGACACTGAGAGACAGAGAGAGACAGAGAGAGAGAAAGAAACAGAGAGGGAGGGAGAGAGAGAGAGAGAGAGGCAGAGGCTGGGATTCAGAGGGTAACAGAGAGGGAGAGACTGGGATTCAGAGGGTAATGGAGAGGGAGAGACTGGGATTCAGAGGATAACGGAGAGGTAGAGACTGGGATTCAGAGGGTAACAGAGGGAGAAGTTGAGATGAAGAGTGAAGATGAGAGAAAGACAAAGTCCAGTGTCCGTAACACATGGATAAAGAGGAACAGAGAGGTGAGACAGGGCTTGAGAGAATAAAAGACAGAGGAAGGAGAGATAGAGATGGAGAGATTACCAGGAACATAAATCTCCAGCAATCTCTTCATGCTGATCACTCCTTTTCTCTGGATGTGGCAGGATTGCAGAGCTTAGATCTGATCCGTTGGTTATGGGATCGCTTAGCTCTGTCTATCGCATGCTGCTTATGCAGTTTGGCACGCAGATAGTCCTGGGTTGTAGCTTCACCAGGTTGACACCTCATTTTGAGGTATGCCTGGTGCTGCTCCTGGCATGCCTTCCTGCACACTTCACTGAACCGGGGTTGGTCTCCTGGCTTGATGGTAATGGTAGAGTGGGGGATATGCCGGGCCATGAGGTTACAGATTGTCTTTCTTTCTGTCTGTCTGTCTGTCTCTTGTTCCCTCCTCTCTCAGAGCATCAGTCAGCCATTTTAGGTTTGTTCACGGTGGCCATTTTATGTTACAGCAGCACTGGGACATTTATTTCAGAGACTGACTCCTCACTCATGCAAGGTCAGTGCTTTCAACGTGATAGAGAAACGGGTCCTGGGGTTCATTTGAATGTAGCTTCTCATCCCGAAAAGTGTTAGCAAACGTGTTTTTCAAATCAATTCCGCAACAACCTCAACTGGAGGGAAAAACACCAACAAATGCAACAACAACCTCAACAGGTGGTAAAACACCAACAAATGCAACAACAACCTCAACAGGAGGAAAAAGCAACAACAAATGCAACAATTTCAACAGGAAAAGAACAGCTTCCCGAGGACTAAAAAAACCGAACAAATACAACAACTTCAGTAGGAGAAAAGCCACTAACAAGTTCAACATCATCAGAAGGGGAAAACACACCGATAAATAGGGCAGTGGCACAAGCTGTTGGAGGGACAGGAAATGGTTTACGAAGGGACAGAGTATCTGATCACACCCGGGATGGTGGAATTGAGTATTTATTAAATGGTAAGAGATTAGAAAGCGCAGATGTACAAAGCGACCTGGGTGTCCCCGTCAATAAGTCACTGAAAACTAACATGAAGGTGCAGAATGCAATTCAGAAGGCTAATGGGATGTTAGTCTTTATCACAAGAGGATTTGAGTACAGGAGTAGTGAAGTCTTGCTTCAATCACACAGAACCTTGGTTAGACCGCACCTGGAGTACTGTCTGCAGTTTTGGTCCCCTTAACATCGGAAGGATATTATTGCCAGAGAGGGAGTGCAATGAAGGTTCACCAGACTTGTTCCCGGGATGACGGGTCTGTCCTATGGTGAGCGATTGGGGAAACTGAGACAGAGAGAGAGAGAGAGACAGGGAGAGGCAGAGAGCCAGAGGCAGAGAGAGAGAAATCGTGTGAGAGAGACACAAACAGAGTCATGGACAGAGAGAGAGATGAGAGACAGAGGGAGAGCAACAGACAGAGAGACAGAAAGAGAGAGAGAAACAGAGAGAGAGAGACAGGAAGAGGTAGAGAGAGAGGCAGTGAGAGAGACAGAGAGAGAGGGAGATAGAGGGGGAGAGTGAGATAGAGGGGGTGTATGAGATAGAGGGGGAGTGTGAGATACAGAGGGAGTGTGAGATTGAGGGGGAGTGAGAGATTGAGGGGGAGTGTGAGATAGAGTGTGAGATAGAGGGGGAGAGTGAGAAAGAGGGGAAGAGTGAGATAGAGGGGGTGTGTGAGATCGAGGGGGTGTGTGAGATCGAGGGGGTGTGTGAAATAGAGGGGGCGTATGAGATAGAGAGGGTGTGTGAGAAAGAGGGGGAGAGGGAGATAGATGGGGAGAGGGAGATAGAGGGGGAGAGTGAGATAGAGGCGGTGTGTGAGATCGAAGGGAAGAGTGAGATCGAGGGGGTGTGTGAGATAGAGGGTGTGTGTGAGATAGAGGGGGAGAGGGAGATAGAGGGGGAGAGGGAGATAGAGGGGGAGAGTGAGATAGAGGGGGTGTATGAGATAGAGAGGGGTGTGTGAGATAGAGGGAGAGAGGGAGATAGAGGGGGAGAGGGAGATAGAGGTGGAGAGGTAGATAGAGGGGGATAGGGAGATAGAGGGGGTGAGGGAGATAGAGGGGTAGAGGGAGATAGTGATAGAGGGGGAGAGGGAGATAGAGGGGGAGAGGGAGATAGAGGGGAGAGAGGGAGATCGAGGGGGAGAGGGAGATAGAGGGGGAGAGGTAGATAGAGGGGGAGAGGTAGATAGAGGGGGAGTGTGAGATAGAGGGGGAGAGGCAGATAGAGGGGGAGAGCAGATCGAGGTGAGAGTGAGATAGAGGGGAAGAGTGAGATAGAGGGGGTGTGTGAGATCGAGGGGGTGTGTGAGATCGAGGGGGTGTGTGAGATAGAGGGGGTGTGAGAGATATAGGGGTAGAGGAAGATAGAGGGGGAGAGGAAGATAGAGGGGTAGAGGGAGATAGAGGGGAGAGGTAGCTAGAGGGGTAGAGGGAGATAGAGGGGGAGAGGGAGATAGAGGGGAGAGGGAGATAGAGGGAGAGAGTGAGATAGAGGGAGAGAGTGAGATAGAGGGAGAAAGTGAGATCGAGGGGAACAGTGAGATCGAGGGGAGGGAGAGGGAGAGACAGAGAGAAGGAGAGTGAGAGTGACAGAGAGGGAAAGACAAATGGTGGAACAGAGAGAGAGAGAGAGAGAGAGAGAAGGAGAGTGTGGTTGAGACAGAGAGGGAAAGGCAGTTGGAGAGAGGGAGAGGCAGAGATGGAAGGAGAGAGAGGGAGAGACAGAGAGGGAAAGACAGATGGAGGGACAGAGAAACAGACAGAGAGACATGGAGAGAAATGGAGTGACAGGGAGGGAAGGACAGATGGAGGGATAGAAAGAGCGAAGGAAGGACATAGAGGGAGTGACAGAGAGGGAAAGACAGATGGAGAGACAGAGAGAGGCAGAGATGGAAGGAGAGAGAGGGAGAGACAGAGAGGGAAAGACAGATGGAGGGACAGAGAGAGAGACAGAGATAGAAGGAGAGAGATGGAGTGACAGGGAGGGAAGGGCAGATGGAGGGATAGAGAGTGAGAGGCAGTGATAGAAGGAGAGAGAAGGAGTGACTGGGAGGGAAAGGCAGATGGAGGGCCGGAGAGAGAGAGACGGAGAGACAGAGAGAGAGGCAGAGACAGAGAGAGAAGGAGAGTCTGGGTGAGACAGAGAGGGAAAGGCAGTTGGAGAGACAGAGACAGAGAGCGGCAGAGATGGAAGGAAAGAGAGGGAGTGACAGGAAGGGAAAGACATATTGAAAGACAGAGAGAGTGAGATAGAGATAGATGGAGAGAGACAGAGAGGTAAAGACAGATGGAGAGACAGAGAGAGAGAGAGAGGCAGAGATGGAAGGAGAGAGCGGGAGAGACAGAGAGGGGGTGAGAGCGGGAGAGACAGAGAGTGAAAGACAGATGGAAGGACAGAGAGAGATACAGAGATGGAAGGAGAGAGAGGGAATTTCAGGGAGACAAAGACAGATAAAGGGACAGACTGAGAGACAGAGAGAGAAGGAGAGAGATGGAGTGACAAGGATGGAAGGACAGATGGAGGGATAGAGAGTGAGAGGCAGAGGTAGAAGGAGAGAGTGGGAGTGACAGAGAGGGAAAGACAAATGGAGGGACAGAGAGAGATACAGAGATGGAAGGAGAGAGAGGGAATTTCAGGGAGACAAAGACAGATAAAGGGACAGACTGAGAGACAGAGAGAGAGAAGGAGAGAGATGGAGTGACAAGGAGGGAAGGACAGATGGAGGGATAGAGAGTGAGAGGCAGAGATAGAAGGAGAGAGTGGGAGTGACAGAGAGGGAAAGACAAATGGAGGGACAGAGAGAGAGAGTGGAGAGAGATGGACAGACAGAGAGAGGGAAATACAGATGGACAGACAGAGATAGAGAGAGGCAGAGATGGACGGAGAGAGAGGGAGTGACAGGGAGAGAAAGACAGATGGATAGACAGAGAGATAGAGAAAGGGAGAGAAGGAGAGAGATGGAGTGACAAGAGGGAAGGATAGATGGAGGGATAGAGAGCGAGAGACATAGATAGAAGGAGAGAGAGGGAGTGACAGGTGGTGGGGGGGGGGTGGGGGGATACAGATGGAGGGACCGAGAGAGAGAGAAGGAGAGAGTGGGAGAGACAGCGAGACGGAGAGAGGGATTGGCAGAGAGGGAAA
This sequence comes from Heterodontus francisci, assembly GCF_036365525.1. NCBI lineage: Eukaryota > Metazoa > Chordata > Chondrichthyes > Heterodontiformes > Heterodontidae > Heterodontus > Heterodontus francisci. The sequence goes on from NW_027141545.1 coordinate 697,609, forward strand.
GACAGTTGGAGGAACAGAGAGCGAGACAGAGAGAGAAGGAGAGAGAGGGAGAGACAGAAAGGGAAAGACAGATGGAGAGACAGCGAGAGAGACACACAGAGATAGAAGGAGAGAGAGGGAGAGAGAGAGAGGAAAAGGCAGATGGAGTGGCAGAGAGAGCGAGATTAAGAGAGAGAGACAGAGAGAGTGAGAGACAGAGAGAGAGTTAGAAGAAGAAAGACATAGAGACAGATAGGGAAAGACAGAAGGAGGGACAGAGAGAGAGAGTGGCAGAGACAGAGATAGAGTGTCAGCCGGAGGGGGAGAGGGAGATCGAGGTGGGAGAGATAGATAGAGGGAGAGAGACAGATAGAGGGAGAGGGACAGATAGAGTGGCAGAGTGAGATAGAGGGGCAGAGGGAGATAGAGGGGCAGAGGGAGAGAGAGGGGCAGAGGGAGAGAGAGGGGGGAAGAGGGAGTTATAGGGGAGAGAGGGAGAGAGTGCGGGAGAGGGAGAGAGTGAGATAGAGGGCGAGAGACAGATCGAGGGGGAGAGTGAGATAGAGGGCGAGAGACAGATCGAGGGGGAGAGTGAGATAGAGGGGGAGAGTGAGATAGAGGGGGAGAGTGTGATAGAGGGGGTGAGGGAGATAGAGGGGGTGAGGGAGATAGAGGGTGTGAGGGTGATAGAGGGGATGTGTGAGATAGAGGGGTGTGTGAGATAGAGGGGGCGTGTGAGATAGAGGGGATGTGTGAGATAGAGGGGGTGTGTGAGATAGTGTGGTTGTGTGAGATAGTGGGGTTGTGTGAGATAGTGGGGGTGTGTGAGATAGTGGGGGGAGAGACAGATAGAGGGGACGAGTGAGATAGAGGGGGAGAGTGAGATAGAGGGGGTGTGTGAGATAGAGGGTGAGAGGCAGATAGAGTGGGAGAGGGAGATAGAGGGGGGAGAGGGCGATAGAGGGGGAGAGGGAGATAGAGGGGGGAGAGGGCGATATATGGGGAGAGGGAGATAGAGGGGGAGAGGGAGATAGAGGGGGAGAGGGCGATAGAGGGGGAGAGGGAGATAGAGGGGGAGAGGGCGATAGAGGGGGGAGAGACAGATAGAGGGGGGAGAGACAGATCGAGGGGGAGAGACAGAGAGAGGGGAAGAGTGAGATCGAGGGGATGTGTGAGATCGAGGGGATGTGTGAGATCGAGGGGATGTGTGAGATAGAGGGGGAGAGGGAGATAGAGGGGCAGAGGGAGATAGAGGGGGAGTGGGAGATAGAGGGGGAGAGGGAGATAGACGGGGAAGTGGGAGATAGACGGGGAGACGGAGATAGAGGGGGCGAGATGGATGGGGTAGAGGGTGGGGAACCTGTGGAATTCTCTACCGCAGAAGGCAGTGGAGGCCAATTCATTAAATATATTCATGGAGGAGAGAGAAATATTTCTTAATGTCAAAGGGATCAAGGGGTATGGGGAGAAAGTGGGAACAGGGTACTGAATTAGACCATCGGTCATGATCTTTATTGAATGATGGAGCAGGCCCAAAGGGCCGAATGGCCTGCTCCTGCTCCTATTTTCTATGTTTCCATGAGAGAGGCGGATTGAGAGAGGGAGAGAGAAGGAGAAACAGAGAGAGAAGGAGAGATAGATATGTAGTGTGGTGAGCCTGATATTCTCTCTCTCTCACACACAGACATCCAGACACACACAGATACAGACATAAAGGGACACACAGACACAGACACACACACAGACAGATTTTACAATCCACACTGATGTCAGTAAAAATGACCAACAGAACCTCAGTAACAATCCCCAGTGTCTGCCCAGTCCTGAGAGAGACAGAGAGAGAGATAGGGCAGTGACAGAGAAAGACAGTGAAAGAGGGAGGACAAAACAGCTTGTTGGAGAAACTTTACATTTATTTGTGTTCCACAGATTTTATTAAAAGATGAAAGGGACTGGACACTGGAAAAGCTGTCAACACACAACAGCAACACTGAGAGACTTTAGATGTGAGGGAGGGGGAGACACACTTTAAAATCCACACTGATGTCAGTAAAAATCCCCAAACACAACCTCAGTAACAATCCCCATTATCTGCCCAGTCCTGTATTGTGGGTATATGTCAAATATGTTCACACAAAGACAAACAGGGTGGTACTCCCAAACCTAGAGCCCCTTGGATGTCAAGGATCAAACCGGGTACGATAAGGCGCAAGAGGGAAGCTTTTGTCGGATACCGAGAGCTCAATACCACAGAAGCCGAGATGAGTGTAGAAAGTACAAGGGTGAAATTAAAAATCAAATTAGGAGAGCAAAGAAATGGCTGGAAAATAATATTACCATTAAATCAAAGAAATCACAAAGATGTTTTATAAATAAATGAAGAGCAAGAGGATAATTAAGGATAGAGTATTAGGGACCAAAAAGGGAATGTGTGTATGGAGGTGGGAGATGTGGGCATGGTTCTTAATGAATACTTTGTCTCCATCTTTATAAAAGAGGGGGAACAATGCAGATATTGCAGTTAAAGAGGAGGAGTGTGAAATATTGGATGGGCTAAACAGAGTGAGAGGGAAATATTAAGGTGTTTGGCAACTTTCAAAGTGGATAAATGGTCAGGCCTGGATGCATTGGAACCAGTTCAGAGAAGGTTCACTCGGCTGATTCCCGGGATCAAGGGGTTGTCTTATGAGGAATGGTTGAACAGGTTGGGCCTAAACTCATTGGAGTTTAGAAGAATGAGAGGTGATCTTATTGAAACATACTAAATACTTAAAGGGATAGACAGGTTAGAATTAGAATTAGAATTAGAACATTACAGCGCAGTACAGGCCCATCCCCGCCAACATTCCCTATCTCTGTAACCTCCCCAGCCCCTACAACCCTCCCAATTTCTCAAACTTCCTCCAGCCCTACAACGCTCCCTATCTCTGCTGCCTCCTCTGCCCATATAAAACGTCCCATCTCTGTCACCTCCTCCAGGCCAGACAACCTTCCCTAACACTGTCACCTCCTCCAGGCTCTGCAACCCTCCCTCTCTCTGTCAAGTCCTCAGCCCGACAACCCTCCTGATCTCTGTAACCTCCTCCACCCCTACAACCTTCCTTGTCTCATGTTTCAGGTCAGTGATGAAGGTTCTGATGAGGGGTCAGCGACATGCAATGTTAACTCTGCTTCTCTCTCCAAAGATACTGCCAGACCGGCTGAGTATTTCCTGCATTTCCTGTTTTTATTTCACTTTACATCTATGCCCCCTTGTCACTGACCTCTCTGCGAAGGTAAATAGGCCCATCACGTACACTTTATCCCCGCCCTTCAAAACTTACGACATTTCAATCTAACCTCACCTCAGACTTCTCTGTTCCAAGCACAACAGTCCCAGCTTATCCAATATTTCCTCACAGCAACATTTTTTTCCAGACCTGGCAACATCCTCGTAAATTTGCTCTGTCCCCTCTCTACTGCAATTAAATCCTTTCTGTAATGTGGTGACCGGAACTGCACAAAGTACTCATGGTGCGGCCCAACCAATGACTTATATAGTTACAGCATAACCTCTCTCCTATTCTGCACCTCGGCTAATAAAGGAAACGTATTCCTTATGTCTTCTTACCTCTCTTAGCGACCTGCCCTGCTATCTTCATGGATCTATGAACATTCACTCCAAGGTCCCACACTTCTTCTACACCTGGAAGGATTCTCCCATTAATTGTGCATTCCTTTGCCGAGCTCGACCTCCCTCAATTCATCACCTCACACGTCTCAGCGTTGAATACCATTTGCCACTTTTCTGCCCACCTTGCTCGTCCATTAACATTTTCCTGCAGTCTGCAGCTATTCTGCTGTCTATCAACCACATGGCCATTTTTTTTGTATCCCCGACAATCTTTTTGACCATGCCCCCTACATTTACGTCCAAATTCTAAATATATAGCACAAAAAGCAGTGGATCTATTAGCGAGCCCCGTGGAACGCCACTGGAAACAGCCGAACAGTCGATATATCAGCATGACAAGAGATATGGCTAAATAACAGGAAGCAGAGATTCGGGATGAATGGGTTATTTTCAGGGTGGAAAGCTGTAACTAGTGGAGTACAACAGGGATCAGTGCTGGAACCTCAAAGTTTTACGATCTACATTAATGACTTGGATGAAGTGACATTCAGACTTGTAGCCAAATTTGTTGAGGAGGCGAAGATTGGTAGGAAATAAAGTTGTGATGAGGGCAAACATAGTCTGCAAAGCGAAATAGATAAGTTAAGCGAGTGGAGAAAAATGTGGCAGATGGAGTAGAACGTGCAGTACGCCATTCCAGGGTTAATCTGCTGAACCTCCATTGCACTCCCTCTTTGGCAAGGAGACACATCTTAACAGGAGGAGACAACAACTGTATAGAATACTACAAGTGAGTCTCACCAAGGCTTTTTACAATTGCAGCAACATATCTTTTTAACCTGTATTCAAATGCCATTGCAATGAAGGCCAGCAGACCATTTGACTTCCTAAATGCTTACTGCATCTGCATATTAGCTTTTAGTATGCTAGTGAACTCATGAACCAGGACACCCAGATCCCTTTGGATATCAACACTTCACAACCTCTCACCATTTAAGAAATACTCGGCCTTTCTGTTTTTCTATCAAAGTGGATCACTCTCTGGAACTGCTTCAAGAGTTCACCTACCTGGGCTCAACTATCACCGGTAACCTGACTCTCGATGCGGAAATCAACAAGTGCATTGGAAAGGCGCCGGCTGCTATGTCCAGAACTGCGAAGAGAGTGTGGAAAAATGGTGCACTGACACGGTACACAAATGCCCGAGTGCATCAAGCCTGTCTCCTCAGTACCTTGCTCTACGGCAGCCAGGCCTGGACAACATATGTCAGCCAAGAGCGATGTCTCATTAGAACATTAGAACATGACAGCGCAGTACAGGCCCTTCGGCCCTCGATGTTGCGCCGACCTGTGAAACCATCTGACCTGCACTATTCCATTTTCATTCATATGTCTATCCAATGACCACTTAAATGCCCTTAAAGTTGGCGAGTCTACTACTGTTGCAAGAGGGCGTTCCACGCCCCTACTACTCTCTGAGTATAGAAACTACCTCTGACATCTGTCCAATATCTATCACCCCTCAACTTAAAGCTATGTCCCCTCGTGTTTGCCATCACCATCCGAGGAAAAAGGCTCTCACTATCCACCCTATCTAACCCTCTGATTATCTTATATGTCTCTATTAAGTCACCTCTCCTCCTCCTTCTCTCTGGCAAAAACAACCTCAAGTCCCTCAGCCTTTCCTCGTAAGACCTTCCCTCCATACCAGGCAACATCCTCGTAAATCTCCTCTGCACCCTTTCCATAGATTCCACATCCTTCCTATAATGCGGTGACCAGAACTGCACGCAATACTCCAGGTGCGGCTGCACCAGAGTTTTGTACAGCTGCAGCATGACCTCGTGGCTCCGAAACTCGATCTCCCTACTAATAAAAGCTAACACACCATATGCCTTCTTAACAGCCCTATTAACCTGGGTGGCAACTTTGAGGGATTTATGTACCTGGACACCAAGATCTCTCTGCTCATCTACACGACCAAGAATCTTCCCATTAGCCCAGTACTCTGCATTCCTGTTACTCCTTCCAAAGTGAATCACCTCACACTTTTCCGCATTAAACTCCATTTGCCATCTCTCAGCCCAGCTCTGCAGCCTATCTACGTCCCTCTGTAACCTACAACATCCTTCGGCACTATCCACAACTCCACCGACCTTCGTGTCATCCGCAAATTTAGTAACCCACCCTTCTACACCCTCATCCAGGTCATTTATCTTCCCTGCCTCTGGAGAATCCTTGGAATCAGGTGGCAGGACCGTATCTCCAATGGAGAAGTCCTCGAAGCAACCAACATCCCAAGCATATACATCCTACTGAGCAAGCGGCGCTTGAGATAGTTTGGCCATGTGAGCCGCATGGAAGATGGCAGGATCCCCAAGGACACATTGTACAGTGAGCTCGTCACTGGTATCAGACCCACTGGCCTTCCATGTCTCCGCTTTAAAGATGTCTGCGAACGTGACTTGAAGTCCTGTGACATTGACCACAAGTCGTGGGAGTCAGTTTCCAGTGATCGCCAGCGCTGGCAGACAGCCATAAAGGCGGGGCTAACGTGTTGCGAGTGGAAGAGACTTATCTGCTGGTAGGATAAAAGATAGGAACGCAAGGGGAGAGCCAACTGTGTCACAGCCCCGACAACCAATGTTATCCACAGCACCTGTGGAAGAGTCTGTCACTCTGGAATTGGACTTTCTCGCCACTCCAGGCGCTGGTTCATAAACCACTGACCACCTCCAGGCGCTTATCCATTGTGTCTCGAGACAAGGAGACCAAAGAAAGAAAGAACAAGAAATAAAGACAGAAGAAAGGATCACTCCACACTTACTCACATTAAATTCCATCTGTCATGCTCTTGTACATTCACTAAGCCTGTCGAAATCCCCTTAAAGCCTCCTTGCATCCTCCTCACAACTTAATTTCCCACCTAGTTTTGTGTCATCAGCAAATTTGTAAATAATCCATTTGGCCCCCACATCCAAATCATTTATATCGATTGTGAACAGCTGTAGCTGAAGCATTGATCCTTGCGGTACCCTATTAGTAACAGCCTGTCATCCTGGCAATGACTTATTTATTCCTACTCTCTGCTTTCTTTCTGTTAACCAGTTCTCAATCCATAGCAATATGATACTCCCAATCCCATGTGCTCTAATTCTGTATATTAATCTCCCGTGCAGGATCTTATTAAAAGCAGTCTTAAAATCCAAATGCAGCACATACACTGGTTTTCCTTTCTCTATGTTACAAGTAACATCCACAAATAAAAACTCCAACAGGTTTGTCAAACATGAGTTTCGTTTCATAAATCCACGTTGACTCCGCCGATCATATGACTTGTTCCAATGTTATCGTGTTACCTCATTCTTCTTAATAGATTCTAACATTTTCACTACTGCTGACATCAAACTAACAGGTTTGTAGTTCTCTGTTTCTCTCTCGCTCTCTTCTTAAACATTATGGTGACATTTGCTCATTTACAGTGTGCAGGAACCCTTCCAGAATCTATAGAATTTTGAAAGATAACCATCGATACATCTACTATCTTTATAGCTATTCCTTCAATACTCTGGGATGTCTCTTATCTGGTCCAGGGGATTTATTAATTTGCAATACAATTCATTTTTCAAGTACCACCTCTTTATTTATACTAATTTATCTCAGTTCCTCATTTTTACAAGTCCCATGGTTCCCCAGAATTTCTTGAGGATTTTCTGTACCTTCCTCCGTGAAGACAGAGACAAAGTAATTGTTTAGTCTCTCCGCCATTTCCTCATTCTCCATCACAAACTCTCCTATCTCTACTTGCAATGGACCCAGATCCGTCCTTGCTAATCTATTCCTTTTCAAATACATAAAGCGGCATTAAGTTTCTCTCTAACTTGCATTCCATATTTATTGTCCATTTCCCGATTAGTTTATTGGTTCTCCTTTGTTGGTTTCTAAATTGCTCCCAATCCGATGGGCTTGCCACGTTTCCTGGCGACCGTACAAGGCTTTCAAATTTGACCTAATGAAAACTTTAACTTATATTGTTAGCCACGGTTGATTCAGCTTTCCTGTTTGTTTTTTGTTTTTTGCGAGGAATGTACATTTGTTGTCAACCATGAAGTAACATTGTCTGGCTACTGTCAAATCGTTTAATGTAATTTCCCAATCCACCATAGCCAACTTGCCCTTCATATCTTCATAGTTTCCTTTGTTCAGATTTATAACCCTAATTTCAGAATGAACTATATCTTTTTATCAAATTAAAAATTCTATCATATTGTGGTCACGATGTCATAATGGCTCTTTTCCAGTAAGGTTATTAATTAGCCCTTTCTCATTGCAAAATACTAAACCTGAAATAGCTCAATCCCGAGTTGGTTCTTCAACATACTGCTCCAGTCATCCATCTCATACACATACTGGGAATTCATCCTCCACAGAATTAGTGCTAATTAGGATGAGACAATCTATCTGTAAATTGAAGATGCCCATTGTTACTGTTTTGCCCATGTTACATGCAGCTGTAATTTCCTGATGTTTACCGTCTCCAACATTACCACTGTAGTTTCGTGTTCTACTAAACATCTCCCACCAATGTTTGCTGCCCCTTGCTGTTTGTTAGTTCCACCAAACTGATTCTACATCTTGGTCCTTTGATCTAAGATACTGTCTCACTAATGTACTGTCTCGTCCTGCATTAACAGCACTATCACACCTCCTTTTCCGCTCCGCCTACCCTTCCTAAATGACTGCATCGAAGATTAACATGTTAGTGTCGGAATGACGGAACAGGCCTAAATTAACCAAAACTTTAATCCATTTTAAAAATCAAGGACCACAATCCAACAGCTCACGTTGAAATGAGGGATCAAAGGCCGGGGACAAATGCAGGTAGACAAATTGAATCCTGCCTCGGGTGAAGGACACTGTCCAATGAGGATGGACAGTCTGTCCAATAATATTCCTCATCCCAAAACTTTCTCACTCTCTTCACATATTGTCATTACATTTTCAAAGTATAACAAATGTCCCCAGGAGCTGAGCAGTAAATTTAATTAAATTGGATAAATCAAAGCAAAAGATTATCAGAAATAGGTGCAGCAAGATCCCAAATCTGTTTTCTCTCAATTGTACTGAACATCTCTCAGCAACATCCCAATAAAAACAAATGCTGGTTCGAAAGCAAAGGGTCAAAAGTGATATCGATTGAGGCCACAATGCGAGCACACAACCCACACACACCAGACTGAGAGAAATTTCCCTTCCCCTGGAGAGAGAGGGAGGACGAGGGTTTGTCATTTGAACTGGGACTCCTTTCCACACAGTCACAACCAAGCTCAGCAGTTTGCTTCACCACTGAATATGTTACACGTTTGGATGTTGTTCAATTTGTTCCTCGGGGGCCTGTCCATTGACATGTTAATGCAGTACAATCGGGGACAAACCAGATTGACCAGGGGAACATTACTGCATTTTGAAAATGTCTGCTGCCCCTTCCAGGCCCCAAACAGGGATTGGAACATGTTCGGGAGGCAGTGACACGTGCCAATTCAATCCTCAGCTCAATACTCACGTTGAATAAATTCAGATCCATCTGCCTGTCTTACACTCTGTGTCTGTCTCCATCTCTCCCTCATTAGATTAGATTAGATTAGATTAGAGATACAGCACTGAAACAGGCCCTTCGGCCCACCGAGTCTGTGCCGAACATCAACCACCCATTTATACTAATCCCATATTCCCACCAAACATCCCCACCTGTTCCTATATTTCCCTACCACCTACCTATACTAGTGACAATTTATAATGGCCAATTTACCTATCAACCTGCAAGTCTTTTGGCTTGTGGGAGGAAACCGGAGCACCCGGAGAAAACCCACGCAGACACAGGGAGAACTTGCAAACTCCACACAGGCAGTACCCAGAATTGAACCCGAGTCGCTAGAGCTGTGAGGCTGCAGTGCTAACCACTGCGCCACTGTGCCGCCCAACTCATTCTCATTGTCTGTCTCACTCCATCAGCCTCACTCGCTGTCTGTCTGTCTCTCTCTCATGCTCTGTCCGTCTCTCACTCCCCCTCTCTCTCACTCGTTCCACGTCTGTCTCTCTGCGTGTCTGATTCACTTTCTCATTCCATGTCAGCCTCTCTCTCATTCATGCTCTATATGTCAAACTTTTATTCCCCCTCTTTCTCTCCCTCTCATTCTCTCTCTCTTTCTCTCTCATTTTGTTTGCTAACATGACTCTCTCAACCTATCACTATCACTCCCTGCCGGTCTGTCTCATTCCATGTCAGGCCCTTGCTCTTTCATGCCTTATGGTTCACTCTCACTCGCCCTCTATCTCTCCATCTCAATCTCTCTCACACCCCCACTCTCTATCTATCTATCTATCTATCTATCTATCTATCTATCTATCTATCTATCTATCTATCTATCTATCTATCTATCTATCTATCTATCTATCTATCCATCTATCTATCTATCTATCTATCTATCTATCTATCTATCTATCTCTTGGATTTGTGCACTGTCTGACTCACTTTCACTTCTGTTCTCTTTCTCCTTCTCTCTCCCCGCCCCCACCTCCCCTCTCTCTACCTATCTCTCATTCTATTGATCTCTGTATCTCTACATCTATCTCACTATCTCTCTATCTATCATTCTATCTCTTGTTTTTGTGCTCTCTCTGACTCACTCTCACTTCTGTTCTCTTTTTCTCTATCTCTCTCTCCCATTCGCTGTCTGTCTCTCGTACACACTCCGTCTGCCTATCTCTATTTTCCATTCCCTTTGTCCACGTCTCTACCCTCACTTTGTTTGGTGCTCTGTACTTTTCTTCTTCTCTCTTTCTCTCTTCATTCCTCCCTCTCACTCGTCTGTATTTCTGTATCAGTCTGTCTGCTTCCCTTTTCTCACTCTGTGTCACCATATCTCTTTCGTTCATGTGGTCTCGCTCTTTTTCTGCCTCTCTGTCTCTCTGTGTCTTTGCCACTCTGTCTCTCTCTCTCTCTCACTCTATTTATATATATATATCCATCAGTCTATCTATCTATCTATCTCTTGGTTTTGTCCTCTGTCTGACTCACTCTCACTCTGTTTCATGTTCTGCCCGTTTCTCCCTCTCTCCTCTCTCTCTCCCTCTCTTTCTCTCTCTCTCTCGCTCTCTTTCTCTCTCTCTCTCTCCATCTCTCTCTCTTTCTATCTATCTATCTATCTATCTATCTATCTATCTATCTATCTATCTATCTCTCTATCTATCTATCTAACTATCTGTCTATCTCTTGGTTTTGTGCTCTGTCTGACTCACTCTCACTCTGTTTCATGTTCTGCCCCTTTCTCCTCTCTCTCTCTCTCTCTCTCTCTTTCTCTCTCTCTCTTCCTCGCTCTCACACTCTGTGCTGTTTTCCTCTCTCATCATTTCTTCCTGGATTGGAATGTACTCTGAAATACTCAGTTATTTAAAGCAAGGGCCATTCAAATCTGTGTTGTATTTTTAATATATTATATATTGAAATCGTGGAAAGAATTGGATCTTCAAAATCGTACGCAGGAGCCTGGGAATAAAATCATTTTTTCTTGTTATCCATGCATGACCACATTGTCGATTTGCCGTTGATCTGTGGACTTTTGTCTGCAGATGTAGACTTTTGTCATTCGCCTTTCGGAACTGCATGTTTTCTGGGCCAGGGACAGCAGGTTGCAGAGTGAAATGGAGATTGGGGATACGTTCATTCCCACCTTGCGGAATTGCCCTGTTCCTGGACAAGAGAGAGTAAAGGAGAAGCTGGCATTGCTCATTGGAGATGGGGGAGTTTTGAGTTGTTCATTCCCGAATTGTGGAACTGTCTGTTATCTGGGTCAGAGACAGGAGGCAGAACTGATCATTAGAATTTATCTTATTTTTTTAGCGAGACAGCACTGAAGCACCTTCGGCCCACCAAGTCTGTGCCGACCAACAACCACCCATTTACACTAACCCTGCAGTAATCCCATATTCCCTACCACCGACCTGCATGAGGGACAATTTACAATGGCCAATTTACCTATCAACCTGCAAGTCTTTTGGCTGTGGGAGGAAACCGGAGCACCTGGTGAAAACCCACGTAGACACAGGGAGAACTTGCAAACTCCGCACAGGCAGTACCCAGAATCGAACCCGGGTCCCTGGAGCTGTGAGGCTGCAGTGCTAACCACTGCGCTACTATTGCACGCATATATAGTGAAATATTGAAAGCAAAGGTATTATTCTGACTGGAGTCTTAATATTAACAAGAGAACGTCAATTCTTCTCTTATTGATCTAAAACGTTGAATTAAATTAGAATTGTAGAACGTTTAAGGCACAGAAGGAGGCCACTTGATCCATTGCGTCTGTGCAGGCTGAAAAATGATCCACTTATTCTAATCGCACCTTCCAGCATTTGGTTCGTAGCTTTGCAGATTACAGCACTTGAGGTACATATCCAGACTCCCTTTGAATGAGTTGAGGGTCTCTGCCTCAACTATCCTTTCAGGGTTCCAGACCATCACCACCCTCTGGGTGAAAAAGATGTTCCTCATCTCCCCTCTGATTTGTTTAACTTTAAATCTGTTCCCCCTAGTCACTGACCTCTCTGCTAAGACCTTGACCTCCACTCTATCCAGGCCCCTCAACATTCTATACATTTCAATCAGATTTGTTCCAAGGAGAACAAACCCAGCCTATCCAATCTTTCCTCATAGCTGCATTTTGCCTGTCCTGGCAACTTCCTCGTAAATTCCCTCTGTACCCTCTCCAGTGCAGTTCCATCCTTTCTTAGTGACGTGACCAGAACTGCACACAGTACTCAAGTCGTGGCCTAACTAATGCATTATACAGTTCCAGCATTACCTCCCTCCTCTAATATTCTATTCCTCCGCTAATAAAGAAAATGAATCCGTATGCCTTCTTAACCACCTTATTGACCTGTCCTGCTACATTCAGGGATCTGTGGACATTCACTCCAAGGTCCCTCACTTCCTCTGTACTTCTCAGTATTTCCCCATTAATCGAACATTCAGTTGTCTTGTTTGACCTCCCCAAATGCATCACCTCAAAATTCTCTGAGTTGACCTCCATTTGCCACTTTTCTGCCCATCTTACCAGATCATCAATATCTTCCTGCAGTCTACAAATATACTCCTCGCTATCTACTACAAGGCCAATCTTTGTGTTGTCTGCAAACTTCTTGATCATGCCCCCTTCATTTATGTCCAAAACGTTAATATATACCACAAAAAGCAGGGGACTCAGTACTGAGCCCTGCAGGAGGCCACTGGAAACAGACCTCCAGCAGCTAAAACGCCCGTCAACAATTCCCCTTTGTGTCTTGCCACTGACACACTTTTGTGCCATCTTGGCTGCATTTTCCTGGATGCCATGGGATTTTATTTTTTTCACTGGTCTGTCATGTAGGACTTTGACAAAAGCCTTGCTAAAATCCTTGTTGACCACATCAACTGCACTACGCTCTTCTCGCTTTCTTGTTATTTCTTCAAAAAATTCAATCAAGTTGGTCAAACAAGATCTTACCTTAATGAATCAATGCTAACTATCCTTGATTAACCTCTGCCTTTCTAAGTGAGAGTTTCTCCTGCGTATCAGAATATATTCTAACTGAGGTTAGACTGACTGGCCTGTAGTTATTTGGACTATCCTTCGCTCCCTTTTTAAACAGAGGTACAATGTTAGCAGTCCTCGAATCCTCCAGCACCACACATGTATCCAGTGAACACTGAATAATGGTGGTCAGACCTTCTTGTATTTCCTCTCTTACTTCTCTTAACAGCCTCGGGTACATTTCATCTGGCCCTGGTGAGCTATCAACTTTCAAGGATGCTCGTCCCATGAACACTTCCTCTCTCCCTATGTTTATCACATCCAATACTTCACAGTCCTCCTACTTAACTGCAATATCTGCATCATCCCCCTCTTTTGTGAAGACAGACGCAGAGTATTCGCTAACAAAACAACATATTATGCCCGACACATAGGTTACCTTTTGGTCTTTTATAGGCCCTACTCTCTCCTTAGATACATGTTACTCTTAATGTGTTGCTAAAACATCTTTGGGTTCACCTCGATTTTGCTTGCCAATATTCTTTTATGCCCTCTCTTTGCTTTCCTAATTTCCTTTTTTATTTCACCCCTCCATTTTCTCTAGTGCTCTTGGCTTTCTGTAGTGTTGAGTTCTCGGAGTCCGACTTAAGCTTGGCGTTTTTACCTTATTTTAACCTGGATGCTCCTTGACATCCATGGGGCTCTAGATTTGTCCGTCTCACCTTTTGTCTTCGTGGGAACCTTGACTCTGAGCCCCCTGAATCTCCCTTTTGAATGCCTTCCACTGCTCTGACATCGATTTACCTTCAAGTAGCTGTTTCCAGTCCGCTTCCGCTGAATCACTCCTCATTTTACTAAAATTGGCTTTGCCCCAATTGAGAACTCTAACTCCTGTTCCATGTCTGTCCTTTTCCATAATTAGGTTAAAACTGACTGAATTATGATCACGACCTCCAAAATGCTCTCCCACTGCCACTCCTTCCACCTGCCCAGCATAATTTCCTAAAACTAAGTCTAAAACGTTACCCTCTTTTGTTGGACATGCTACAGACAGGGCAAAAAGGTTCTCCTGAATGCACATCAAGACTTCTGCTCCCTCAATTCTTTTCACACTAAATCTATCCCAGTTATTAATGGGGTAAATAAAATGCCCTACTATTACTGCCCTATTGTTTTTTTCACTTCTCAGAGACGTGCCAACAGATCTGCTCTTTTATCATCCACTGACTGTTTGGAGGTCTATAGTACAGTCACAGTAGTGTGATTGCCCCTTTTTTGTTCCTTCTTACAGTCCATATGGCCTCATTCGATGGACCTCCCAACATATCATCCCTCCTCACAGCTGTAATAGTTTCCTTGACCAAAAGTGCTGCTCCCCCTCCATTTTATCCCCCTCCTTCACGCGTCTGAAAACCCTGTAACTAGGAATGTTGAGCTGCTATTTTTGTCACTGGTTAAGCTATGTCCCTGTAGTTGCGATGATATCATACTACCACGTGTCTATCTGTGTCCTCAGCTCATCTGCCTTATTTGCTATACTCCTTGCATTGAAATGGATAGCCTTGAACACTGGCACACTTTTTTTCTAACATTTGTTTCCTTTGTCTTCCAGACTCATCCATTAATATTCTTTCTTCCATTGTCATTCCTAATTTTACCCCAACTGAGTCTACCCTCTGGTCCCCATCCCCCTGCCAAACTAATTTAAACTGTCCCCAATAGCACTAGCAAAACGTCAAGCAAGGAACTTATTTGCGGATCTACTCAGGTGCAAACCGTCCAGCTTGTACAGGTTCCATCTCCGCCAGAGCCGTTCCTAGTGTCCCAGGAATCTAAAGCCCTCCATCCTGCACCATCTTTCCAGCCACGCATTCATCTGTCTTATCCTTCCATTTCTGTACTCACTTGTGCGTGGCACTGGGATTAATCCAGAGATCACTGCTTTTGAGGCACTGCTTGCTAATTTCTTACCTAGCTCCCTAAATACTGTCAACAGCACCACATCCCTCTTTCTACCTATGTCGTTGGTTCCGATGTGGCCCATGACTGCTGGATGTCCACCCTCCCCCTTCAGGATGCTCTGCAGCCGCTCAGTGACATCCTTGACCCTGGCACCAGGGAGGCAACACACCACCTGCGGTCACAAACGCCTGCCTTTTCCCCTGAATATTGAATCACCTGTCACTATAGCTCTTGTCGTCTTCCCTATACCTCCCTGTGCAGCTGAGCCACCGGTGGTGCAATAGACTTGGCTCTGACTTCACTCCCCTGGTGAAGCACCACTTTCCACAGTATTCAGAACCGGATACATGTTGGAGAATGCGATGCACTCGAGGGTCTCATGCACTACCTGCTTGATTATTTTTGACTGCGTGGTGGTCTCCCATTCCCTCTGTCCCTGTATACTATTTAGATGTGGGGTGACTACATCTGTAAATGATCTATCCACGTATCTCTCATCCTCATGAATGCACCACAGTGTCGGAAGCTGCCGCTCACGTTCCAAAACCCAGAGCTCAAGCTGCCGCAATTGGCAACACTTCCTGCACAAATGATTCTCAAGGGTACAGGAAGTATTCTGGAGCTCCCACATAGCACAGGAAGTGCATTCTGCAGGTTGAAACACCCCTGTCATTCCTTTATTTAATAGGTGACCCTTTTTTACTGCCAAAAAAGAACCCTTTCTAATATTACCACACCTCAGAATTATTAATAAAACCTTACTAGTTCTGATAAACCCGACTAAAAATCAATACAGTTCACTAGTTAAAATAAACCCTACGCAAAAAGACACTCACCAGCTACTCATTTGTTCAAAATACTCACCGGTTACTTACTTGTTCTAATGTTATACTTTTCTTGATTACACAGATATGTAGACCTTCCTAATGGCAATAGACCATGCCAAAGCTAATAAAGCTTGACAATTCTAATAAACTTTACCACGATAAGTAAACCTTATACTATTGATAAACTCAAATAATACTTAATGCAGCTTATGTATTAAACTGTCCAAATTTGAGCATATTCACTCCCTGCTGGTCTCTCTCCCTAACTCTGTCATGGAGTCATCGAGTTATACAGCACAGCAACAGGCCATTCGGCCCCTCGTTTCTGTGCTGGCCATCAAGCACCTAACTATTCTAATTCCTTGTCCAGCACTCGGCCCATCGCCTTGTTTGCTATGACATATCAAGTGCTCATCTAAATACTTCTTAAATGCTATGAGGTTTCCTGCCTCTCCCACTTCTTCAGGCAGTGCGTTCCAGATTCCAAGCACCCCCTGGGTGAAAATTTGTTTCCTCAAATCACCTCTGAACCTCCTGCCCCTTACCTTAAATCTATTTCGCCTGGTTATTGCCCCTCCACTGAGGGAAAAAAAGTTTCTTCCTATCTAACCTATCGATTTCCCGCATAATTTTGTATTCCTCAATCATATCTCCCGTCAGCCTTCTCTGCTCCAGGGAAAACAAAACTAGCATTTTCAATCTCTCTTCATTGCTGAAATTCTCCAGCCCAGGCAGCATCCTGGTGAATCTCCTCTGCACCCTCTCCACTGCAATCACATCCTTCCTATAGTGTGGTGTCCAGAACTGTACACAGTACTCCAGATGTGGCCTAACTAGCATTTTATACAGCTCCATCATCACCTCCCTACTTTTATATTCTACGCCTCGGCGAATAAAAGCAAGTATCCCAGATGCCTATCTACTCACCTTATCTACATGTATTATAACGAATATAAAATCTGCTTTAGTTTTTGTTTATATAATACTGAATCGATCAAGTCTGATTTTAAAATTGATTGCTTGAGATTCAGATATATTGAAAGCTTACCTGTATCCTCACCCCGGTGGCTTCCAGTGTCTCTGCTCTCTCTGTCGACAAGATGTCATTCTGACATAACTTTTCCCTGTTTCCCATGCTTTGCTCCTGCCGTGCTCGCTTTCTCTCTGTCTCTCTATCTCCAGTCTCCAACTGTCCTTTTGGCACGTTTTTTGAAAGCTCCACTCACGCCATGCTCTCTCTCTCTCTCTCTCTCTCTCTCCCTTTATGTCTCTCTGTTCGTCGACTGTCCTTTTGGAATGCTTTTTAAAGCTCCACTCCTGCCGTGCTCTCTTTCTCTCTGTTTCTTACTCCACAGAGGATGCCTGACATGCTGAATATTTCCATATTTTTTTCTGACATTGTGACACCGTCTCTCTGCTCACTGTTTTCTGTCAGACTGCTGTTTCATGGTGATAATTTGGAAGATCAGAGTATGGGCACAATGAGGTCAGGAGCTGACTGGCTCTGGTGGAACCGAAACTGAGCATCAGTGAGCATGTTATTACTGTTTAAGTGGTGCGTGGTAGCAGTGTCGACTGCATCTTCCAGCACTTTGGTGATGAATGAGAGTAGACTGAGGGCGCAATAATTAGCTGGATTGGATTGGTCCTGCTGTTTCGGGATAGGAATATCTGGGACATTTCTGGGCATTGCCCACCTTGTCAGGTAACTTCCAGTGTTGGAGTTGTACTGGGTGAGCTTGCCTTGGGACACTGCTAGTTCTGCAGCTCATGTCTTCACGACTACTGCCAGGATGTTCGCAGTAAAGTCCTACTCTGGTGTAAAATTGAAACTGGACGAGGGCCTGACCGACCACATCCAACCCGACCCGACGACACCGTCGTAATGAAGTTAAAATCAAACAGATTATTGTGATCTGCCTTGTTCCAAACGTTGTGCCGTTCCGGCAGCAGGCTATTCCTGCAGATGGAGTTGTGGGGAATCTGAACCTGATTTCATCACCAGGAACCGAAGCGTCCCCCCCACCCCGACCCCGGCCCCCAACTTTCACACACATTCACCATGTGGCCGAGTTCATTGGATAGCAAGCAGGGGAAGAAAACTGGTGATTTCCTTCCCCCCCTCACTTTTTTACTCAACACAGTTTGCGGAGGGCCTTCGGGCTGTTGAGATTTGGAGTGGGTGGGGGTGGTGTGGTGGAGGTGGTGGGTGGGCAAGGCCATGAAGATTTGAACATGAGCAACATGGAGGCCAATGATCATTTTCTTACTGCTATTCCTAAGCTCAGCGAATACAATTCAGAGAGATTGGATTGGAAGGTAAATTTCAGTGAAAGGAAAGATTGATTGATTGGAAAAATCACAGATCAGATAGCAGGCTTTCCCAGTGCTGTTTGATTGTAAATGTACAGTACTGCAGATTCCCGGTGCTGTCTGATCATTAGTCTACAGTACTGCAGATTCCCGGTGCTGTCTGATCATTAGTCTACAGTACTGCAGATTCCCGGTGCTGGCTGATCATTAGTCTACAGTACTGCAGATTCCCGGTGCTGTCTGATCATTAGTCTACAGTACTACAGATTCCCAGTGCTGTCTGATCATTAGTCTACAGTACTGCAGATTCCCGGTGCTGTCTGATCATTAGTCTACAGTACTGCAGATTCCCGGTGCTGTCTGATCATTAGTCTACAGTACTGCAGATTCCCGGTGCTGTCTGATCATTATTCTACAGTACTGTAGATTCCAGGTGCTGTCTGATCATTAGTCTACAGTACTGCAGATTCCCGGTGCTGTCTGATCATTAGTCGACAGTACTGCAGATTCCCGGTGCTGTCTGATCATTAGTCTACAGTACTGCAGATTCCCGGTGCTGTCTGATCATTAGTCTACAGTACTGCAGATTCCCGGTGCTGTCTGATCATTATTCTACAGTACTGCAGATTCCCGGTGCTGTCTGATCATTAGTCTACAGTACTGCAGATTCCCGGTGCTGTCTGATCATTAGTCTACAGTACTGCAGATTCCTGGTGCTGTCTGATCATTAGTCTACAGTACTGCAGATTCCTGGTGCTGTCTGATCATTTGTCGACAGTACTGCAGATTCCCGGTGCTGTCTGATCATTAGTATACAGCACTGTAGATTCCCGGTGCTGTCTGATCATTTGTCGACAGTACTGCAGATTCCTGGTGCTGTCTGATCATTTGTCTACAGTACTGCAGATTCCCGGTGCTGTCTGATCATTAGTCTACAGTACTGCAGATTCCCGGTGCTGTCTGATCATTAGTCTACAGTACTGCAGATTCCCGGTGCTGTCTGATCATTAGTCTACAGTACTGCAGATTCCCGGTGCTGTCTGATCATTAGTCTACAGTACTGTAGATTCCCGGTGCTGTCTGATCATTAGTCTACAGTACTGCAGATTCCTGGTGCTGTCTGATCATTAGTCTCCAGTACTGCAGATTCCCGGTGCTGTCTGCTCACTAGTCTACAGTACTGCAGATTCCCGGTGCTGTCTGATCATTAGTCTACAGTACTGCAGATTCCCGGTGCTGTCTGATCATTCGTCTACAGCACTGTAGATTCCCGGTGCTGTCTGATCATTAGTCTACAGTACTGCAGATTCCCGGTGCTGTCTGATCATTAGTCTATAGTACTGCAGATTCCCGGTGCTGTCTGATCATTAGTCTACAGTACTGCAGATTCCCGGTGCTGTCTGATCATTAGTCTACAGTACTGCAGATTCCCGGTGCTGTCTGATCATTAGTCTACAGCACTGTAGATTCCCGGTGCTGTCTGATCATTATTCTACAGTACTGCAGATTCCCGGTGCTGTCTGCTCATTAGTCTACTGTACTGCAGATTCCCGGTGCTGTCTGATCATTAGTCTACAGTACTGCAGATTCCCGGTGCTGTCTGATCATTAGTCTACAGTACTGCAGATTCCCGGTGCTGTCTGATCATTAGTCTACAGTACTGCAGATTTCCGGTGCTGTCTGATCATTAGTCTACAGTACTGCAGATTCCCGGTGCTGTCTGATCATTAGTCTACAGTACTGCAGTTTCCCGGTGCTGTCCGATCATTAGTCTGCAGTACTGCAGATGCCCGGTGCTGTCTGATCATTAGTCTACAGTACTGCAGATTCCCGGTGCTGTCTGATCATTAGTCTACAGTACTGCAGATTCCCGGTGCTGTCTGATCATTCGTCTACAGTACTGCAGATTCCCGGTGCTGTCTGATCATTAGTCTACAGTACTGCAGATTCCCGGTGCTGTCTGATCATTAGTCTACAGTACTGCAGGTTCCCGGTGCTGTCTGATCATTAGTCTACAGTACTGCAGATTCCCGGTGCTGTCTGATCATTAGTCTACAGTACTGCAGATTCCCGGTGCTGTCTGATCATTAGTCTACAGTACAGCAGATTCCCGGTGCTGTCTGATCATTAGTCTACAGTAATGCAGATTCCCGGTGCTGTCTGATCATTAGTCTACAGTACTGCAGATTCCCGGTGCTGTCTGATCATTAGTCTACAGTACTGCAGATTCCCGGTGCTGTCTGATCATTAGTCTCCAGTACTGCAGATTTCCAGTGCTGTCTGATCATTCGTCTACATTACTGCAGATTCCCGGTGCTGTCTGATCATTAGTCTACAGTACTGCAGATTCCCGGTGCTGTCTGATCATTAGTCTACAGTACTGCAGATTCCCGGTGCTGTGTGATCATTAGTCTACAGCACTGTAGATTCCCGGTGCTGTCTGATCATTTGTCTACAGTACTGCAGATTCCCGGTGCTGTCTGATCATTAGTCTACAGTACTGCAGATCTACTGTTCTGTTGGATTGAAGGCTTCTAGTTGATCAGCACACACATGATGCCCAGCACCTCGAATAGCTTACAAAGCAATTAAAAAGTATATGTTGATGTTGACAAAGTATGTTGAACAATCTCCAGCATTCACATTTAAAGCAAATTTACATAAAGGTTTGCATCACTTTTAAACAAATATTCTTACCCTAGATTATTTGATGTCATGGATGAATCTCAACCCTCCAAAGCTTTCAGAGTGTCCGTCTATCCTTTTTGATCTTTGTAAGCTGTTGTAGCACTGCCAGAGAAACGATCAGCAATCTCTGCATATTAATTGTTTTTACACACCGGACTGTCTTGTTCCTCTGTAAAATTACAGTTCAGTCTTCGAAGAGATGAAACATCCCAGAAACCCTGATTTGAAGTATTAAAATGCAAAACAAATTTTCTAACAGTGATCAAATACAGTTATGTATTTATTGAGCATCTTGCTTCCAACTCCTTGAGTACATAAAATGAAAGATCCCAACTCCAGGAGCCGAACTAAGTTTTTGCAGATAACCTTCAAACACACGCAGTGTTTCTCTTTTCTGTCAGAAATATCAGCCTATCTCTTCCGAGACTTTAAATCAACATCTTGACTCCCTCATGATTTTTAAGCATAAGATTATCCATTTTCTCTCTGCAAAGAAAGACTTGCTCCTCTCTAGCACCTTTCACAACCTCAGGACGTTGCAAACCACTTTCCACCCAATGAATGTCTTTGTGAATTGTAGTGACCGTTGTAAAGTAGGAAACGCAGCAGCCATTGTCCACAGCAAGTTCCCACAAACCGCACGGTGCTAATAACCAGATAAAGCAGAAACAAATCGCGTCAAACCTTAGATTAAAAAGAAAACAAATAGCCTGCCCCGACAAAGCACCCAATAGGCAGTTAGAGGAACTTTTGATTCAGTAGTCTCAACAACAAAAAAAGAAAAGAACAAATGGTTTTATAAATTGCCATGTAAAAACAAATATTCTCAACAGTGGAAAGGTCTAAGGGCAGATATCCACTGGTCGATTGTCCTTCCAGCTACGCTAAATTTCCTCTCACTGCTAATCCAGCTCGCCAGAATTCAAAGTATACTTCTAGCTAGTTGGGCCAATTTAGGGTATGCAACACTGTTTTCTTTCCACCAGACCAACAGATCACGCTCGTTTTCCATCACCAGCATAGCAGGCCTTGGTGCTGTGCATTGCTGCATTTCATCATTTGTGTCCACTTCTTCATGGACATTCCCCCATTCAACAAAATTGGTCTTGGTTTTATTGGCAGCTGTAGGTTCACTGCCAGCTGCTTTCGTTTCCTTCATAGGGTCTTCTGTATTAAAGTTGTTGACAAGTCGGCGTACTTAAGAACAAACTTTTTTGCCTGCCATGAAAGCAAAATATTGCAGATGCTGGAAATATGAAATAAAAACAAGAAATGCTGGAAGTACTGAGCAGGTCTGTGGAGAGGGAAGCAGAGTTAACATTTCAGGTCAGCGACACTTCATCAGAACTGGCAAAGGTGAGAAATGTAATACGTTTGAAGCGAATAAAGCAGGGATGGGGCAAAAGAGAACAAAAGGCAAGGGGTTTATAGGACAGTGTCACAGAAATTAACTGACCAGAAGGTCATGGAGCAAAGGCAAACGACATTTTAACAGTGTGTTGAAAGACAAAGCGTTCGTGCACCTTCTGGTCAGTTATTCACTGTGACTATGTCCTATCAACACCTTGTCTTCTGTTATCGCTTGCCCCACCCCAGCTTTATTTGCTTGAAAGTTATTACATTTCGAACCTTTGCCAATTCTGATGAAGGGTCATTGACCTGAAACGTTAACTCTTGCTTCTCTCACCACTGCCAGACCTGCTGATTATTTCCAGCATTTCTTGTTTTTCCTCCCTATCATGGCTGGACGACATTCTCAGCTGATTAAATTTAGGCCAGAGAAATGTCGCGATCTTGTGCACATCATTTTCTTCAACTTTCTTCAGAAGCCACTCTCTTTGCAGTTTCTTCACAACTGCTTTCATTGGAGTATCTGTAGAAAGTGGCAAAGAGAGTCGTTTAAGTTTCTCAAACCACGGATTTACCAGGTATAATGCAGGATACCGGTCTCCCTCGAGTTCCCTCTGAGTTTCAGAAAATGGTCGGAGGAACTGAACCAAAAACTGCAAGACATCGGGGGCGATTTTTTCCAGCCTGTAGTTTTCCCCACACTGTTCCAGTTTGCAGCTCATGATAAATATCCTGAATTGAACTCAGTGTCAGAATCACAGTACTGTCCCTCGTTTCTCCCATTGGATTTGCAGTTTCAGTCGAGTGTGCAGGAAGACCAGACTGTTTAACAAATGTCACCAAGTCTTTGGCATGATGTATAGTTTCTACAACATCCGGAGCTTTAGAATCTAATTCCTTTGGATCAAGTGAATGTTGAAGGATCGTGTTATATACGTGGTCCTGACACTCCAAATGTTGATATGGGTCTAAGAGCAAGCACTATGTTAGCACCTTGATCTGTCACCTAGACTAATTTATTTAAATATGCTGGGTTCAATCCAACAGTATTCATTGGCAGCTTCAAAATCTCACGCCTGATGTTTTTACCAGTTTTGACGTCCTCCAGTGGAAACATTGCTGTTGTTCAAACTTTGGCATAAAGTTGAACATCTACAGTGATCTAATGACAAGTTATCAACAAAAAATGGATTTTACGGTAGTCATCCGTCCACATGTAATTTGCCATTCCCACATTCACATCCTTTAGTCTGTCAGTAATTTGAGAGATTAGTTGTTTTCTCTTTTCTTCGACCACATCACGGCACCTTCTTGAAACTGTACTTGGATTTGGTAACACACTTGATGCTGATACTTGAACATATGTTGCACTCACAATGATAAGCTCTTGTGGTAGCTCAACATACCCTTCACTAGAGACAGTGCGGCAAGGTCGAATATCCGTGCAACAGAGACTTTCGCATTTACCTGTAATTTCTGATTTCTTGTGAGTGGGTATGTTTTTCTTCCCTCGCCTGTACAAACGAAGTTAGAATGGACTGACTTGGCCCTGCTGCGGGTCGAGTACAACCTTTCTCAGTGTGCTGCTGCAAAGATGAATCTCCCATCTTATTGCTGTCAGATTTTAGTATAAGTTTCCAAGATTTGCATTGCACAAATCCACTTGAGCTTTTACTGTTGCAGAAAGCAACAGCATTGAAATGTTTCCAAGTGGAAGATTAACCTTTCCGGCTACAGGACTTTCCACTGCTAAACATTATCCAGTAGTCAGCATTCGTTTTACATCCATAGTGTACTGCAGTGCAGAATCACCTTTGGATGTATTGAAGTGACAGTATGAGCGCGATGACGTTATCGAGACGCTCACTCACTCACTGCAGAGTGCGGAGGCCGGACTGCACGTTACCCACCTTGACCTGAATGTTGAATTGAAGATTACTTCCCGGAGGAAGCACTGTCCAGCCTGACCTGCCCGGAGCCCGAATGCTGGACTGGGAAGAGAGGCCCATCCCGACCCGAACCCGACACATGTCACCGGGTCCCGTCGGCTTCAGGTCGGGGAGCCAGGCTTTAACTGAGATTAGAGTTTAATTCCAGTTCTTTGTTAAGTTATTGAATTAAACAGTATCAACTGACATGGAGGGATTTGTACCCATGTTGCCAAGGAATTAGACCACACTTTTGCTTTTTGATTTCTAGTTTAGTGATTAATTTTTGAAAATTTCTATGTCTAAGTCTGCATTTCCTGCTAATCGGGCAAGGACAGCATATTTCTTCCCTTTACAGCATTAGCAAACCAGTCTTTTTTTAAAATTATAGTCCACAATTGTTTTTTTTAGACTAGCTTCTTAATTACAGGTTTTTGAAATGCTGTTTATGGATTCGAACTTCAATTTCGAGATCCAAGGCCTGGGTCTCTGCCTGTTACTAGTTTAGTGATATTGCCACTAGGTCATCGCCTTCCTGACTACATGACCATCTCCTGTTACACTAATGCCCTGCATATGTGAGTCTGGGCTCATCGCTGGATTTCCGAGTCCCTCTTGAGTAAAATAACTAGATTGTCGAGTCAAAGAAGAACATTGCTCCCCTGCTCATCCCCAAAGAGGAAACTCAAGGGCAAAATTCATGGTGATTTCAAGATTTCAGTCGAACAAGTAGCGAACATGTCAGAGATCGGGTGAGAGAGCGCCATCAGTGCAGCAATAAAATAGGTTTAAGTCGAATGAAACCTTACCGACTGCAGGTGTCAAAGGCAGGAAGGATCTAGTCACTTACCCGTTATACCAGAGATTGTTAGAAAGAACAATAGCAAAAAAAAAGAAACACCCCTACATACTGGAGCCACACTTACAATATCAGAGGCGAAGGGAGACAGAATAAATCCCATACACACACAGCACCAGCAATGGACAAGTACAGAATGAATTCCACACTCACATTCTGCAGCAGACGCTTACAGATGGAGAATGTTTCCGTCTCTCTTACACGCAGTATCAGGAATTTTCAGATGAAGTATTAGTCTCACAGTCATACACAGGAACAGAGAGTGACAGATTCAGAATTAATCCCTCACTCACGCATTACGGGAGAGTGATAGGCACAGAGGTAATCTCAGACGCACACTGCACCAGACAGTGATAGAAACAAAATTAATCCCGCAGTCAGACACAGTAGCTGGATTTGTCAGATAGAAAGTGAATCTCACACTCACACACAGCTACTGAGAAAGACAGAAACAGAATTAATCTCACACACACACAAAGTACCAGAATTTTACAGATACAGTATTATTCCGCCTCTCAGGGTAAGGTGGAGGACGCGGTGGAGCAGGAGAACAAAGCAAATTACAGCACAGGAACAGGCCCTTCGGCCCTCCAAGCCTGCCCCGATCCAGATCCTCTATCTAAACCTGTCGCCTATTTTCTAAGGGTCTGTATCTATTTGCTTCCTGCCCATTCATGTATCTGTCTAGATACATCTTAAAAGACGCTTTCGTGCCCGCGTCTGCCACCTCCACTGGCAACGCATTCCAGGCACCCACCACCCGCTGCGTAAAGAACTTTCCATGCACATCCCCCCTAATCTTTTCCCCTCTCACTTTGAACTCATGACCCCCAGTAATTGAATCCCCCACGCTGGGAATAAGCTTCTTGCTATCCACCCTGTCTATACCTCTCATGATTTTGTACACCTCAATCAGGTCCCCCCTCAACCTCCGTCTTTCTAATGAAAATAATCCTTATCTACTCAACCCCTCTTCATAGCTAGCGCCCTCCAAACCAGGCAACATCCTGGTGAACCTCCTCTGCACCCTCTCCAAAGCATCCACATTCTTTTGGTAATGTGGCGACCAGAACTGCACGCAGTATTCCAAATGTGGCCGAACCAAAGTCCTGCACTACTGTAACATGACCTGCCAACTCTTGTACTCAATACCCCGTCCGATGAAGGAAAGCATGCCGTATGCCTTCTTGACCACTCTTATTGACCTGCGTTGCCACCTTCAGGGAACAATGGACCTAAACACCCAAATCTCTCTGCACATCAATTTTCCCCAGGACTTTTCCATTTACTGTATAGTTCACTCTTGAATTGGATCTTCCAAAATGCATCACCTCGCATTTGCCCTGATTGAAATCCATCTGCCATTTCTCTGCCCAACTCTCCAGTCTATCTATATTCTGCTGCATTCTCTGACAGTCCCCTTCACTATCTGCTACTCAACCAATCTTAGTGTCGTCTGCAAAATTGCAAATCAGACCACCTATACTTTCCTCCAAATCATTTATGTATATCACTAACTACAGTGGTCCCAGCACGGATCCCTGTGGAACACCACTTGTCACACGTCTCCATTTTGAGCAACTCCCTTCCACTGCGACTCTCTGTCTCCTGTTGCCCAACCAGTTTTTTATCCATCTAGCTAGCACACCCTGGACCCCATGCGACTTCACTTTCTCCATCAGCCTGCCATGGGGAACCTTATCAAACGCCTTACTGAAATCCATGTATATGACATCTACAGCCCTTGCCTCATCAATCAACTTTGTCACTTCCTCAAAGAATTCAATTAAGTTGGTAAGACATGACCTTCCCTGCACAAAACCATGTTGCCTATCACTGATAAGCCCATTTACTTCCAAATGGGAATAGATCCTATCCCTCAGTATCTTCTCCAGCAGCTTCCCTACCACTGACGTCAGGCTCACCGGTCTATAATTACCTGGATTTTCCCTGCTACGATTCTTAAACAAGAGGACAACATTAGCAATTCTCCAGTCCTCTGGGACCTCACCCGTGTTTAAGGATGCTGCAAAGATATCTGTTAAGGCCCCAGCTATTTCCTCTCTCGCTTCCCTCAGTAACCTGGGATAGATCCCATCCGGACCTGGGGCTTGTCCACCTTAATGCCTTTTAGAATACCCAACACTTCCTCCCACCTTATGCCGACTTGACCTAGAGTAATCAAACATCTGTCCCTAACCTCAACATCCGTCATGTCCCTCTACTTGGTGAATACCGATGCAAAGTACTCGTTTAGAATCTCACCCATTTTCTCGGACTCCACGCATACCTTTCCTCCTTTGTCCTTGAGTGGGCCAATCCTTTCTCTAGTTACTCTCTTGCTCCTTATATATGAATAAAAGGCTTTGGGATTTTCCTTAACCCTGTTTGCTACAGATATTTCATGACCACTTTTAGCCCTCTTAATTCCTCGTTTCAGATTGGTCCTTCATTCCCGACATTCTTCCAAAGCTTCGTCTTTCCTCAGTCTCCTAGACCTTATGTATGCTTCCTTTTTCCTCTTAGCTAGTCTCACAATTTCACCTGTTATCCATGGTTCCCTAATCTTGCCATTTCTATTCCTAATTTTCACAGGACGATGTCTCTCCTGCACGCTAATCAACCCCTCTTTAAAAGTCTCCCACATATCAAATGTGGATTTACCTTCAAACAGCTGCTCACAATCTACATTCCCCAGCTCCTGCCCAATTTTGCTATAGTTGGCCTTCCCCCAATTTAGCACTCTTCCTTTCGGACCACTCTCATCTTTGTCCATGAGTATTCTAAAACTTACGGAATTGTGATCACTATTCCCAAAGTAGTCCCCTACTGAAACTTCAAACACCTGGCCGGGCTCATTCCCCAACACCAGGTCCAGTATGGCCCCTTCCCTAGTTGTACTATTTACATACTGCTCTAGAAAACCCTCCTGGATGCTCGTTACAAATTCTGCTCCATCTAGACCTCTAACACTAAGTGAATCCCAGTCAATGTTGGGAAAATTAAAATCTCCTATCACCCCCACCCTGTTTCTCCTACATCTTTCCATAATCTGTTTACATATTTTTACCTCTATCTCACGCTCGCTGTTGGGAGGCCGAAAGTACAGCCCCAACATTGTTGCCGCACCCTTCCTATTTCTGAGTTCTGCCCATATTGCCTCACTGTTCGAGTCCTCCATAGTGCCCTCCTTCAGCACAGCTGTGATATCCTCTTTGACCAGTAATGCAACTCCTCCACCCCTTTTACCTCCCTCTCTATCCCGCCTGAAGCATCGATATCCTGGGATATTTAGTTGCCAATCATGCCCTTCCCTCAACCAAGTCTCTGCAATAGCAATAACATCATACTCCCAGGTACTAATCCATGCCCTAAGTTCATCTGCCTTACCTACTGCACTTCTTACATTAAAACAAATGCACCTCAGACCACCAGTCCCTTTACATTCATCATCTGCTCCATGTCTACTCTTTCCCTTAGTCACGCTGACTTCATTATCTAGTTCCTTACAGTCTTTAGTTACTAACTCCTTACTGTCCACTGACCTCATTTGGTTCCCATCCCCCTGCCACATTAGTTTAAACCCTCCCCAACAGCGTTATCAAAAGCACACCCAAGGACATTGGTTCCAGTCAGGCCCAGGTGTAGACCATCTAATTTGTAATAGTCCCACCTCCCCCAGAACCGGTCCCAATGTCCCAAAATTCTGAACCCCTCCCTCCTGCAACATCTCTCAAGCCACGCATTCATCCTGACTATTCTTTCATTTCTGCTCTGACTATCACGTGGCACTGGTAGCAATCCTGAGATTACTACCTCTGAGGTCCAACTTTTTAACTTGGCTCCTAACTCCCTAAATTCTGCTTGTCGGACCTCATCCCGTTTTTTACCTATATAAAGACAGCGAGAGGGGTGTTTGAGATTTTCACACTGCAGAAATGTTCCTCTCTCTGTGATTTGTCAACTAATAGCAATAAACAGATTATTTGTGTAATATCACATTGCTGCCAATGGGATCTTGCTGCGCACAGCTTGCCTGCAGAATTCCCCACATTGCAACAGTGTCTACATTTTAGAAGTGAATTCATTGTGTGTAAAGATCTCGGGATGGCTTGAGCTTGAAGCCGTTATAATTCCTGAATAATGCTGGTGTTTTGGGCAGTGTCGTGAATTTGAGGGTTAAATGAAATGTGCAGCAGCCATTTGAATTGAGAGTGAGATTCTGAGAGTGGATTTCTCTGTCCCTGTCTCTCTCTCTCTCTATCTTTCTCTCTAAAAGAGGGTAACAGGAGGGCGAGGGAGGCAGGAGAGTGAGGGAAATAAGGAGGGAATCAGAGGGGAGAGGGGGCCAGCGCGTTGTTATCACACTGCTACTTGTGGGATCTTGCCGTGCACAAATGGCCTGCAGTGTTCCCAACATTGTAACAGTGACAAGCACTTTAAAAATCAATTCATTGAGTTTCAAATGCTGCTGATTGCTTTCAAACCATTTTACTGATGTTCAGAGTTTAGATTTCTCTCTCTGTCTCTCTCCATCTTTCTTTCCCCCTGTCTCTCTATTTAAACCTTCAATAGTTAAAAACACACACTGCAGTTTGATTCACTGTTGTTTTAAATGGTGAGACAGAAATATTTCGGAGCTATATGGACAGAGAGAGAGAGAGAGAGAGAGAGAGATGGGAGTTTGTTACTTGTGGGCTATTATCACATTGCTACTTGTGGGATCTTGCTGTGCATCAAGTGTCCTACAGCATTTCCTACATGACAACAATGAGGACACTTTAAAATTCAGCTTCCTGAGGGTCTTGGTGTGCATTTCTCTGTTTTTCCATGATTTTACAATAGTTACATGCGCTGAACGGCATTTTCTGAGGACTTTGATTGGATATCTGGCTATGATCACATTGTGGGATCCTGTTGTGTATACATTCCCGGCATCAATTCCTACATTACAACACGGAGGCAGAAACAGGTGGAGAGAAAAAGAGGGAGAGTGAGAAACAGCTGGAGGTGACTGTTCAAACACACGAAGACAGAGAGAGAGACGGGCAGAATGTGGTGAGGGAGGGAAGACAGAGAAAGATGGAGAAAGACAGACAGAGAGAGAGAAAGACATCCACACTAAAAACCTTGGTAAACTGAATTTTGAAGTGTCAACATTGCTGAGATCTTGCAGTGCAGATATTGCCTGCAGAATTCCCTTGCATTGCAAAAGTGACGACATTTTAGAGATGAATTCATTGTGTGTGAAGCTCCCCTGAAGGCCTGGAATTAAAATCCTGAGCTTGAAGCCGATATCATTCCCGGATAATGCTGGTGTGTTGGGCAGTGCAGTGAATTTGAGGGTGAACTAAAATGTGCAGCAGCCATTTCAATTGGGAGTGAGATTCTGAGAGTGGATATCTCTGTCTCTCTCTCTCTCCCTCCATCTGTCTCTCCAAATGAGATCAGTAGGACAGACAAAGCGGCAGGAGAGTAAGGGAAACATGAAGGTAATCAGACGGTAAGTGGGGTAGCCGGCTGTTATCACACTGCCGCTTGTGGAATCTTGCTGTGCATCAATGGACTACAACATTTTGAACATTGTAACATTGACGAAAACTTTAAAAATTGGTCAATTGAGTGACAAATACTTCTGTGAATCAGCAATGAAATGGCTGAAATGTGAAGGTTTCTCAAGGCTTGTTCTCATTCTTAAATAATGCTGGTGTGTTGGGCTGTGGGCTGAATTTGACAGTGAAATGAAACACCGAGGGGGCATTTGAATTCAGATTTTCAGTGATGGGAATGTGGATTTCTCTCTCTATCCTTCGACAGGAGAGAAGATGGGGGTCACCAGTGTTTGTGTGTTTTTACAATGAGGCAGAAACAGATGGAGAGAGACACACAGAGAAATAGAGAGAAAGAGCGAGAGAGAGAGAGAGAGAGAGAGAGAGAGAGAGCAGGAAATGACAGGCTAAACACATTCACACTTCCCAGTCTCTGGCTCTGTATTGGGGGATGTGCTTGTAAGATGGGGAGTCACGGAGTTTTATGTCCGTGAGTGAAATATAGATCCCTGGGCGCTTCCTGTGTTTTATTTCTGTTCAAAATAGCTTTGCTTTGTTAGAATCAATTTTATTTCTCTTATTCCCAAGGAGAATCTTTTTGAAATCTGCAACTGTGATGATGCTGAGGGAGAATCTTTTGGCCACGTGGAATTCTCCGAGAAGAGCTTTAACCGGAGAGGGAAAGTAATAATAAATATACATGTGTCATTGTCAAATTCATTTCTAGATACAGAAAAGAAGACTGTGTGATTTCGGGGCTGATAGAAAAACAAAGTGCTGGAAATGCTCAGTATTTCCAGCAGGGGGTTTTATTTCAGATTTCCAGCTTCCGCAGTATTTTGATTTTGTGTTTACGGGGGTCTGTGGATTTTTTACCACAAGGGAGGGGTCTGGAGAACGCTCTGAAGAGAATAGTTTGGGACGTGCTGCTCCAGAACAGTCAATGTAATCCCATAGATTTCCCTCTCTACATCTCTTGCTGCAAGTTGTTCCCTGCACCTTCCTTTTTGTTCCCAGCTCTGTTTCTTCACATCTTTAAATCCCTATCTCTGTATCTCTCAACATCCTTTCTATCTTTGCCTCTCTCTGGACTCTCACAAGTTTCCATTGTCACTCTCTTTCTGCGACTCTCTGCATCTTTATCTGTCTCTCTCTCTCACTCCATTTCTTCTCTCACTCACTTCCAAATCCCTGAATCATTACATCTCTGCTCCTCCTTTCCTGCAAGATTACCTCTGCATTTCCCCCATCCCGGGACATCCCTCTCTATTCTGTAAACGCATCTTACTTTGCATCTCTGCCCCTCCACCTCTTCTGTCTCTGCATCTCTCTCTTGGTCTGGGAAATACCTACATCTCTCTGTGTATGTCTCCATTTCTCTCTCTCTCTCTACCCTTCTCGGCATTTAGAACATAGAACAGTGCAGCACAGTGCAGGCCCTTCGGCCCACGATGTTGTGCCGAACCTTTAACCTACTCTAAGATCAAACTACCTACATACCCTTCATACTACTATCATCCATGTCCCTATCCAAGAGCCACTTAAATGTCCCTAATGTATCTAATATATCTGACCCTCTGTTCTCAGTTTCTCCCATTGGTTTCGGACTCCCTGCATCTCATTCTCCAGGTCCCTTTCCATTTATTTCTCTCGCTCTCTGTTCTGTCCAAATCCCGGGGTCTGTTTTCTGTGTCTCTATCCCTCTGTCTGGGGGTTGATTTGAACTCGCTGCCTTGGTGTTGTGCAGAGTGATTGTGAAGTGGGATCCTGCTTTACATCTCTGCCCAGTTTTGCTCCCATTGAGGTAAAAACAGGGGAGAGATGCTGAACGGACAGCCGATTCACAAACACACTCCTCTACTCCACCCTGGTTTTCACCATTGGCACCAAGTCCGAGTCCAGCCCAGTGTTTCTTTGACTCTCTGTATCTGCTCCCCGACTGTCTCTGTCTGTCTCCTTGTGGCCCGATGGGGGAAGGGACAGATCAGCCATGATCTAACATGGGTGGGACAGGCCCAAAGGGCTGAATGGCCTCCTCCCGTCCCTGTGCCAGTCAGTGTGTGTGTGTTTGTGTGTGTCTCCCTCTGTTTGATTTCCTGAAGCCGATGGGGAGATCGGGTGAAACACCTTTCTGAAGAGAGGGATGTGTCTGGGGCTGGGATCTTTCTGTGCAATAAAGGCTCAGAATGCCAGTTAGCCTCTGAAGGTCCTTGCTCGATGCCCGGCCCTGCGTTTGGCCTGACATGAGTTAAAGGTGCCGGGGGTCTGGGAGCCAGTTGATGGAATTCCAGTGGCTTATCCATATCAGGAATTAAAGTGAATGAAAGATTGTCGGGAGACGGAGCCAAACCCAGGAAAGTGATGGAGGTGGGATTAACACGGGGCGTGGGGGGGTGGGGTGGTGGGGGGGGGGGGAGGAAGGGGGCTGTTCACGGGGGAGATGATACATGGTGGAAATTTGTAAAGGGGGGGCTTTTGCAGGACAGGGATGTATTTAGAAGGGGGGTGTTTACAGTGGACAGCAGAGGGGAGAATTAGATTGGGGTCAGTTAATAGGGGGTTATTTAGATGGGAGTCTGTTCCTGGGGGTATTTAGATGGGGGTCTGTTCCTGGGGGTATTTAAATGGGAGTCTGTTCCTGCAGAGGGTATTTAGATGGAGGTCTGTTCTGGGGGGGTTTATTGAGATGGGAGTTTGTTCCTGGTGGGGTATTTAGATGGGAGTTTGTTCCTGGGGGCGTATTTAAATGGGAGTCAGTTCCTGGGGGGTATTTAGATGGGAATTTGTTCCATGGGGATCATTGAGATTGGAGTTTGTTCCCGGGGGTATTTAGATCGGTGTTTGTTCCTGGGGGGGTATTTAGATGGGAGTTTGTTCCCGGGGGGTATTTAGATGGGGATCTGTTCCGGGGGGGGGTATTATTTAGATGGGAGTCAGTTCCTGGGGGGTATTTAGATGGGAGTTTGTTACTGGGGGCTATTTGGTTGTGAGTTTGTTCCTGCAGGGTATTCAGATTGTAGTCTGTTGCCGGGGTTTTTTTGGATGGGAGTTTGTCCTGGGGGTTGGCTATTTATATGGGAGTCTGTTCCTGGGGTTTTATTTAGATGGGACTCAGTTCCTGGGGGGCATTGAGATTGGAGTTTGTTCCCGGGGGGTATTTAGATGGGAGTTTGTTCCTGGGGGTCGGGTATTCAGATGGGGCTCTGTTCCTGGGGGTATTTAGATGGGGGTCTGTTCACAGAAGTGGGGTAATTAGAAGGGGGTCAGATGCTGGGGGGGTGGTATTTAGATGGGAGTTTGTCACTGGAAAGGTATTTAAAAGGGAGTTTGCTGTTGCGGGGTATTTAGATGGTAGTCTGTTGCCGGGGGGTATTTAGATGGGAATCTGTTCACAGATGTGGGGTACTTAGATGGGGATCTGTTCTGGGCGTGTATTTAGATGGGAGTCTGTTCCTGCAGGGGATATTTAGATAGCGGTCTGTTCTGGGAGGGGCATATTGAGATGGGAGTTTGTTCCTGGGAGCAAGTTAGATGGGGGTCTGTTCCTGGGGGTTAATTTAGATGGGAGTTTGTTCCGGGGGGTATTTAGATGGGAGTTTATTTCCGCGGGCTATTTAGATGGGAGTTTGTTCCTGGGCGGGTATTTGGATGGGAGTCAGTTCCTGGGGGGGGTATTTAGATGGATGTTTGTTCCCAGGGAGTATTTAGATGGGAATCTGTTCCTGGGGGGTGGAGGGTTATTTAGATGGGAGTCAGTTCCTGGGGGGTATTTAGATGGGAGTTTGTTACTGGGGGGTATTTAGATGGGAGTTTGTTCCTGCGGGGCATTTAGATGGTTGTCTGTTGCCGGGGGGTATTTCGATGGGAGTCAGTTCCTGGGGGGGTATTTAGATGGGTGTTTGTTCCCGGGGAGTATTTAGATGGGGATCTGTTCCTGGGGGTGGGGGGGTTATTTAGATGTTAGTCAGTTCCTGGGAGGTATTTAGATGGGAGTTTGTTACTGGGGTGTATTTAGATGAGAGTTTGTTCCTGCGGGGTATTTAGATGGTAGACTGTTCCCGGGGGGTATTTAGATGGGAGTTTGTCCTGTGGGTGGAATTTAGATGGGAGTTTGTTCCTGCAGGGGGTAATTAGGTGGGGGTCTGTTCCGGGGTGAGGGGTATTGAGATGGGAGTTTGTTCCTGGGGGGGGGGCGGTATTTAGATGGGAGCTTCTTCTCAGGGGAAATTTAGATGACAGTTTGTTCCTGGCGGGTTATTCAGATGGGAGTTTCTTCCCGGGGGGTATTTAGATGGGAGTTTGTTCCTGGGGGGGTTATTTAGATGCGAGCCGGTTCCTGGGCAGTATTTAGATGGTAGTTTGTTCCTGGGGGTATTTGGACGGGGGTCGGTTCCTGGGGGGCTATTTAGATGGAAGTTTGTTGCCGGGGGGTATTTAGATGGGAGTCAGTTCCTGGGGGGGTATTTAGATGGGTGTTTGTTCCCGGGGAGTATTTAGATGGGGATCTGTTCCTGGGTGTGGGGGGTTATTTAGATGTTAGTCAGTTCCTGGGAGGTATTTAGATGGGAGTTTGTTACTGGGGTGTATTTAGATGGGTGTTTGTTCCTGCGGGGTATTTAGATGGTAGACTGTTCCCGGGGGGTATTTAGATGGGAGTTTGTCCTGCGGGTGGAATTTAGATGGGAGTTTGTTCCTGCAGGGGGTAATTAGGTGGGGGTCTGTTCCGGGGTGAGGGGTATTGAGATGGGAGTTTGTTCCTGGGGGGGGGGCGGTATTTAGATGGGAGCTTCTTCTCAGGGGAAATTTAGATGACAGTTTGTTCCTGGCGGGTTATTCAGATGGGAGTTTCTTCCCGGGGGGTATTTAGATGGGAGTTTGTTCCTGGAGGGGTTATTTAGATGCGAGCCGGTTCCTGGGCAGTATTTAGATGGGAGTTTGTTCCTGGGGGTATTTGGACGGGGGTCGGTTCCTGGGGGGCTATTTAGATGGAAGTTTGTTCCAGGGGGGTATTTAGATGGAAGTTTGTTCCTGGGGGGTTATTTAGATGGGAGTTTGTTCCTGGGGGTATTTGGATGGGGGTCTGTTCCTGAGAGGGGGGGGTGTTATTTAGATGGGAATCAGTTCCTGGGGGGCGATTTAGATGGAAGTTTGTTCCCAGGGAGTATTTAGATGGGAGCTTCTTCCCGGGGGGTATTTAGATGGGAGTTTGTTCCAGGGGGGTATTTAGATAGGAGTTTGTTCCCGGGGGTATTTAGATGGGAGCTTCTTCCCGGGGGGTATTTAGATGGGAGTTTGTTCCCGGGGGGTATTTCGATGGGAGCTTCTTCCCGGGGGATATTTAGATGGGAGTTTGTTCCTGGGCGTTATTTAGATGGGAGTTTGTTCCTGGGGGTATTTGGATGGGGGTCTGTTCCTGCGGCCGGGGGGGGGGGCTATTTAGATGGAAATCATTTCCTGGGGGGCTATTTAGATGGAAGTTTGTTGCCGGGGGTTATTTAGATGGGAGTTTGTTCCCGACGGTTTTTAGATGGGGGTCTGTTCCTGCGGGGTTATTTAGAAGAGAATTTGTTCCCAGGGGGGTATTTAGATGAGAGTCTGTCCTGGGAGTATTCAAATGGCAGTCTGTCCTGGGGGGGGTATTTCGATGGTCTGTCTTGTAACGGGGGGAAGGGGGTAATTAGATGGGGGTCTGTTAACAGGATATATCAGATAGGGGTCTGCAGACGACGATTATTTAGATTGCAGGGGTCTGTACAAGGGGGGGATGTTTTCCAGGGGGTTGAGATATTGCAGGGGAAAAAAATTGCGTGGTGGATAAAAATTGCGGGCGGCGGGGCAGTGGGGGGGGGGGGTATAAATTACGAGGGGGGATAAATTGCGGGAGCGGGATAAATTGTGGGGGTACTGTAAAATTGCGGGAGGGTGAAGAATTGCGGGGGGATGATAAATTGCGGGGAGGATGATAAATTGGGGGGCGGGATGATAAATTGCGGGGCGGGATGATAAATTCCGGGGTACAAATTGTGGGGGGGGGCAATAAATTGCGGGAGTTGATGATAAAATGCGGGGGGGGTATAAATTCTGGGGTGGTATAAATTGCGGGGGGGGGGTATAAATTGCGGGGGGGATAAATTGCGGGGGGGAATAAATTGCGGGGGAGTGCAAATTGCGAGAGGGGATATATTACGGGGCAGGGATCGGATCAGAAAGAGACAGAAAAAGTTGGAAAGAGAGAGAAATGATAGGAAGAGAAATAGAGAAGGCAGAAAGAGACAAAGAAAGAGAGAGAAAAAGAGAGAAAAAGATAGAAAGATACAGAGAAAAAAAGAGAAAAGATAGAAAGAGACAAGAAAGAGAGAGAAAAAGAGAGAAAAGATAGAAAGATACAGAGAAAAAGAGTGAAAAGATAGAAATAGACAAGAAAGAGAGAGGAAAAGAGGCAAAGGGAGCGTAAAAGAAATAGAGAAAAGATAGAAAGAGAAAGAGAGAAGATTGAAATAGAAAGAGAGAGGATAGATAAGATAGAAAGAGACAGAAAGAGAAAAGAGAGAGAAAGTCAGAGAAATAGAGTGAAGACAGAGAGACAAAAATAGAGAAAAGACAGAAAACGTCAGAAATAGAGAAAAGACAGAAAGTCAGAAATAGAAAAAGGACAGAAAGAGAGAGAAAAAGAGCAGGGAAAAAGTGGAGGGAAAGAACAGAGATACAAAGAAATTACAGGCACCAAAGAGACAGATAGAAAGCCAGTGAGAAAGACACAGGGAATCACAGAGAGATTGAGAGAGAGGACAGAGAAAGCCATTGAGACAGAAAGATGCACAATCACTCAGAGAGAAAGAGAAACACAAAGTGAGGGAGAGAGAGATGGAGGAACACAAAGAGGGAGAAATACAGAGAGAGAGAGATTGAGGAACAGAGAGAGAGAGAGAGAAACAGACAGAATCACAAAGTGAGGAAGAGAGATTGAGAAATAGAGAGAGTGAGAGAGATTCAGTGCGAGAGAGATTGAGTGAGGGAGCGATTGAGTGAGGGAGAGATTCAGTGCGAGAGAGAGATTCAGTGCGAGACAGAGATTCAGTGAGAGAGAGATTGAGTGCGAGACAGATTCAGTGAGAGAGAGATTGAGTGCGAGAGAGATTGAGTGCGGGAGAGATTTAGTGAGAGAGAGATTCAGTGCGAGAGAGATTAAGTGAGAGAGAGATTGAGAGAGAGGTTCAGTGAGAGAGAGATTGAGTGAGAGATAAATTCAGTGCGAAAGAGTTTCAGTGCGAGACAGATTCAGTGACAGAGAGATTCAGTGAGAGAGAGGTTCAGTGAGAGAGATTCAGTGCGAGAGATTCAGTGAGAGAGACTGAGTGAGAGAGAGAGTCAGTGAGAGAGAGATTGAGTGCGAGAGAGATTCAGTGAGAGATTGATTCAGTGCGAGAGAGATTGAGTACGAGAGAGATTCAGTGCGAGAGATTGAGTGCGAGAGAGATTCAGTGAGAGAGAGATTCAGTGCGAGAGAGATTCAGTGAGAGAGAGATTGAGTGCGAGAGAGAGGTTCAGTGCGAGAGAGATTCAATGCGAGAGAGATTGTGTGCGAGAGAGATTGAGTGCGAGAGAGATTCAGTGAGAGAGAGATTCAGTGAGAGAGAGATTGAGTGCGAGAGAGATTCAGTGAGAGAGAGATTGAGTGCGAGAGAGAGGTTCAGTGCGAGAGAGATTCAATGCGAGAGAGATTGTGTGCGAGAGAGATTGAGTGCGAGAGAGATTCAGTGAGAGAGAGATTGAGTGCGAGAGAGATTGAGTGCGAGAGAGATTCAGTGAGAGAGAGATTGAGTGCGAGAGAGATTGAGTGCGAGACAGATTCAGTGAGAAAGAGATTGAGTGCGAGAGAGATTGAGTGCGAGAGAGATTCAGTGGGAGAGAGATTGAGTGCGAGAGAGATTCAGTGAGAGATTGATTCAGTGCGAGAGAGATTGAGTACGAGAGAGATTCAGTGCGAGAGATTGAGTGCGAGAGAGATTCAGTGAGAGAGAGATTCAGTGCGAGAGAGATTCAGTGAGAGAGAGATTGAGTGCGAGAGAGAGGTTCAGTGCGAGAGAGATTCATGCGAGAGAGATTGTGTGCGAGAGAGATTGAGTGCGAGAGAGATTCAGTGAGAGAGAGATTGAGTGCGAGAGAGATTGAGTGCGAGAGAGATTCAGTGAGAGAGATATTGAGTGCGAGAGAGATTGAGTGCGAGACAGATTCAGTGAGAGAGAGATTGAGTGCGAGAGAGATTGAGTGCGAGAGAGATTCAGTGAGAGATTGATTCAGTGCGAGAGAGATTGAGTACGAGAGAGATTCAGTGCGAGAGATTGAGTGCGAGAGAGATTCAGTGAGAGAGAGATTCAGTGCGAGAGAGATTCAGTGAGAGAGAGATTGAGTGCGAGAGAGAGGTTCAGTGCGAGAGAGATTCAATGCGAGAGAGATTGTGTGCGAGAGAGATTGAGTGCGAGAGAGATTCAGTGAGAGAGAGATTGAGTGCGAGAGAGATTGAGTGCGAGAGAGATTCAGTGAGAGAGAGATTGAGTGCGAGAGAGATTCAGTGAGAGAGAGATTGAGTGCGAGAGAGAGGTTCAGTGCGAGAGAGATTCAATGCGAGAGAGATTGTGTGCGAGAGAGATTGAGTGCGAGAGAGATTCAGTGAGAGAGAGATTGAGTGCGAGAGAGATTGAGTGCGAGAGAGATTCAGTGAGAGAGAGATTGAGTGCGAGAGAGATTGAGTGCGAGACAGATTCAGTGAGAGAGAGATTGAGTGCGAGAGAGATTGAGTGCGAGAGAGATTCAGTGGGAGAGAGATTCAGTGCGAGAGAGATACAGTGAGAGAGAGATTGAGTGCGAGAGAGAAGTTCAGTGCGAGAGGGATTCAGTGCGAGAGAGATTGTGTGCGAG
The DNA here is from genome assembly GCF_036365525.1 of Heterodontus francisci. Lineage (NCBI taxonomy): Eukaryota > Metazoa > Chordata > Chondrichthyes > Heterodontiformes > Heterodontidae > Heterodontus > Heterodontus francisci. The sequence goes on from NW_027141545.1 coordinate 737,165, forward strand.
AGAGATTGAGTGCGAGAGAGATTGAGTGCGAGACAGATTCAGTGAGAGAGAGATTGAGTGCGAGAGAGATTGAGTGCGAGAGAGATTCAGTGAGAGAGAGATTGAGTGCGAGAGAGATTGAGTGCGAGACAGATTCAGTGAGAGAGAGATTGAGTGCGAGAGAGATTGAGTGCGAGAGAGATTGAGTGCGAGAGAGATTCAGTGCGAGAGAGATTCAGTGAGAGAGAGATTCAGTGCGAGAGAGATTGAATGCGTGACAGATTCAGTGAGAGAGAGATTGAGTGCGAGAGAGATTGAGTGCGAGAGAGATTCAGTGCGAGAGAGATTCAGTGAGAGAGAGATTGAGTGCGAGAGAGATTGAGTGCGAGACAGATTCAGTGAGAGAGAGATTGAGTGCGAGAGAGATTGAGTGCGAGAGAGATTCAGTGCGAGAGAGATTCAGTGAGAGAGACTTAGTGAAAGAGACTGCGTCAGAAGAAGGGAGAAAAGCAGAAACAGACAATAAAGATGTGATGCTCACCATCCCACACGGTCTGCGTTCCATCGTGGGACTCTAACACCTTCCCTCCATCAACTCATCCATGGGGAAAAGATTCTGGAGAGGGGCATTGGGGAGGGATTTGGAGAAAAGCGTCAGGACTGGGACAGAGACAGGGGGATTCAGACTGGACTCTCTCTCTCACACACACTGTAATCAGCTTGCAATTTACCTGGGCACAGAGACACAGAAACTGAGACACAGAAACTCACCTTCACAAACCAGCCGCATGGAAAGAAAGAATGGAGGCTGATGTTGTCCTAATATATCCCAGAACCTGTCACTCAAACAGACAGTCCACCCAAAATGCAGCTTACCCAACCAGTTCTCAGCTTCCTCCATCATGACACTCCCTCCCAGGTATGGGACAGTCCAAGGTGAGTCTCTGTGTAAACAGGGAATGGGGGAGAGAGGGATATTCCAGCCATATCCCAAATGGACCATTCCAGACAGAAATCTGTCTGTCTGTCTCTCTCTCGCTTCCTCCCTCCAAAATCTCATTAACAGAGCGGAAAAGCTGTTGTAATTTAAACCCTGGAGGGGACAGACTGGATACTGGCCATTTAACACTCATTGTATTAAATGTCTTTCACTATTCACCTCCAGTTAACAGAAAGTTCAGAAAATGACTCACTGCAACTACCTTGAAATTGTGACATCGAGTTTTGCTGGAGTAGCCGGTTTGACTGCAGTATAAACAGGCAGTTTTTATTTGGTTTTTTAATTCCACTGTGTGACAAAGACTGAAACTGGAGCCAGGTTACTGATGCAGCGAAGAGAACTTTAACAACAGGTGACATTTCACACAACAATTCTTACCCATATTTACAGTTATATTTGTCAATGATTCTTTGCCCTGTATTTGATGCTGCTGTATTTATGTACTAGCCTGTAATCAATCGAAAAAAAAACCTTCTTAACATTCACCAGTTTAATGTTACACGGGTTTACAAAGCTGGGAAATGACCATTTAACACAAATGGTATTAAAGATCTTCCACTTTTCACCTGCAGTTTATATAAAGTTCAGCAATAAAGACCTCCACATTCTGACAAAGAGTTTTTACTGCTGTAATAAAGTTTCACTTATTTCCATTTGGTTCCAGACTGTTTCTTTCCTCTGCTCTCCTGGGGGATTCAGAGGGATTTTTGTTCATTGTTAGTCCAAATTCAGGAAGTTCCAGATCCTCTGCAGCTGCTGTCCTGGAGAAATTAATTGTATTATATTCAAAATCTTTCCCTCAGTTTGCAGATATGAGGAGAGACTGTTTACACAAGCAGACGGGAGGAACATATAGGCAGGGAGTTGTTCTGGTCTGGAATTCACTGTCTCTGAAAGCAGATTCAATATTAACTTTCAAAAGGCAATCGGATCAAAACTTCAATTACTCTGAATTATAGTAGAGAAGATACCAGCCTAGAGAAGTGAGAACGAGAGAGAGAGATGTCATAACCTTTGTAATGAAGAAATCAAAACAATTTATATAGCGAGTTTTTATTTGTCATTGATTGAGTTAATTTGCTTCTGTTGTTTTATTTATACATTACCTTTAATCACTGAAAATAATTTTCCAAACAGGAACCATTTTAATGTGACAAGTGTTTACATATTAGTAAAATAGCCAATTAACATAAACTGTATTGAAATTATTTTATTCAGCATCTCAAGTTTATAGAAAGCAAATTCCTCCGCCTTGGAAAAACTTTCAAACTCTCAGGAAAACAGAATCTCCCATCAGCAATGGCTCAGCATTTCCATCTGTTGGTGTCCCTCTTTCACTGCATATACAGTCCCCCTCTCACCATCTCCATCTGCTGGTGTCCCTGTCTCACTGCAGTCACCGACCCTCTCACCATCTCCATCTGCTGGTGTCCCTGTCTCACTGCAGTTACTGCCCCCTCTCACCATCTCCATCTGCTGGTGTCCCTGTCTCACTGCAGTTACTGTCCCCTCTCACCAACTCCATCTGCTGGTGTCCCTGTCTCACTGCAGTCACCGACCCTCTCACCATCTCCATCTGCTGGTGTCCCTGTCTCACTGCAGTTCCTACCCCTCTCTCACCATCTCCATCTGCTGGTGTCCCTGTCTCACTGCAGTTACAGCCCCGCTCTCACCATCTCCGTCTGCTGGTGTCCCTGTCTCACTGCAGTTACTGTCTCCCCTCTCACCATCCCCATCTGCTGGAGTCCCTGTCTCACTGCAATTACTGCCCCACTCACCATCTCCATCTGCTGGTGTCCCTGCCTCACAGCAGTTACTGTCCCTCTCTCACCACCTCACAATAACTGCGATTTGCAGCTTTGTCCACTGGCTGCGTTTGTTGGCATAGCAACCACTAGGTGGCGCTGTACTGGCACATGCGCAAACGTACAAATGTTCCAGTTAAACGTCAGGATCTGCCACGCTCAGGCAGCTGCCAGGACTAAAGATGGCGCCGGTCAAATAATCACAGAGGCGGGTGGAGGGTGGGAGGTGGAGCTGGGGGTCTGGGGGAGGAGGAGGGGGAATGGGATTTAGTTCCAGTGTTTGAAACCCTTCAGCTCTTTCTGTGATTTCACTAATTTAACAATGAGATTGAGAGGGTATTTCACCCCCTTCTTCAGCTCCTGTCTGAATTTAGTCTGGGTCACAATGTAAATACATGTGTTGGTGCAGGAACTGAGAACCTGCAGCATCTTTGATGTTTGAACTGTGATAAAGAGAGGGTCAGTGTAGGAGGAATAATAATAAATATCTGTAATTCGACTATAAATGATAAACACAACCTGGGTCACCCATAACAGGATAAAACTGCCGGATATACTGAAGAGTAAAATAATTGATTTCCTGCGATTCTCCATCTCTGTGTCCTTGTGATTCTTTGCATTGCTGTGGCGCCGGAATCCCCTGCGGACTTTACTGGAGAATAAAATCCGTCTGACAGTCAGAACATTGAGCAGCAAAATCAGAAAGACCGGGACACAAGGGGTTAAAATGAGGTTAAACAATTCAAATGCCTTCCAAATGGGGGATGTTAAGAAGCTCAGTTTATAAACACAACCCATGGGAACATTATCAATAATGTATTGTTGTTTTAGTGTAAAGTACCAGGGGAGAGACTCTAAACAGCCCAGCACACTCACTGTTCCCACAACCACAGCCGCCCTTTTCTCGCTGCAATATTTTGTTTTCAGCTTCTCACAACAAATGGCCACAAATCGATCAAAGGTGAAAGTGACTGTGAGCCAGACAGAAACAACTGTGGATGCAGAAAGCAGAAAGAGAATGAGAGAACACACAGGAGTAATGAACAGGAATGAATATGGGAAATAAATTCCAACAATCCATCTCAATATGGGATCAGTGATAACGACCAGGAGATCAGACACTGCCATTCCCACCAGGTAGACACTGATACATTTGGAGAGACCGCACTTTCCTCGGGACAGGATCACAATCGCCACCAAGTTAACTGGAAGAGAGAGAGAAAAGGAAGCAGAGAAATTACTGATCAGACCTGGAGACAAATCAGCAGTTTGAGAGGATCTGGACTGAAATTTCCAGCTTTGTTGCTGCATCGAGCAGTGAAAACTGATTAAATTAAAAGCAAAATACTGCGGATGCTGGAAATCTTTAACAAAAACAAGAAATGTTGGAATCACTCAGCAGGTCTGGCAGCATCTGTGGAAAGAGAAGCAGAGTTAACGTTTCGGGTCAGTGACCCTTCTTCAGAACTAACAAATGTTAGAAAAGTCACAGATTATAAACAAGTGAGGTGGGGGTGGGGCAAGAGATAACAAAGGAGAAGGTGCAGATTGGACCAGGCCACATAGCTGACCAAAAGGTCACGGAGAAAAGGCAAACAATATGTTAATGGTGTGTTGAAAGACAAAGCATTAGTACAGATTAGGTGTGAATACACTGAATATTGAACAGCAGCAAGTGCAAACCTGAAGAAAAACAACCTGAAAAAAACAGTGAGTAAGCAAACTGAACAAACTATGATGAAATGAAATAAATGCAAAAAAAAATTGTAAAAAATGTAAAAAGGAATGAAAAACAAAAGGAAGAAAAAATAACTAAAAATGAAAGAAAAATGGGGGGCTGTCAATCTCTGAAATTATTGAACTCAATGTTCAGTCCGGCAGGCTGAAGTGTGCCTAATCGGTAGATGAGATGCTGTTCCTCGAGCTTGCGTTGATGTTCACTGGAACACTGCAGTAATCCCAGGACAGAGATGTGAGCATGAGAGCAGGGGGGAGTGTTGAAATGGCAAGCAACCGGAAGCTCAGGGTTCTGCTTGCAGACTGAGCGGAGATGTTCCGCAAAGCGATCACCTAGTCTGCGCTTGGTCTCCCCAATTTAGAGGAGACGACACTGTGAGCAGTGAATACAGTATACTACATTGAAAGAAGTACAAGTAAATCGCTGCTTCACCTGAAAGGAGTGTTTGGGGCCTGGGATAGTGAGGAGAGAGGAGGTAAATGGGCAGGTATTACACCTCCTGCGATTGCAGGGGAAGGTGCCCTGGAACGGGGACGAGGTGGTGGGGGTAATGGAGGAGTGGACCAGGGTGTCGCGGAGGGAATGATCCCTTCGGAATGCTGACAGGGGAAGGGAGGGGAAGATGCGACTGGTAGTGGCATCACGCTGGAGGTGGCGAAAATGGCGGAGGATGATCCTTTGGATATGGAGGCTGGTGGGATGAAAAGTGAGGACAAGGGGAACCCTGTCACGGTTCTGGGAGCGAGGGGAAGGGGTGAGGGTAGAGGTGCGGGAATGGGTCGGACACGGTTGAGGGCCCTGTCAAACACAGTGGGGGGTAATCCTCGGTTGAGGAAAAAGGAGGTCATATCAGAAGCACCGTCATGGAAGGTAGCATCATCAGAGCAGATGCGTCGGAGACGGAGAAACTGGGAGAATGGAATGGCGTCCTTACAGGAGGTAGGTTGTGAAGAAGTGTAGTCGAGGTAGCTGTGGGAGTCAGTGGGCTTATAATGGATATTGGTAGACAACCTATCCCCAGAGATGGAGACAGAGAAGTCGAGGAAGGGAAGGGAAGTGTCAGAGATGGACCATGTAAAGGTGAGAGAAGGGTGGAAATTGGAAGCAAAGTTGATAAAGTTTTCTAGTTCGGGGTGGGAGCAGGAAACGGCACCGATACAGTCATCAATGTACCGGAAAAAGAGTTGGGGGAGGGGGCCTGAGTAGGTCTGGAACAAAGAATGCTCGACATATCCCACAAAAAGACAGGCATAACTAGGACCCATGCGGGTACCCATAGCGACACCTTTTACTTGAAGGAAATGCATGGAGTTGAAGAAGAAGTTGTTCAATGTGAGAACAAGTTCAGCCAGGCAGAGGAGGGTGTTGGTGGATGGGGACTGGTTGGGCCTCTGTTCCAGGAAGAAGCGGAGAGCCCTCAAACCATCCTGGTGGGGGATGGAGGTGTAGAGCGATTGGACGTCCATAGTGAAGAGGAGGCGGTTGGGACCAGGAAACTGGAAATTGTCAAATTGACGGAGGGCGTCAGAATAGTCACGGATGTAGGTGGGAAGAGACTGGACCAGTGGAGAAAAGATAGAGTCTAGATAGGAAGAAATAAGTTCAGTGGGGCAGGAGCAGGCTGACACAATGGGTCTGCCGGGACATTCCCGTTTGTGGATTTTGGGAAGGAGGTAGAAGCAGGCTGTCTGGGGTTGTGGGACTATGAGCTTGGAAGCCGTAGAGGGAAGATCTCCAGAGGAGATGAGGTCAGTGACAGTCCTTTGGACGGTGGCTTGATGTTCGGTGGTGGGGTCATGGTCCAGAGGGAGGTAGGAAGAAGTGTCCATGAGTTGGCGTTGAGCTTCTGCAAGGTAGAGGTCGCCATACAACAACAGCACCACCCTTGTCTGCAGGTTTGATGACCATGTCGGGGTTAGACCTGCGAGAACGTAATGCCTCAAGTTCAGAGCGGGACAGGTTAGAGTGAGAGAGGGGGGCAGAGAAATTGAGACGACCAATGTCTCACCGACAGTTTTCAATGAAGAGATCAAGAGCGGGTAAGAGGCCAGGGGGAGGGGTCCAGGTAGAGGGAGCATGCTGGTGGCGGGTGAATGGGTCTGCTGGTCGGGGGGAGGACTCCTGGTCGAAGAAGTGAGACCGGAGGCGGAGGCGACGGAAGAAGAGCTCAACGTCATGCCGAGCACGAAATTCATTGAGCCGTGAAAACTGATTCATTGACCCGGGCAGTGCTTTGTCAAGGTGAAATGTTTGAAAACACAATTATTAATAATGAATTGGGAAATTGATGCAGAAAGTGAATAAAGTCAGCACCGGATCGACTGAAAGTACTGAGTGAGGATGCAGTGTCAGTGGGGATCGGAGAAGGGGTTTTACAGAGATGGAATCCAATGGGTTAATTGGGAATTTGTCTCCATACTGTTGGTTGGGAAGGTTTGGGGAGAGCGTGATGTGTAGCTGGTTTGTTGCTCTGGGTTCAGGGAACAGACAGGGACTGTTCCCACATGGGAAAAGGCTGAAAACTGCAGCACTGAGTCTGATTATCAGCCATGATCGAGAATGGCGGAGCAGGCTAGAAGGGCTGAATGGCCACCTCCTGATCCCATGTTCCTGCCTTCCTATCAGGTTGGACAAAGGAGCTGGAGGTGGAGCCAGTGAGTGAGAATGAGAGGGAGAGAAGTAAAAGGACATGTTGAAGCAGGAGGGGAGACTGGAGCAGATGGTTTGGGAAAGTGGATAAACTGAAGCAATGGATGAGAAGACTGAGGATTCAATGCAGTGAGAGGAGAGGCTGAGATTCACAGGGAGAGACTGCAGCAGAGTGTTAGAGGAAATCTAATCTATAGATCCCAGAAATACATCTCAATTCATACATTCAAACAATAATCCCTGTTCTTATTGGTGTTGGAGAACAGTTCATTGTTTCTACAATATAGTCAATATATTTAGTTTGTACAGGCTATTAAATATAAATTTAAATATATTTCTGATATCAGCCTCCTCTTTATTGAATTCAGTAGTCACAGAGATTTTAAAGTGCAGTATTTAAATAATGAATTACCATCAGCGATGAACTGATTCTATTCTGTTTATTCAGTCACCAAGTAAGGAATAGGAACTTTCCACAAAACAAAATGAGGATCAGACAGAAATCAACACAGAGGATCATTTCCAACAGGAAAATGAGCACAATCTGACAACAGACAACTTCAACTCACAGTTTCTCTCACTAATTGTTCTGGACATTCCAGCACTTTATGATAGTGAATTATTTACACTGCTGCTTCTTTCTCTTCCTCTTTACTTCTGCTTTTCCTTTCCCTTCAGTTTCGTTCTCCCAGCTCCTTTTCTCCTTCCCTATCTCTCCGGAGTACTCACACCCTGTAAATTGTTACTTCATGCTGCTTTTCACATATGATTTGTTGCTAACATTCTGCGTCTGTGTTCTGTTCACCAGCCCAAGGTTCAATGATTCTATTCTCAGAGTCAGTTTGTTCAATGGTGAAACCTCTGTGAATAATTTAATGTATCGACAGAACACTCAAGTCTCCACCTGTTCACCTGCACTCGTCACTTCATCTACAATACATGGAATAAACAGGATCGAAAGCTACTTCCAGTCAAACCTCACAATCATTGAAATTCCTTCTCCTGGAATTATAAAGTAATCTGTTAGAATGTGGAATTGTTTAATTAATAAAACACCAACATCAGCTCTGCAGCTGATAATCTACAGATAAATGGAGAGAATCTTGATTCCAACTGATAGAGTGAAAACCAGTAAAACATCACATCAATACTTTCTATTTTACAATGTAGTCCAGTGACAGTGAAGGTCGACAGTGAAGCAGAGAAGGAGAAGTGAAAGTGTCAGCAGCAAACTCAGTTCAGTAGCCAGACTTCTGAAGCAGTGTCAGACACACACAGAGTGAAATAATATTTGGTAACAGTGATAATCAACAAATACATTGAAATCCCAGTTAAACTGAGCCATGTTATTGGGGAGGGAGGACATTGTTCTGTCCCCTTGTAACACTGAAACCGTGAGATGTCTCATTATCAATCACTGCAAAAAAAATCATAAAAATATTCCAGGACCGGTTAGATCCACATCATGAAACTGTTAAAAACTCCTAATGGTCTGATTATTGATCCTCACTGAAACATCTCATTCAAATACATTCAATACACAGAATAATCAAGTAATAATGCCACAGTTACTTAAAACAATACCATTAAATACATAATGCAGCTCCTGTAAGAATGAAAGAGTCGACAATGAGGAGATTCCATCAGTAAATTGCTGGAAACGAACAGGAGGCTGTGTAACACACACAGAGGGAAATAATACCGAGTACAGCAGCACAGTTAACATCGATTTAGAACATTAACAGCTGAGATACTGGCTTACCAGCAACTCCAATTGCTGCAAGTACAGGATAATAAATGCGGAGTACATGATGCATTACTGGATATCCCATTTCTTTGAGAAGCAGGGACTTCTACTAGCCTGGAATCCACAGCTCCAGCAGGCACTCTGAGCTGATCCATTCCAATGGGTCCTGATTTATGCAGGGGATAAGTCTCCACTGACATGGTTATACCCCTGATCATTGCTATTAGTTACAGTATCCTGAACAAACACATTACATCAGCAGCTTTGACTCTGATGTAAATAATGTTGTGGATGAAACACAATCATTTCAATGTCAATGACATTTTCTGAGTAAGACCTCTCTCGGGAATAAACCTGAAATCTGTACTCATACTGGACGGATCCTACAATTATGAGAGGCGTCATTTACATTTTCCATATTATTGTATTGACCTTGTTCACTCCTGGCATTTCTATTGTGAATGGAACTGATCTGTCTGCAGTGGACACTGAATCCGGGGACAAAAGCAATCCCGTTTCATACTGTTCCTGCCTTTTCCCAGTTAAAATGTGAAATTTGAATCTCTGATTCGGGACCATGTTCCGGGTTACAGCCCAGAAACTACTGTGAGTGATATTACGGAACAGACACTGTACGCATCCATTTGGGAGGCAGTTGGCTAGTGATAATATCACTGGTCACGTAATCCAGAGGCCCAACCTGATGGCCTGAGGACTGGGGTTCATATCCCACCACGGCAGCGAAATAAACCAGAGGGAGCTCCCTTTCTGTGTATAAAGTGGAGGGAGCTCCGCCTCCACGGATAAAGTGGAAGGAGCTCCCTCTCTATTTATAAAGTGGAGGAAGCGCCCTCTTTATTTATAAAGCTGGGGGCGATGAAGGAAAGAGGAGAGAGGGAAATGAAAGCAAATGGGGAAATGGAGAGAGAGGGACAAAGTGGAAGACAGTGAGAGACAGAAGGGATCGCGAAATGAAACCCTGACGAAACCCCAGTAACAATCCCCATTGTCTGACCAATCCGGTATTGGGGGTTTAGTGTGAGAGTTTAGGGGGAGAGTGCTCCATCATTGTTTGATATTTTCAAACTGCAGTGACGTTCCCAGCAAGAGCAAGATTTACAGTTTCAAAATTAACCAAGAAATGGATAAAAACATTTCTGTCCAAGGAGAGAGAGATGGTGTTAGGGACAGTCATGGAAAGAGGCAGAGAAAAAGGGAGAGGGTGCGGGGGAGAGAGAGAGAGAGAGAGAGAAAGATGGGAAGAAACTGACATGAGAGGGAGAGACAGAGAGAGGATGAGACAAGTTGTAACAATCATGAACAATCCTCATTATTTGCCCAGTCCTGTTTTGTGGAGGTTAGTGTGAGTGTTTTAGATGTGAATGTTGGATCAGTGTTTCATATTTTCAAACTGCAGTGACATTCCCAACAAGGCTCTTAAAGCATATAAGAGCAGAGAGGTTATGCTGGAAGTGTCTTACTCATTGCTTAAGCACCATAATGAGACCTCCCAGGACAGGGACAGTGGGAGTTGAGATATAGAGTAAAGCAGTGGATTCAGAGAAGGAGGGAGAGACGGGCAGAAAGAGTGAGGAGATACGGGGAGGCAGTCAGATTGTTGGAGAAACTTTACATCTAACCACGTGAAAAAAATAAATAATTAAAAATTTAAAAGGACTGCGCACTGAAAATACTGTCCGCAAACAACAACTGAAGTCACACACCATCCCAACTTGAAACTATATCACCATTCCTGCACTTTTACTGGGTCAAAATTCTGAAACACTCTTCCTAACAGGTCTGTGGGTGTACCTACCCCACATGGACTGCAGCGGTTCAGGAAGGAGGCTCAACACCACCTTCACAAGGGAAATTAGGAATGGGTAATAAATGCTGTCCTGGCCAGTAACGCACACATCCAACAAATAAATAAGGCAAATAAAAAGTTGACACCGAGTCACTTCAGGAGATATTAAACTAGACGAACATAAACCTGGTCAAAGAGGTTGGTTTGAGGGAGCGTCTTCAAAGAGGAAAGAGAGTTAATGAGACGGAGAGGATTAGGAAAGGATTTGCAGAGTTCGGGTCTTGGCAATTTGAAGGCACGGCCACCAATGGTGGAACAATTCAAACTGGGGATGCTCAAGAGGCCAGAATTAGAGGATCGCAGAGATTGGTGGATTGTGGAGCTGGAGGAGATTGCAGAAATAGGGAGGGGTCATTTGTGCAAGACATTTCCAAACTTCTACCACCCTTTGTATGCAGAAGTGTTTCTAAATGTCATCTTTGAAAGGGCTTTCGACTAATGTTTGATTTTTAGACAGTCCCCCCTGTCCGAGGCTGTCCCCATCGAATACTCACAGGGCAGTACGCACGGGGTTGGATACACAGTAAAGATCCATCTACCAATGCCAGACTCACTGTTCCTCTGTCTCTTTCTCCTCATCTCTCACTGCCTGCGGTACCCTTTCTCTGCCTCTCTTTCTCCCTCTTCCCAAGAGGGAGAGATTGAGATAGTGTGCAGAGGGAGATAGAGATAGAGGGAGAAAAGTAGAGAGATAGACTCCGAAAGTGAGTAACAGAGAGAAGAAATAGGGTTTCAGAGAGTAGAAGGGAGGGGCAGAGAGAGATAGAGATGGAGAGAGATTACCAGCAAGAGAGTTTACCAGAGATTACCTCTCTCTATGTGCCTATCACTCCTTTCCAATTTGTTACCTTCTCCATCTATTTCTCTCCCTCTACCCCGATGTTTCACACTCCATGCCTCTCGCTTGTATGTCTGTGTATACTGCAGTGAAGGATTACATCGAATTATTATGTTTTACAGTTGCTCTTTCAATCTAACTAAACAATCTCTCAGTTTGTGAACAGAGGGGCCTTGGAGTGCATGTCCACTGATTCCTGAGGGTAACAGGACAGGTGGATAAGGTGGTTAAGAAGGCTTACGGAATACTTTCCTTTTTTGGCCAATGAAGAGAATATAAGAGCAGGGAGGTTATGCTGGAACTGCATAAAACACTAGTTAGACCACAGCTGGAGTACTGTGTGCAGTTCTGGTGACCACATTACAGGAAGGATGTGATCATACTAGAGAGGGTACAGAGGAGATTTACAGAGGATGTTGTCAGGAATGGAGAATTTTAACGATGAGTAAATATTGGATAGGCTGGAATTGTTTTCTTTGGAACAGAGAAGGTTGAAGGGAAGATTTAATTGAGGTGTATAAAATAACGACGGGCCTAGATAGAGTGGATAGGAAGGACCCATTTCCCTTAACAATGGGTAAATAACCGTGGGCATAGATTACATGATTTCCACACCAATATCATGAGGGTGTGATGGCTTCCATGGTCGAATACCTTGCTGGATGTTTACAATGGAGCGTTTTCCTTCTTGATCATCAAAACTGGCCGCCTCGGCCCCAACTTCATCCACATCTCACCCACTCTACCAATATTTCACTCCACATAATTATCTTTCTCTGTTTGCGTACACAGCAGTGAAGGATTACATCAAATGAATATATCTTACATTCTCCCTTTCAATCCACCCCAACAATCTCTCTCACTCCCACCTTGTCCCTCTCCACAGTCCTCTCTCTGGCTGCATATCGAAGCCTCTCTTGCTCTGTCTCCCTCTTAGTGTCAGAGATAGCAGGACGGGGAGACAGAGAGAGGAAGACAGAGAGAGACACAGAGAACAATCCCAGTTTCTCCAAACTATGCACGTAACTGAAGTCCCTCAACCGTGGAACCATTCTTGTGATTCAGTTCTGCACCCTCTCTAATGCCCCTAAAGTACGGTGTCCAGAATTGGACAATGCGACAGTTGAAGGAAAACCAGCGTTTTACAAAGGTCATATTTTCCTTGCTTTTCTATTCAATGTCTCTATTTATAATCTCACGATCCCTGATGCCGTTTAACCAATTTCTGTACCGGTCGTGCCACCTTCAGTGATTGGTGCACAAGTACCCCCAGATGTGTCTGATGCTGCACCTTCTTTAGAATTCTATCCTTTACTTTACATCGTCTCTCCTCCTTTTTCCTAACCGTGGAGGCAGAAGATGCGGGCATGGTTCTTAATGAATACCTTGCGACTGTCTTCACAAAAGAAGGGATGACACAGACATTGTAGTCAATGAGGAGGGGTTTGAAATATTGAATGGGATAAACAGTGAGAGAGGAAATATTAAGGGGTTTAGCATCTTTGAAAGCTGATAATTCACCAGGCTCAGACAGTTAAGAGGTGCAAGAGAGGAAATATCAGAGGCTCTGACCATCATTTTCCAATCCTCTCTGGTTACAGTCGTGCTGCCAGAGGACTGGAGGACTACGTATGTTGTACTGTTGATGAACAAGGGAGAAAGCAATAGACTGAGTAATTACAGGCCACCCAGCCTAATCACTGTGGAGGGAGAATTATTGGGCACAAAGGAATTCATTAATTCCTTTCTAGTACTGTGTGTCTCAGTGTCTCCATGTCTGTGTCTCTGTCACAATTTGAGCACTACCCTTACATTGGTGAGCAGTCAGTCTCTGGAATAAATGTCCCAGTGTTGTGGTAACAAAAAATGGCCACCAAGAACCAGCCTAAAATGGCTGACTAAGGTTTGTGGTTTCCACAGATGTTTGAGAGAGGAGAGAGAGAGAGACAAACAGACAGAAAGAGAGACAAAGAGAGAGATACAGACCAAGACTCAAAGAGTGATAACAAGATATTTGTCATTGGACAGAGGAAGAGGAGGAGGCCATTTGGCCCTTTAACCCTCTTCTGTCATTCAATGAGCTCATGGCTGATGTGTGATCTAACTCCATGTACGTATCTTTGCCCCTTAATATATTTGGTTAACAAAAATCTATCAAACTCAGATTTAAAAATGAACAAAAGTCTCAGCATCAATTGCCGTTTGTAGAAGAGAGTTCCAAACTGATACCACACCTGGTGTGTTGAAGTGTTTCTTCATTTCACTCCTGAAAGGTTTTTAGACTGCCTTTAGATTCTTCAACTTTGCCCCCAAATTCCTGACTCCGCAGCTAGTGGGAATTGTTACGCTCTGTCAACCCGTTCAGTTTCCCTTATTATCTTGAAAACATTCATCAAATAACCCCATAACATTATAAATTCCAGGGAAAGGACATGTTGGAGCAGGAGGGGAGACTGGAGCAGATGGTTTGTGAAAGTGGATAAACTGAAGCAATGGATGAGGAGACTGAGGATTCAATACAGTGAGAGGAGAGGCTGAGATTCACAGGGAGAGACTGCAGCAGAGTGTTAGAGGAAATTTAATCTATAGATCCCAGTAATACAACTCAATTAATACATTCAAACAATAATCCCTGTGGTTATTGGTGTTGGAGAACAGTTCATTGTTTCTACAATATAGTCAATATATTCAGTTTGGACAATCAATTAAATATACATTTAAATATATTTCTGATATCAGCCTCGCTCTTTATTGAATTCAGCAGTCACAGAGATTTTAAAGTGCAGTATTTAAATAATGAATTACCAACAGTGATGAACTGATTCTATTCTGTTTATTCAGTCACTAAGTAAGGAATAGGAACTTTCAACAAAACAAAATGAGGACCTGACAGAAATCAACACAGAGGATCAAGTCCAACAGGAAAATGAACACAATCTGACAACAGCCAACTTCAACTCACACTTTCTCTCACTAATTGTTCTGGACATTCCAGCACTTTATGATAGTGAATTATTTACACTGCTGCTTCTTTCTCTTTCTCCTTACTTCTGCTTTTCTTTGTCCATTGGTTTCGTTCTCCCTGCTCCTTTTCAAATTCCCGATGTCTCTGGAGTACTCACACCCTGTAAATTGTTACTTAATGCTGCTTTTCACTTGTGACTTATTCCTAACATTCTGCGTCTGTGTTCTGTTCACCAGCCCCAGGTTCAATGATTTTATTCTCAGAGTCAGCTTCTTCAATGTTCAAACTTCTGTGAATAATTTAATGTATCTACAGAACACCCAAGTCTCCACTTGTTCACCTACACTCTTCACTTCATCTACAATGCATGGAATAAACAGGATCGAAAGCTACTTCCAGACAAACCTCACAATCATTGAAATTCCTTCTCCTGGAATTATAAAGTAATCTGTTTGAATGTAGGATTGTTTAATTAATAAAACACCAACAACAGCGCTGCAGCTGATAATCTACAGATAAATGGAAAGACTCTTGATTCCAACTGACAGAGTGTAAACCAATAAAACATCACATCAATACTTTCTATTTTACAATGTAGCCCAGTGACAGTGAAGGTTCCACAGTGAAGCAGAGAAGGAGAAGTGAAAGTGTCAGCAGCAAACTCAGTTCAGTAGCCAGACTTCTGAAGCAGCGTCACACACACACAGAATGAAATAATATTTGATAACAGTGATAATCAATAAATACATTGAAATCACAGTTAAACTGAGCCATGTTATTGGGGAGGGAGGACATTGTTCTGTCCCCTTGTAACACTGAGACCGTGAGATGTCTCATTATCAATCACTGAAAAAAATCATTAAAATATTCCAGGACCGGTTCGATCCACATCATGAAAATCTTAAAAACTCCTAATTGTCTGGTTATTGATCCGAACTGAAACATCTAATTCCAATACATACAATACACAGAATAATCCAGCAACTATGCCACAGTTACTTAAAACAATACCATTAAATACATAATGCAGTTCCTGCAAGAATGAAAGAGTAGACAATGAGGAGATTCCATCAGTAAATTGCTGGAAAAGAGCAGGTGGCTGTGTAACACACACAGAGGGAAACTATACCAAATACAGCAGCACAGTTAACATCGATTTACACTATTAACAGCTGAGATACTGCTTACCGGGAACTCCAATTGCTGCAAGTACAGGGTAATAAATGTCTTCTATCTGATGCATTACTAGATATCCCATTTCTGTGAGAAGCAGAGACTTCTATTATCCTGAAATCGACAGCTCCAGCAGGCACTCTGAGCTGATCCATTACAATGGATCCTGATTTCTCCAGGGGATTGGTCTCTACTGACATGGTTCTCCCCCTGATCATTGGTATTAGTTACACTCTCCTGAACAAACACATTACATCAGCAGCTTTGACTCTGATTTAAATAATGTGGTGGATAAAACACAATTATTTCAATGTCAATGACATTTTCTGAGTAAGACCTCTCTCGAAATAAAACTGAAATCGGTACTCAAACTGAATGGATGGCAATTATGAGTGGCTTCATTTACGTTTTCCATATTATTGCATTGACCTTGTTCACTTCTGGCATTTCTGTAGTAAATGTAAATGATCTGTCTGCAGTGGACACTGAATCCAGGGACTTGCTTAACAACAACCTTCTCAGTAACGCTCAGTTTGGGTTCCGCCAGGGCCACTCAGCTCCTGACCTCTTTTCAGCTTTGGTTCAAACATGGACAAAAGAGCTGAACTCAAGAGGTGAGGTGAGAGTTACTGCCCTTGACATCAAGGCAGCATTCGACCGAGTGTGGCATCAAGGAGCCCCAGCAAAACTGAGGTCAATGGGAATCAGGGGGAAAGCCCTCCGCTGGCTGGAGTCATACCTAGCACAAAGGAAGATGGCTGTGGTTGTTGGAGGTCAATCATCTGAGCTCCAGGACATCACTGCAGGAGTTCCTCAGGGTAGTGTCCTAGGTCCAACCATCTTCGGCAGCTTCATCAATGACCTTCCTTCAATCATAAGGTCAGAAGTGGGGATGTTCACTGATGATTGCACAATGTTCAGCACCATTCGTGACTCCTCAGATACTGAAGCAGTCTGTGTAGAAATGCAGCAAGACCTGGACAATATCCAGGCTTGGGCCGATAAGT
This sequence comes from Heterodontus francisci, assembly GCF_036365525.1. Lineage (NCBI taxonomy): Eukaryota > Metazoa > Chordata > Chondrichthyes > Heterodontiformes > Heterodontidae > Heterodontus > Heterodontus francisci. Next base: position 753,933 of record NW_027141545.1, read on the forward strand.
GGCAAGTAACATTCGCGCCACACAAGTGCCAGGCAATGACCATCTCAACAAGACAGAATGTAACCATCTCCCCTTGACATTCAACGGCATTACCATCGCTGAAACCCCCACTATCAACATCCTAGGGGCTACCATTGACCAGAAACTGAACTGGAGTCGCCACATAAATACCATGGCTACAAGAGCAGGTCAGAGACTAGGAATCCTGAGGCGAGTAACTCACCTCCTGACTCCCCAAAGCCTGTCCACCATCTGCAAGGCACAAGTCAGCAGTGCGATGGAATACTCTCCACTTTCCTGGATGGGTGCAGCTCCAACAACACTCAAGAAGCTCAACACCAACCAGGACAAATCAGCCCGTTTGATTGGCACACCAACTGCAAACATTCACTCCCTCCACCACCGACGCATGGTGGCAGCAGTGTGTGCCATCTACAAGATGCACTGCAGCAATGCACCAAGGCTCCTTAGATAGCACCTTCCAAACCCGCGACCACGACCAACTAGAAGGACAAGGGCAGCACAGACATGGGAATACCACCACCTACAAGTTCCCCTCCAAGTCACACACCATCCTGACTTGGAACTATATCGGCGTTCCCTCACTGTCGCTGGGTCAAAATCCTGGAACTCACTTCCCAACAGCACTGTGGGTGTACCTACCCCAAATGGACTGCTGCAGTTCAAGAAGGCAGCTCACCACCACCTTGTCAAGGGCAATTAGGGATGGGCAATAAATGCTGGCCTGGCCAGCGATGCCCACATCCCATGAAAAAAGAAAAAAAAGTAAAAAGCAATCCCGTTTCACTCTGTTCCTGCCTTTTCCCAGTTCAAATGTAAACTTTGAGTCTCTGATTCGGGACCATGTTCAGGGTGACAGCCCAGAACTACTGTGAGTGATATTACGGGACAGACATTGTACGCATCCATTTGGGAGGCAGTTGGGTAGTGATAATATCACTGGTCACGTAATCCAGAGGCCCAACCTGATGGCCTGGGGACAGGGGTTCAAATCCCACCACTGCAGCTATAGAAAACAGAGGGAGCTCCCTCTCTATGTATAAAGTGGAGGGAGCTCCCAATCTATTTATAAAGTGGAAGGAGCACCCTCTCTATGTATAAAGTTGGGGGCGATGAAGGAAAGAGGAGAAGAGGGAAACGAAAACAAATGGGGAAATGGAGAGAGAGGGACGAAGTGGAAGACAGTGAGAGACAGAAGAGATCGCAAAATGAGACATTGACGGAACCCCAGTAACAATCCCCATTGTCTGCCCAGTCCGGTATTTGGGGTTTAATGTGAGTGTTTTAGGGATCAGTGTTAGATGAGTGTTTGATATTTTCAAACATTCCCAACAAAAGCAAGAGTTAAAGAATCAAAATTAACCAAACAAATGGCTCAAAGCATTGCTGTCCATGTACAGAGGGACGGAAAGATGGAGGGAGTGAGACACAGCCGGAGAGAGAGACAGACAGAGTGGGACAGAGACAGAGGGAGAGAGAGAGACAGAGCTAGAATGATAGAGGAAAGAGGAGAAACAGAGGGGGACAGACAGAAAGGGAGGGAGGCAAATGCAGAGTGCGAGAGACAGGGAGAAAGCGAGGGAGGCAGATATAGAGGGAGAGAGACAGATGCAGAGGGAGAAAGGGACAGAGAGAGATGTGGAGAGAGAGACAAACAGAGGGCGAAACAGAGACAGAGGAAGAGACAGACAGAGAGAGAGAGCGAGGGCGAGATTATAGGAAAAACTTTACATCTAATAATGTTGAAATAAGAGAGAATTAAAAAGTAAAACTGGCTGTGTGCAAGAACTAATTTTGAAAGCAAATATCAGAGGTTTAGTGTGAGTGTTTTGGGGGCAAGTGTTGGATCAGTGATTGATATTTTCAAACTTAAGTGAGATTTAATATTGTTGAAAAAATATTATTAAACACTGACAAACTTTAGAAGCAGGGGAAATGGGATACAGTGTCTGAGGGGACCTTGACAGAACATCAGTAACAATCCCCATCATCTACACAGGAAAGGCTGAGGGACTTGAGGTTGTTTTCGTTGGAGAGAAGGAGGAGGAGAGGTGGATTTAATAGAGACATATAAGATAATCAGAAGGTTAGATAGGGTGGATAGTGAGAGTCTTTTTCCTCGGATGGTGATGGCAAACACGGGGGGACATAGCTTTCAGTTGAGGGGTGATAGAGAAAGGAGAGATGTTAGAGGTAGTTTCTTTACTCAGAGAGTAGTAGGGGCGTGGAACGCCCTGCCTGCAACAGTAGTAGACTCGCCAACTTTAAGGGCATTTAAGTGGTCATTGGACAGACATATGGATGAAAATGGAATAGTGTAGGTCAGATGGTTTCACAGGTTGGCGCAACAGCGAGGGCCGAAGGGCCTGTGCTGCGCTGTAATGTTCCAGTTCGAACAGTCCTGTATTGGTGGCTTAGTGTGGGAGTTTAGGCTGCGAGTGTTGAAAAGTGTTTGATATTTTCAATCTGCAGTGACATTCCCAGCAAGGGCAAGATTTACAGATTCAAAATTAACCAAGAATTGGATAAAAATATTTCTGTCCCAGGAGAGAGAGATGGTGTTAGAGACAGAGTCATGGAAAGAGGCAGAGAAAGAGGGAGAGGGTGAGGGAGAGAGAGAGAGAGAAAGATGGGAAGAAACAGACATGAGAGGGAGAGACAGAGAGAGGATGAGACAAGTTTTAACAATCATTAACAATCCTCATTATCTGCCCAGTCCTGTTTTTGGAAGTTAGTGTGAGTATTTTAGGGGTGAATGTTGGATCAGTGTTTCATATGTTCAAATTGCAGGGACATTCCCAACAAGGCTGTTAAAGTATATAAGAGCAGGGAGGTTATGCTGGAAGTGTATAACTCATTGCTCAAGCACCATAATGAGACCTCCCAGGGCAGCTACAGTGTGAGTTTAGATACAGAGTAAAGCAGTGGATTTAGAGAAGGAGGGGGAGATGGGCAGAAAGAGTGAGGAGATACGGGGAGGCAGTCAGATTGTAGGAGAAACTTTACATCTAACCACGTGAAAAAAATAAATAATTAAAAATTTAAATGGACTGCGCACTGAAAATACTGTCCGCACACAACAACTAAAGTCACACACCATCCTAACTTGAAACTATATCACCATTCCTGCACTGTTACTGGGTCAAAATCCTGAAACTCCCTTCCTAACAGCACTGTGGGTGTACCTACACCACTTGGACTGCAGCGGTTCAAGAAGGAGGCTCAACACCACCTTCTCAAGGGCAATTCGGAATGGGTAATAAATGCTGGCCTGGCCAGTAACGCACACATCCAACAAATAAATAAGGCAAATAAAAAGTTGACACCGAGTCACTGAAGGAGCTATTACACTAGACGAACAAAAAGAGGTTGGTTTGAGGGAGCATCTTCAAAGAGGAAAGATAGTGAGTGAGACGGAGAGGTTTAGGAAAGGAATTCCAGAATTAGGGTCTTGGCAGCTTGAAGGCACGGCCACCAATGGTGGGCCGATTCAAACTGGGGATCCTAAAGATGCCAGAATTCGAGGATCGCAGATGGATTGTGGAGCTGGAGGAGATTGCAGAGATGGGGAGGGGCCATTTGTGGAAGTCAGTTCCAAACTTCTACCACTCTTTGTATGTAGAATTGTTTCTAAATTTCATCTTTGAAAGGGCTTTCGACTATTTTTTGATTTTTAGACAGTCCTCCCCATCCGAGAATGTCCCCATCGAATACTCGCAGGTCAGGTACGCACGGGGTTAGATACAGAGTAAATATCTATCTACCAACGCCAGACTCACTGATCCTCTGTCTTTTTCTCCTCATCTCACACTGCCTGCGGCACCCTTTCTCTGTATCTCTTTCTCCCTCTTCCCATCCTGAGGGCAAGAGGGAGAGATTGAGACAGTGTACAGAGGGAGATAGAGATAGAGGGAGATAAGCAGAGAGATAGACTTGGAAAGTGAGTAACAGAGAGAAGTAATAGGGTTTCAGAGAGTAGAAGGGAGGGGAAGAGAGAGATAGAGATGGAGAGAGATTACCAGCAAGAGAGTTTACCAGAGATTACTTCTCTCTCAGTCCCTATCACTCCTTTGCAATTTGTTACCATCTCCATCTATCTTTCTCCCTGTACCCCGATGTTTCACACTCCATGCCTCTCTCTCGATTGTCTGTGTATACTGCAGTGAAGGATTACATCATATTATTATGTTTTACATTGCTCTTTCAATCTAACTGACCAATTTCTCAGACTGAGAACAGAGGGGCCTTGGAGAGACTTCCACTGATTCCTGCGGGTAACAGGACAGATGGATAAGATGGTTAAGAAGGCTTACGGAATATTTCCATTTATTGGCCGATGCAGACAATGTCAGAGCAGGGAGGTTATGCTAGAACTGTGTAAAACACCAGTTCGACCACAGCCAGAGTACTGTGTACAGTTCTGGTCACCACATTACAGGAAGGATGTGATCACACTAGAGAGGGTACAGAGGAGATTTACAGAGGATGTTGCCAGGAATGGAGAATTTTAACTATGAGTTAAGATTGAATAGGCTGGAATTGATTTCTTTGGAGCACAGATGGTTGAAGGGAAGATTTAATTGAAGTGTATAAAATAATGACGGGACTGGATAGAGTGGATAAGAAGGACCCATTTCCCTTAACAGAGGAGTCAATAACCATGGGCATAGATTACAAGATTTCCACACCAATATCATGAGGGTGTGATGGCTTCCATGGTCGAATACCTTGCTGGATGTTTACAATGGAACGTTTTCCTTCCTGATCATTACAACTCGCCGCCTCAGCCCCAACTTCATCCACATTTCTTCCACTCGACCAATATTTAACTCTACATACCGATCTTTCTCTGTTTGCATACACAGCAGTGAAGGATTACATCAAATGAATATATCTTACATTCTCCCTTTCAATCCACCCCAACAATCTCACTATCTCCAACCTTATCCTTATCCACAGCCCTCTCTCTGCCTGCACATCTAAGCCTCTCTCCCTGGGTCTCCCTCTTGGTGTCAGAGAGAGCAGGAGGGAGAGACAGAGAGAGCAAGGCAGAGAGAGACACAGAGAACAACCCCAGCTTCTCCAATCTATCCACGTAACTGAAGTTCCTCATCCCTGGAACCAGGCTTGTGAATCTTTTCTGCACGCTCTCTAATGTCCCCACATTCTTCCTAAAGTACGGTGTCCAGAATTGGACAATGCTCCAGTTGAAGGCAAACCAGCGTTTTACAAAGGTCATATTTTCCTTGCTTTTGTATTCAATGTCTCTATTTATAATCTCAGGACCCCTTCTGCCATTTAAACACTTTCTGAACCTGTCCTGCCTCCTTCAGATATTGTGCACACATACTTCCCAGATGTGTCTGTTCCTGCACCTCCTTTCGAATTATATCCATTACTTTATATCGTCTCTCCTCCTTTTTCCTAACCGTGGAGGCGGAAGATGTGGGCCTGGTTCTTAATGAATAAATTTGCAACTGTCTTCACAAAAGAGGGGACGACACAGACATTGTAGTCAATGAGGAGGGGTTTGAAATATTGAATGGGATAAATAGTGGGAGATGAAATATTAAGGGGTTTAGCATCTTTGAAAGCTGATAATTCACCAGGCTCAGACTGTTTAGTGGTGCAAAGGAGGAAATATCAGAGGCTCTGACCATCATTTTCCAAATCCTCTCTGGTTACAGTCGTGCTGCCAGAGGACTGGAGGACTGCGCGTGTTGCACTTTTGATTAACAAGGGAGAAAGTAATAGACTGAGTAATTACAGGCCGCCCAGCCTAATCACAGTGGAGGGCAAATCATTGGGCACAAGGCAATGATTAATTCCTTCCTACTATTGTGTGTCTCAGTGTCTCCATGTCTGTGCGTCTGTCATTGATGAGGAGTCGGTCTCCGGAATAAATGTCCCACTGCTGTGGTAACATAAAATGGCCACCGAGAACCATCTTAAAATGGCTGACTAATGTTTGTGGATTTCCTCAGATGTTTGAGAGAGGAGAGAGAGACAGACAGACAGACAGAAAGAGAGAGAAAGAGAGAGACACAGACCAAGACACAGAGAGTGATAGCAAGATATTTGTCATTGGACAGAGGAAGAGGAGGAGTCTATTTGGCCCATCAACCCTCTTCTGTCATTCAATGAGCTCATGGCTGATGTGTGATCTAACTCTATGCACCTATCTTTGCCCCTTAATACCTTTGGTTAACAAAAATCTTATTGTCTTTAAAACATTCATTAAATCACCCCATAATCTTCCAAATTGCAGGGAAAGGACATGTTGGAGCAGGAGGGGAGACTGGAGCAGATGGTTTGGGAAAGTGGATAAACTGAAGCAATGGATGAGGAGACTGAGGATTCAATACAGTGAGAGGAGAGGCTGAGATTCACAGGGAGAGACTGCAGCAGAGTGTTAGAGGAAATCTAATCTATAGATCCCAGTAATACAACTCAATTAAAACATACAAACAATATTCCCTGTGGTTATTGGTGTTGGAGAACAGTTCATTGTTTATACAATATAGTCAATATATTTAGTTTGTACAGGCTATTAAATATAAATGTAAATATATTTCTGATATCAGCCTCGCTCTTTATTGAATTCAGCAGTCACAGAGATTTTAAAGTACAGTATTTAAATAATGAATTACCATCAGTGATGAACTGATTCTATTCTGTTTATTCAGTCACTAAGTAAGGAATAGGAACTTTCTACAAAACAAAATGAGGACCTGACAGAAATCAACACAGAGGATCAAGTCCAACAGGAAAATGAACACAATCTGACAACAGACAACTTCACCTCACAGTTTCTCTCACTAATTGTTCTGGACATTCCAGCACCTTATGAGAGTGATTTATTTACACTGCTGCTTCTTTCTCTTTCTCTTTCCTTCTGCTTATCTCTTTCCCTCTGTTTCGTTCTCCCTGCTCCTTTTCTCCTTCCCTATCTCTCTGGAGTACTCACACCCTGCAAGTTGTTACTTAATGCTACTTTTCACTTGTGATTTATTCCTAACATTCTGCGTCTGTGTTCTGTTCACCAGCCCCAGGTTCAATGATTCCATTCTCAGTCAGTTTGTTCAATGGTGAAACCTCTGTGAATAATTTAATGTATCTACAGAGCACTCAAGTCTCCACCTGTTCACCTACACTCTTCACTTCATCTACAATACATGGAATAAACAGGATCGAAAGCTACTTCCAGACAAACCTCACAATCATTGAAATTCCTTCTCCTGGAATTATAAAGTAATATGTTACAATGTGGGATTGTTCCATTAATAAAACACCAACATCAGCGCTGCATCTGATAATCTACAGATAAATGGAAAGACTCTTGATTCCACCTGATAGAGTGAAAACCAAGAAAACATCACATCAATACTTTCTATTTTGCAATGTAGTCCAGTGACAGTGAAGGTCCACAGTGAAGCAGAGAAGGAGAAGTGAAAGTGTCAGCAGCAAACTCAGTTCAGTAGCCAGACTTCTGAAGCAGCGTCACACACACACAGAATGAAATAATATTTGATAACAGTGATAATCAATAAATACATTGAAATCCCAGTTAAACTGAGCCATGTTATTGGTGAGGGAGGACATTGTTCTGTCCCCTTGTGACACTGAGACAGTGATATGTCCCATTATCAATCACCAAAATAAAAATATTTATATAAATATTCCAGGACAGATTTGGTCCACATCATGAAACTGTTAAAATCTCCTGATGGTTCGATTTTTGATTGGAACTGAAACATATCATTCAAAAGCCTTCGCTACACAGAATAATCCAGTAAGAATGCTTCGGCTACCAAAACCAATACCATTAAGGACATGATACAATGCCTGCAAGAATGAAGCAGTGGACAATGAGGGGATTCCATCAATAATTTGCTGGAAAATAACAGGCGGCTGTGTAACACACACAGTGAGAAATAATACTGAGTACAGCAGCACAGTCAACATTGATTTACACCATTAACGGCTGAGATACTGGCTTACCAGCAACTCCAATTGCTGCAAGTACAGGATAATAAATCAATATGAACTGAACGAATACTGGATATCCCATTTCTGTGAGAAGCAGAGACTTCTATTAGCCTGGAATCCACAGCTCCAGCAGGCACTCTGAGCTGATCCATTTCAATGGGTCCTGATTTATACAGGGGAAAAGTCTCCACTGACACGGTTATACCCCTGATCATTGCTATTAGTTACACTCACCTAAACAAACACATTACATCAGCAGCTTTAGAACATTGATAGAACATAGAACAGTACTGCACAGTACAGGCCTTTCGGTCCACGATGTTGTGCCGTACCTTTAACTTACTCTCAGATCAAACTAACTACCTACCCTTCATTCTACCGTCATCCATGTACCTATCCAAGAGTCGCTTAAATGTCCCTAACGTATCTGCTTCTACTACCACCGCTGGCAGTGCATTCCACGCACCCACCACTCTCTGTGTAAAGAACCTACCTCTGACATCTCCCCGAAATCTTCCTCCAAATCACCTTAAAATTATGCCCCCTGGTGATAGCCCTTTCCAACGTGGTATAAGGTCTCTGGCTATCCACTCTATCTATGCCTCTCATCATCTTGTACCCCTCAATCAAGTTACCTCTCATCCTTCTTCGCTCCAATGAGAAAAGCCGTGGCTCCCTCAATCTTTCTTCGCAGGAAATGCCCTCCAGTCCAGGCAGCATCCTCAAGATCCCTCTGTTCCTCCACATTACCAAGAATCCTGTCTTTAAGCCTGTATTCCGCATTCAAATTGGACCTTCCAAAATGAATCACTTCACACTTTTCCAGGTTGAATTCCATTTGCCACTTCTCAGCCCAGCTCTGCATCCTGTCAATCTCCCGTTGCAACCTGCAACAGCCATCCACACTATCCACAACTCCAGCAATCTACATGTCATCGGCAAGCTTGCTGACCCAGCCTTTCACTTCCTCATCCAAGTCATTTATAAAAATCACAAAGAGCAGAGGTCCCAGAACAGATCCCTGCGGAACACCACTGGTCACCGAGCTCCAGGCTGAATACTTTCCATCTACTACCACCCTCTGTCTTCTATGGGCCGGCCAATTTTTTATCCAGACAGCCAACTTTCCCTATATCCCATGCCTCCTTACTTTCTGAATGAGCCTACCATGGGGAACCTTATCAAACGCCTTGATAAAATCCATATACACCACATCCACTGCTCTTCCTTCTTCAATGTGTTATGTCACATCTTCAAATAATTCAATAAGGCTTGTGAGGCATGACCTGCCCCTCACAAAGCCATGCTGACTGTCTCTAATCAAACCATGCTTTTCCAAATAATCATAAATCCTGTCTCTCAGAATCCTCTCCAATAATTTGCCCACTGCCGATGTAAGACTAACTGGTCTATAATTCCCAGGGTTATCCCTATTCCCTTTCTTGAACAAGGGAACAACTTTTGCCACCCTCCAATCATCTGGTACTACTCCAGTGGACAGTGAGGACGCAAAGATCATCGGCAAAGGGGCGGCAATGTCTTCCCTCGCTTCCCATAATATCCTTGGGTATATCCCGTCTGGCCCCGGGGACTTATGTGTCCTGATATCATTCAAAATTTCCAGCACATCCTCCTTCTTAACCTCAACCTGTTCGAGCATATCAGCCTGTTCCACGCTATCCTCACAAACGACCAGGTCCCTCTCAGTAGTGAATACTGAAGCAAAGTATTCATTTAGGACCTCCACTACCTCCTCCGACTCCAGGCACAAGTTCCCTCCACTATCCCTGATCGGCCCTACCCTCACTCTGGCCATCCTCTTGTTCCTCACATAAGTGTAGAACGTCTTGGGATTTTCCTTAATCCTACCCGCCATAGACTTTTTCATGTCCGCTTGTAGCTCTCCTAAATTCATTTTTCAGTTCCTTCTTGGCTACCTTGTCACCCTCTAGAGCTCTGTCTGATCCTTGCTTCCTCAACCTTAAGTAAGCTTCCTTCTTTCTCTTGACTAGCTGTTCCACATCTCTTGTAATCCAAGGTTCCTTCACCCGACCATCCCTTCCTTGCCTCATTGGGACAAACTTCACCAGCGGTCGCAGCAAGTGCTCCCTAAACAACCTCCACATTTCCGTCGTGTATTTCCCGGAGAGCATCTGTTCCCAATTAATACTCCCCAGTTCCTGCCTAATAGCATTGTAATTCCCTCTCCCCCAATTAAATATTTTCCCATCCCATCTGCTCCTGTCCCTCTCCATGACTATAGTAAATGTCAGGGATTTGTGATCACAATCACCGAAATGCTCTACCACCGAGAGTTATTCCACCTGGCCTGGTTCGTTGCCAAGCACCAAGTCCAACCTAGTCTACCCTCTAGTCGGCCTATCTACATATTGAGTCAGGAAACCTTCCTGGACACACCTGACAAGAACTGCTCCGTCCAAACTATTTGCACTAAGGAGGTTCCAATCAATATTAGGGAAGTTGAAGTCAGCCATGACAACAACCCTGTTACTTCTGCACCTTTCCAAAATCTGCCTCCCAATCTGTTCCTCCGTGTCTCTGTTGCTATTGGGGGGTCTATAGAAAACTCCCAATAATGTGATTGCTCCTTTCCTGTTTCTGACATCCACCCAGAATGACTCAGTAGACAAATCCTCCTCGACGACCTCCCTTTCTGCAGCTGTGATACTATCCCTGATTAGCAATGCCACTTCCCACCTCTTTTACCTCCCTCCCTATTCCGTTTGAAACATCAAAACTCCGGAATATCCAACATCCATTCCTGTCCCATGATATCCAAGTCTCCGTAATGGCCACAACATCGCAGCTCCAAGTACTGATCTATGCTCTAAGTTCATCACCCTTATTCCTGACACTTCTTGCGTTAAAATAGCTTTGACTCTGATGTAAATAATGTGGTGGATAAAACACAATCACTTCAATGTCAATGACATTTTCTGAGTAAGACCTCTCTCGAGAATAAACCTGAAATCTGTACTCATACTGGATAGATGGCAATTATGGGAGGCGTCATTTACATTTTCCATATTATTGCATTGACCTTGTTCACTCCTGGCGTTTCTATTGTAAATGTAACTGATCTGACTGCAGTGGACACTGAATCCAGGGACAAACGCAATCCTGTTTCACTCTGTTCCTGCCTTTTCCCAGTTAAAGTTTGAACTTTGAGTCTCTGATTCGGGACCATGTTCAGGGTTTCAGCCCAGAAACTAGTGTGAGTGATATTACGGGACAGACACTGTACGCATCCATTTGGAAGGCAGTTGGGTCGTGATAATATCACTGATCACGTAATCCAGAGGCCCAACCTGATGGCCTGGGGACAGGGGTTCAAATCCCACCTCGGCAGCTATATAAAACAGAGCGAGCTGCCTTTCTTTGAAAAAGAAGAGGGAGCACCACCTCTACGTATAAAGTGGAGAGAGCGCCCTCTCCATGTATAAAGTGGAGGGAGCTCCCTCTCTATTTATAATGCTGGGGGCGATGAAGGAAAGAGGAGAAGAGGGAAACGAAAACAAATGGGAAATGGAGAGAGAGGGACTAAATGGAAAACAGTGAGAGACAGAAGAGTTAGCGAAATGAGATCTTGACGGAACCCAAGTAACAAACCCCATTGTCTGCCCTGTCGGTATTTGGGGTATAATGTGAGTGTTTTCGGGATGATTGTTAGATGAGTGTTTGATATTTTCAAACTGCATTGACATTCCCAACAAAAGCAAGAGTTAAAGATTCAAAATTAACCAAACAAATGGCTCAAAGCATTGCTGTTCATGTGCAGAGGGACGGAGAGATGGAAGGTGTGAGACACAGACGGAGAGAGACACTGACAGAGTGGGACAGAGACAGAGGGAGAGAGAGAGAGAGACAGAGCTAGAATGATAGAGGAAAAAGGAGAAACAGAGACAGAGGGAGAGAGACAGAAAGGGAGACAGACAAATGCAGAGTAAGACAGACAGAAAGGGAGCAGGCAGATGCAGAGGGAGAGAGACAGATGCAGAGGGAGAGAGACAGATGCAGAGGGAGAAAGGGACAGAGAGATAGAGGAAGAGAGACAAACAGAGGGGGAAACAGAGACAGAGGGTGAGAGTCACAGAGAGAGAGAGGGAGAGCGAGATTACAGGAAAAGCTTTATATCTAATAATGTTGAAAAAAGATAGAATTAAAAAGTAAAACTGGCTGTGAGTAAGAAATAATTTTGAAAGGAAAGATCAGGGGTTTTGTGTGAGTGTTTTGGGGGCAAGTGTTGGATCAGTGATTGATATTTTCAAACTGAAGTGACATTTAATATGATTGAAAAAAAATTATTAAACACTGACCATCTTTTGAAACAGGGGAAATTGGATACAGTGTGTGAGGGGAGCTTGACAGAGCCTCAGTAACAATCCCCATTATCTGCACAGTCCAGTATTGGGGGTTTAGTGAGAGAGTTTGGGGGCGAGTGTTGAACAGTGTTTGATATTTTCAAACTGCAGTGACGTTCCCAGCGAGGGCAAGATTTACTGGTTCAAAATTAACCAAGAAATGGATAAAAACATTTCTGTCCAAGGAGAGAGCGATGGTGCTTCAGACAGAGTCATGGAAAGAGGCAGAGAAAGAGGGAAAGGCAAGGGGGAGAGAGAGAGAGAGAAAGATGGGATTGAACAGCCATGAGAGGGAGAGACAGAGAGAGGATGACAAGTTGTAACAATCATTAACAATCCTCATTATCTGCCCAGTCCTGTTTTTGGAGATGAGTGTGAGTGTTTTCGGGGTGAATGTTGGATCAGTGTTTTATATTTTCAAGCTGCAGTGAGATTCCCAACAAGGCTGTAAAAGTATGCAAGAGCAGCGAGGTTATGCTGGAACTGTATAACTTATTGCTTAAGCACCATCATGAGACCTCCCAGGGCAGGTACAGTGTGAGTTTAGATACAGAGTAAAGCAGTGGATTTAGAGAAGGAGGGAGAGATGGGTAGAAAGAGTGAGGAGATCCGGGGAGACAGGCAGATTGTAGGAGAAACTTTATATCTAACCACGTGAAAAAGATATATAATTAAAAATTTAAATGGACTGCGCACTGAAAATACTGTCCGCACGCAACAACTAAAGTCACACACCATCCTAACTTGAAACTATATCGCCGTTCCTTCACTGTTACTGGGTCAAAATCCTGAAACTCCCTTCCTAACAGCACTGTGGGTCGACCTACCCCACATGGACTACAGTGGTTCAAGAAGGAGGCTCAACATCACCTTCTCAAGGGCAATTAGGAATGGGTAATAAATGCTGGCCTGGCCAGTAACGCACACATCCAACAAATAAAGAAGGCAAATAAAAAGTTGACACTGAGTCACTTAAGCAGATATTGCACGAGACGAACAAAAACTTGGTTAAAGAGGTTGGTTTGAGGGAGCGTCTTCAAAGAGGAAAGAGCACGAGTGAGATGGAGAGTTTTGGAATGGAATTCCAGAGTTAGGGTCTTGGCAGCTTGAAGGCACGGCCACCAATGGTGGAACGATTCAAATTGGGGATGGTCAAGAGGCCAGAATTAGAGGATCGCAGATATTGGTGGATTGTGGAGCGGGAGGAGATTGCAGAGATAGGGAGGGGTCATTCGGGCGGCACAGTGGCGCAGTGGTTAGCACCGCAGCCTCAAAGTTCCAGCGGGTTCAATTCTGGGTAGTGCCGGTGTGGAGTTTGCAAGTTCTCCGTGTGTCTGCGTGGGTTTCCTCCGGGTGCTCCAGTTTCCTCCCACATGCCAAAGACATGCAGGTTGATAGGTAAATTGGCCCTTATAAATTGCCCCTAGTATATGTAGATGGTAGGGGTATATAGGGACAGGTGGGGATGTGGCAGGAATATGGAATTAATGTCGGCATAGTATCACTGGTTGGTTGATGGTCGGCACAGACTCGGTGGGCCGAAGGGCCTGTTTCAGTGCTGTATCTCAAAATCAAATCAAAAAAAAAATTGTGAATGACAGTTCCAAACTTCGACCACCCTTTGTATGTGGAAGGTTTTCTGAATTTCATCTCTTAAAGGGCTTTCGACTAATGTTTGATTTTTAGACAGTACCCCCCCCCCCACCCCCCCACCCCGTCCGAGACTGTCCCCATCGAATACTCACAGGGCAGGGACGCACAGGGTTAGATACAGAGTAAAGATCCATCTACCAATGCCAGACTCACAGTTCCTCTTTCTCTTTCTCCTCATCTGTCACTGCCTGCAACGTCTTTTCTCTGCCTCTCTTTCTCCCTCTTCCCATCCTGAGAGCAAGGGGGAGAGATTGAGATAGAGGGAGAAAAGTAAAGAGATAGACTTGGAAAGTGAGCAACAGAGAGAAGAAATTGGGTTTCAGAGAGCAGAAGAGAGGGGAAGAGAGGGATAGAGACGGAGAGAGATTACCAGCAAGAGAGTTTACCAGAGATTACCTCTCTCTCAGCCCCTATCACTCCTTTCCAATTTGTTACCATCTCCTTCTACCCCGATGTTTCACACTCCATGCCTCTCGCTCATATGTCTGTGTGTACTGCAGTGAAGGATTACATCAAATTATAATGTTTTACATTTGCTCTTTCAATCTTGCTGAACAATCGCTCTGTCTGGGAACAGAGGGGCCTTGGAGTGAATGTCCACTGATTCCTGAGGGTAACAGGACAGCTGCATAAGGTGGTTAAGAAGGCTGACGGAATACTTTCCTTTATTGGCCGATGTAGAGAATATAAGAGCAGGGAGGTTATGCTAGAACTGTATGAAACACTAGTTAGACCACAGCTAGAGTACTGTGTACAGTTCTGGTCACCACATTGCAGGAAGGATGTGATCATACTAGAGAGTGTACAGAGGGGATTTACAGAGGATGTTGTCAGGAATGGAGAATTTTGACGATGAGTAAAGATTGGATAGGCTGGAATTGTTTTCAATGGAACAGAGAAGGTTGAAGGGAAGAGTAATTGAGGTGTATAAAATAATGACGGCCTAGATAGAGTGGATAGGAAGGACCCATTACCCTTAACAGAGGGGTCGATAACCATGGGCATAGATTACAAGATTTCCACACCAATCTCATGAGGGTGTGCTGGATTCCATGGTGGAATACCTTGCTGGATGTTTACAATGGAGCGTTTTCTTCCCTGATCATCAAAACCGGCCGCCTGGGCCCCAACTTCATCCACATTTCTCCCACTCTACCAATAATTCACTCTACATACCTATCTTTCGTTGTTTGCGTACACAGCAGTGAAGGATTACATCAAATGAATATAACTTACATTCTCCCTTTCAATCCACCCCAACAATCTGTCTGTCTCCAACCTTGTCTCTCTCAAGAGCCCTCTCTCTGCCTGCATATCTAAGCCTCTATCCCTCTGTCTCCCTCTTAGTGTTAGAGATAGCAGGAGGGAGAGACAGAGAGAGGAAGACAGAGAGAGACACAGAGAACATCCCCAGTTTCTCCAATCTATCCACGTAACTGAAGTCCCTCATCCCTGGAATCATTCTTGTGAATCTTTTCTGCACCCTCTCTAATGCCCCCACATTCTTCCTAATGTACGGTGTCCAGAATTGGACAATGCTCCAGTTGAAGGCAAACCAGCGTTTTACAAAGGTCATATTTCCTTGCTTTTGTATTCAATGTCTCTATTTATAATCTCACGATCCCTTATGTCGTTTAACCACATTCTGAACCTGCCCCGCCACCTTCAGTGATTGGTGCACAAATACCCCCCAGATCCGTCTGTTCCTGCACCTCCTTTAGAATTGTATCCTTTACTTTATATCGTCCCTCCTCCTTTTTCCTAACGGTGGAGGCGGAAGATGCGGGCATGGTTCTGAATGAATACAATTTGAAAGTCTTCACAAAAGAGGGGACGACACAGACATTGTAGTCAATGAGGAGGGGTTTGAAATATTGAACGGGATAAACAGTGAGAGAGGAAATATTCAAGGGTTTAGCATCTTTGAAAGCTGAAAATTTACCAGGCTCAGACTGTTTAGAGGTGCAAGGGTGGAAATAGCAGAGGCTCTGACAATCATTTTCCTATCCACTCTGGTTATAGTCGTGCTGCCAGAGGACTGGAGGACTGCGAATGTTGTCCTGTTGATTAACAACGGAGAAAGTATTAGACTGAGTAATTACAGGCCACCCAGCCGAATCACTGTGGAGGGAGAATTATTGGGCACAAGGGATGATTGATTCCTTTCGAGTACTGTGTGTCTCAGTGTCTCCATGTCTGTGTCTCTGTCACAATTTGAGCACTACCGTCACATGGGTGAGGAGTCTGTCTCTGGAATAAATGTCCCAGTGTTGTGGTAACATAAAATGGCCACCGAGAACCAGCCTAAAATGGCTGACTAATGTTTGTGGATTTTCACAGATGTTTGAGAGAGGAGAGAGACACAGACAGACAGACAGAAAGAGAGACAAAGAGAGAGACACAGACCAAGACACAGAGAGTGATAGCAAGATATTTGTCATTGGGAAGAGGACGAGGAGGAGGCCATTTGGCCCCTCAATCCTCTTCTGTCATTCACTGAGCTCATGGCTGATGTGTGATCTAACTCCATGTACCTATCTTTGCCCCTTAATACCTTTGGTTGACAAAAATCTATCAAACTCAGATTTAAAAACTAACAAGTGTCTCAGCATCAATTGTTGTTTATGGAAGAGAGTTTCAAACTGATACCACACCTGGTGTGTTTAAGTGTTTCTTCATTTCACACCTGAAAGGTTTTTAGACTGCGTTTCTATTTTTAGACTATGCTCCCAAGTTCCTGACTCCGCAGCCAGTGGGAATTGTTACTCTCTGTCCACCCGTTTAGTTTCCCTTATTATCTTGAATACATTCATCAAATCACCCCACAACCTTGTAAATTCCAGGGAAAGGACATGTTGGATCAGGAGGGGAGACTGGAGCAGATGGTTTGGGGAAGTGGATAAACTGAAGCAATGGATGAGGAGACTGAGGATTCAATACAGTGAGAGGAGAGGCTGAGATTCACAGGGAGAGACTGCAGCAGAGTGTTAGAGGAAATCTAATCTGTAGATCCCAGTAATACAACTCAATTCATGCATTCAAACAATAATCCCTGTGGTTATTGGTGTTGGAGAACAGTTCATTGTTTATACAATATAGTCAATATATTTAGTTTGTACAGGCTATTAAATATAAATTTAAATATATTTCTGATATCAGCCTCGCTCTTTATTGAATTCAGCAGTCACAGAGATTTTAAAGTGCAGTATTTAAATAATGAATTACCATCAGTGATGAACTGATTCTGTTCTGTTTATTCAGTCACTCAGTAAGGAATAGGAACTTTCTACAAAACAAAATGAGGACCTGACAGAAATCAACACAGAGGATCAAGTCCAACAGGAAAATGAACACAATCTGACAACAGACAACTTCACCTCACAGTTTCTCTCACGAATTGTTCTGGACATTCCAGCACTTTATGATAGTGAATTATTTACACTGCTGCTTCTTTCTCTTTCTCTTTACTTCTGCTTATCTCTTTCGCTCGGTTTTGTTCTCTCTGTTCCTTTTCTTCTTTGCTATGTCCCTGGACCACTCACACTCTGAAAACGTTTACTAAATGTTACTTTTCGCATATGATTTATTCCTAACATTCTGCGCCTGTGTTCTGTTCACCAGCCCCAGGTTCAATGATTCTATTCTCAGAGTCAGTTTGTTCAATGGTGAAACCTCTGTGAATAATTTAATGTATCTACAAAACAGTCAAGTCTCCACCTGTTCACCTGCACTCTTCACTTCATCTACAATACATGGAATAAACAGGATCGAAAGCTACTTCCAGACAAACCTCACAATCATTGAAATTCCTTCTCCTGGAATTATAAAGTAATCTGTTAGAATGTGGGATTGTTTAATTAATAAAACACCAACATCAGCGCTGCAGCTGATAATCTACAGATAAATGGAAAGACTCTTGATTCCAACTGATAGAGTGTAAACCAATAAAACATCACATCAATACTTTCTATTTTACAATGTAGTCCAGTGACAGTGAAGGTCCACAGTGAAGCAGAGAAGGAGAAGTGAAAGTGTCAGCAGCAAACTCAGTTCAGTAGCCAGACTTCTGAAGCAGCGTCAGAAACACACAGAATGAAATAATATTTGATAACAGTGATAATCAATAAACACATTGAAATCACAGTTAGACTGAGCCATGTTATTGGGGAGGGAGGACATTGTTCTGTCCGCTTGTAACACTGAGACCGTGAGATGTTTCATTCTCAATCACTGAAAACAAAATCATAAATATATTCCAGGACTGGTTAAATCCACATCATGAAACTGTTAAAAGCTCCTGATGGTCTGATTCTTGATCCTAACCAAGACCGTTTCTTCAAATACATTCCATACACAGAATAATCCGGTAGCAATGCCAAGGTTACTTAAAGCAATACAATTAAAGACATAATGCAGCTCCTGCAAGAATGAAAGTGTGGACAGTGAGGAAATTCCATCAGTAAATTGCTGGAAAAGAGCTGGGGGATGTGTAACACACACATTGAGAAATAATACCGACAGCAGCACAGTTAACATCGATTTACACCATTAACAGCTGAGATACTGCTTACCAGGAACTCCAATTGCTGCAAGTACAGGATAATAAATGTCTTGTATCTGATACATTACTGGATATCCCATTTCTATGAGAAGCAGAGACTTCTATGAGCCTGGAATCCACAGCTCCAGCAGGCACTCTGAGCTGATCCATTCCAATGGGTACTGATTTATACAGGGGATAAGTCTCCACTGACATGGTTATACCCCTGATCATTGCTATTAGTTACAGTATCCTGAACAAACACATTACATCAGCAGCTTTGACTCTGATGTAAATAACGTGGTGGGTAAAACACAATCATTTCAAGGTCAATGACATTTTTTGAGTGAGACCTCTCTCGGAATAAACCTGAAATCTGTACTCATACTGGACGGATGCTTCAATTATGAGTGGCGTCATTTACATTTTCCGTATTATTGTATTGACCGTATTCACTCCTGGCATTTCTATTGTAAATGTAACTGATCTGTCTGCAGTGGACACTGAATCCAGGGACAAAAGCAATCCCGTTTCACTCTGTTCCTGTCTTTTTCCAGTTAAAATGTGATCTTTGAGTCTCCGATTCTGGACTATGTTCAGGGTTACAGCCCAGAAACTACTGTGAGTGATATTACGGAACAGACACTGTACACATCCATTTGGGAGGCAGTTGGGCACTGATAATATCACTGGTCACGTAATCCAGAGGCCCAACCTGATGGCCTGAGGACTGGGGTTCCAATCCCACCACGGCAGCCATATAAAACAGAGGGAGCTCCTTCTCTATGTTTCAGGTAGAGGGAGCTCCGCCTCTTCGTATAAGGTGGAGGGAGCTCCCTCTCTATTTATAAAGTGGAAGGAGCACCCTCTCGTTGTGTAAGTGGAAGGAGCACCCATTCTATGTGTAAAGTGGAGGGAGCTCCCTCTCCATTTATGAAGTGGAAGGAGCACCCTCTCTATGTACAAAGTTGGGGGCGATGAAGGAAAGAGGAGAGAGGGAAACAAAAACAATTGGGGAAATGGAGAGGGAGGGACAAAGTGGAAGACAGTGAGAGACAGAAGAGATAGTGAAATGAGACCTTGACGGAACTCCAGTAACACTCCCCATTGTCTGCCCAGTCCGGTATTTGGGCTTTAATGTGAGTGTTTTAGGGATGAGTGTGAGATGAGTGTTTGATATTTTCAAACTGCATTGACATTCCCAACAAAAGCAAGAGTTAAAGATTCAAAATTAACCAAACAAATGGCTCAAAGCATTGCTGTCCATGGACAGAGGGACAGAGAGATGGAGGGAGTGAAACACAGACGGAGAGAGACACAGACAGAGTGGGACAGAGACAGAGGGAGAGAGACAGAATGGGAGGCAGTCAAATTCAGAGGGAGAGAGACATAAAGGGGGGGCAGGCAGATGCAGAGGGAGAGACAGGGATAAAGCGAGGAAGACAGATACAGAGGGAGAGAGCAGATGCAGAGAGAGAAAGGGAAAGAGAGAGAGGGAGGAAGACAAACAGAAGGAGAAATAGAGAGAGAGGGAGAGACAGAGAGAGGGCGAGATTATAGGAAAAACGGTACATTTAATAACGTTGAAAAAAGATAGAATTAAAAAGTAAAACTGGCTGTGTGAAAGAACTAATTTTGAAAGGAAAGATCAGGGGTTTAGTGTGAGTGTTTTGGGGGCAAGTGTTGCATCAGTGATTGATATTTTCAAACTGAAGTGAGATGAAATACCATTGAAAAACATATTATTGAACACTGACAAAGATTAGAAGCAGGGAAAATGGGATACAGTGTGTGAGGGATCCTTGACAGAACCTCAGTAATAATCCCCATTATCTGCACAGTCCTGTATTGGGGGTTTAGTGTGACAGTTTAGGGGGCGAGTGTTGATCAATGTTTGATATTTTCAAACTGCAGTGACGTTCCCAGCAAGGGCAAGATTTGCAGGTTCACAATTAACCAAGAAATGTAGAGAAATATTTCTGTTCAAGGAGAGAGAGATGGTGTTGGAGACAGAGTCATGGAAAGAGTCAGAGAAAGAGGGAGAGGATGCGGCAGAGAGAGAGAGAGGGAGATGGGAAGAAACAGACATGAGAGAGAGAGACAGAGAGAGGATGAGACAAGTTGTAACAATCATTAACAATCCTCATTATCTATCCAGCCCTGTTTTGTGGAGGTTAGTGTGAGTGTTTTAGAGGTGAATGTTGGATCAGTGTTTCATATTTTCAAACTGCAGTGCCATTCCCAACAAGGCTGTTAAAGTATATAAGAGCAGGGAGGTTATGCTGGAACTGTATAACTCATTGCTTAAGCACCGTAATGAGACCTCCCAGGGCAGGTACAGTGTGAGTTTAGATACAGAATAAAGCAGTGGATTTAGAGAAGGAGGGAGAGACGGGCAGAAAGAGTGAGGAGATACGGGGAGGCAGTCCGATTGTTGGAGAAACGTTACAGCTAACCACGTGAAAAAAATAAATAATTAAAAATTTAAATGGACTGCGCACTGAAAATACTGTCCGCACACAACAACGAAAGTCACACACCATCCTAACTTGAAACTATATCACCATTCCTTCACTGTTACTGGGTCAAAATCCTGGAACTCGCTTCCTAACAGCACTGTGGGTGTACCTACCGCACATGGACTCCAGCGGTTCAATAACGAGGCTCAACACCACCTTCTCAAGGGCAATTCGGAATGGGTAATAAATGCTGGCCTGGCCAGTAACGCACACATCCAACAAATAAATGAGGCAAATAAAAAGTTGACATCGAGTCACTTAAGGAGATATTACACGAGACGAACAAAAACCTGGTCAAAGAGGTTGGTTTGAGGGAGCGTCTTCAAAGAGGAAACAGAGTCAGTGAGACGGAGAGGCTTAGGAAAAGAATTCCAGAGTTAGGGTGTTGGCAGTTTGAAGGCACGGCCACCAATGGTGGGACGATTCAAATCGAGGATGCTCAAGAGGCCAGAATTAGAGGATCGCAGATATTGGTGGATTGTGGAGCTGGAGGAGATTGCAGAGATAGGAAGGGGTCATTTGTGGAAGACAGTTCCAAACTTCTACCACCCTTTGTATGTAGAAGTGTTTCTGTATTTCATCTTTGAAAGGGCTTTCGACTGATTTTTGATTTTTAGACAGTCCCTCCCGTCTGAGACTGTCCCCATTGAATACTCACAGGACAGGTACGCACGGGGTTCGATACAGAGTAAAGATCCACCTACCAATGCCAGACTCACTGTTCCTCTGTCGCTTTCTCCTTATCTCTCACTGCCTGCAACACCCTTTCTCTGCCTCTCTTTCTCCTCATCCCATCCTGAGAGCAAGAGATTGAGATAGTGTGCAGAGTGAGATAGAGATGGAGGGAGAAAAGTAGAGAGATAAACTTGGAAAGTGAGCAACTGAGTGAAGAAATTGGGTTTCAGACAGCAGAAGAGATTGGAAGAGAGAGAGAGAGATGGACAGAGATTACCAGCAAGAGAGTTTACCAGAGATTACCTCTCTCTCAGTCCCTATCGCTCATTTCCAATTTGTTACCATCTCCATCTATTTTTTCCCTCGACCCCGATGTTTCAAACTCCATGCATCTCGCTCGTATGTCTGTGTATACTGCAGTGAAGGGTTACATCAAATTATTATGGTTTACATTTGCTCTTTCAATCTAACTGAACAATCTCTCAGACTGTGAACAGAGGGGTCTTGGAGTGCATGTCCACTGATTCCTGAGGGTAACAGGACAGGTGGATAAGGTGGTTAAGAAGGCTTACGGAATACTTTCCTTTATTGGCCGATGTAGAGAATATAAGAGCAGGGAGGTTATGCTAGAACTCTATAAAACACTAGTTAGACCACAGCTAGAGTACTGTGCACAATTCTGGTCACCACATTACAGGAAGGATGTGATCATACTAGAGAGGGTACAGAGGTAATTTACAGAGGATGTTGTCAGGAATGGAGAATTTTAACTATGAGTAAAGATTGGATAGGCTGGAATTGTTTTCTTTGGAACAGAGAAGGTTGAAGGGAAGATTTAATTGAGGTGTATAAAATAATGACGGGCCTAGATAGAGTGGATAGGAAGGACTATTTCCCTTAACAGAGGGGTCAATAACCATGGGCATAGATTACAAGATTTCCACACCAATATCATGAGGGTGTGATGGCTTCCATGGTGCAATACCTTGCTGGATGTTTACAATGGAGCGTTTTCCTTCCTGATCATCAAAACTGGCCGGCTGGGCCCCAGCTTCATCCACATTTCTCCCACTCGACCAATATTTCATATTGGATACATACCTATCCTTCTCTGTTTGCGGACACAGCAATAAAGGATTACATCAAATGAATATATCTTACATTCTCCCTTTCAATCCACCCCAACAATCTCTCTGTCTCCAACCTTGTCGGTCGCAACAGCACTCTCTCTATCTGCATATCTAAGCCTCTCTCCCTCTGTCTCCCTCTTAGTTTCAGAGATAGCAGGAGGGAGAGATAGAGAGAGGAAGACAGAGAGAGACACAGAGAACAATCCCACCTTCTCCAATCTATCCACGTAACTGAAGTCCCTCATCCCTGGAACCATTCTTGTGAATCTTTTCTGCACCCTCTTGAATGCCGCCACATTCTTGCTAAAGTACGGTGTCCAGAATTGGACAATGCTCCAGTTGAAGGCAAACCAGCGTTTTACAAAGGTCATATTTTCCTTGCTTTTGTATTCAATGTCTCTATTTATAATCTCAGGACCCCTTATGTCGTTTCACCACCTTCTGAACCTGCCCTGCCACCTTCAGTGATTGGTGCTCAAATAATCCCCAGATGTTTCTGTTCCTGAACCTCGTTTAGAATTGTATCCTTTACTTTGTATCGTCTCTCCTTCTTTCTCCTAACCATGGAGGCGGAAGATGTGGGCATGGTTCTTAATGAATACAATGCGACTGTCTTCACAAAAGAGGGGACGACTCAGACATTGCAGTCAATGAGGAGGGGTTTGAAATATTGAATGGGATGAACAGTGAGAGAGGAAATATTAAGGGGTTTAGCATCTTTGAAAGCTGATAATTCATCAGGCTCAGATTGTTTAGAGGTGCAAGGGAGGAAATAGCAGCGGCTCTGACCATCGTACTGCCAGAGGACTGGAGGACTGCGTATGTTGTACTGTTGATTAACAAGGGAGAAAGTAACAGACTGAGTAATTACAGGCCACCCAGCCTAATCACAGTGGAGGGCAATTTATTGGGCACAAGGGAATGATTGATTCCTTTCTAGTACTGTGTGCCTCAGTGACTCCATGTCTGTGTCTCTGTCACAATTTGAGCACTACCCTCACATTGGTGAGGAGTCAGTCTCTGCAATGAATGTCCCAGTGTTGTGGTAACATAAAATGGACCCCGACAACCAGACAAAAATGGCTGACTAATGTTTGTGGATTTCCACAGATGTTTGAGAAAGGAGAGAGAGACAGACAGACAGAAAGAGAGACAAAGAGAGAGACACAGACCAAGACACAGAGAGTGATAGCAAGATATTTGTCATTGGACAGAGGAAGAGGAGGAGGCCATTTGACCCCTCAACCCTTTTCTGCCATTCAATGAGCTCATGGCTGATGTGAGATCTAACTCCATGTACCTATCTTTGCCCCTTAATACCTTTGGTTAACAAAAATCTATCAAACTCAGATTTAAAAACAATAAGTGTCTCAGCACCAATTGCCGTTTGTGGAAGAGAGTTCCAAACTGATACCACACCTGGTGTGTTGAAGTGTTTCTTCATTTCACTCCTGAATGGTTTGCAGACTGCGTTTAGATTTTTCGACTATGCCCCCAAGTTGCTAACTCAACAGCCAGTGGGAATTGTTACTCTCTGTCCACCCGTTCAGTTTCCCTTATTATCTTGAAAACATTCATCAAATCACCCCATAACCTTGTAAATTCCAGGGAAAGGACATGTTGGAGCTGGAGGGGAGACTGGAGCAGATGGTTTGGGAAAGTGGATAAACTGAAGCAATGGATGAGGAGACTGAGGATTCAATACAGTGAGAGGAGAGGCTGAGATTCACAGGGAGAGACTGCAGCAGAGTGTTAGAGGAAATCTAATCTATAGATCCCAGAAATACAACTCAATTAATACATTCAAACAATAATCCCTGTGGTTATTGGTGTTGGAGAACAGTTCATTGTTTCGACAATTTAGTCAATATATTTAGTTTGCACAGGCTATTAAATATAAATGTAAATATATTTCTGATATCAGCCTCACTCTTTATTGAATTCAGTAGTCACAGAGATTTTAAAGTGCAGTATTTAAATAATGAATTACCATCAGTGAAGAACTGATTCTATTCAGTTTATTCAGTCACTAAGTGAGGAATAGGAACTTTCTACAAAACAAAATGAGGACTTGACAGAAATCAACACAGAGGATCAAGTCCAACAGGAAAATGAATACAATCTGACAACAGACAACTTCACCTCACAGTTTCTCTCACTAATTGTTCTGGACATTCCAGCACTTTATGGCAGTGAATTATTTTTCTGCTGCTTCTTTCTCTTTCTCTTGACTTCTGCTCATCTCTTTCCCTCGGTTTCGTTCTCCCTGCTCCTTTTCTCCTTCCCTATCTGTTTTAGTGCTGTATCGCTCCATGAATCAAATGTGGTGTGTGGTTATTTTAAACGGCGACATAAACATTTCAGCGGACGTTTCAATCTAGATTAAATCCCAGATCGAGAGAAAAAGAAACAGATGTGGATGGGGTGCAGGGGGGCGGGAGCAGGAGAAAGACAGGGAGAGGGGTGTTTGAGATTTTCAAACTGCAGGAATGTCCCTCCCTCTGGGATCTCGAAACTTACGTCACTAAAAAAAGATTATCTGCATATTAGCATATTGTTGCCTTTGGGATCTTGCTTTGCACAGATTGCCTGCAGGTTTCCTGCATTGCAACAGTGAGGACCACTTTAAAAATTAGTTCATTGATTCTCAACTGCTCCTGAGGGCCAATAATTACAAGAGCTGAACGTGAAGCTGCATAAAGGCTTGTGAAAAGTTTAAAGATGGAGTTCAGCATTTTCAGAGGACTGTGATAGGATTTCTGGCTATGATAACATTGTGGGATCCTGCTGTGCATACATTCCCTGCATCAATTCTTACATTACAACAGGTGGAGTGAGAGAAACAGCTGGAGGTGGCAGGTTAAACAGAGAGAGAGAGAGAGAGAGAGAGACAGGCGGCGTGTGGGTGAGGGAGGAAAGGCAGAGAAAGATGGAGAAAGGCTGAGAGTGAGAGAGAGAATGGAATCCACAATCAAAACTTTGGTAAACTGTGTGTTGAAGTATCACCGTCACTGGGATCTTGCTGTGCGCAGATCTCTCTGTTTGTCTCTCTCTAAACGAGAGTAACAGGATGGAGAGAGAGAGACGCAGGAGAGTGAGGGAAACATGGAGGGAATCAGAGGGGGTATGGGGTAGCCAGCTGTTATCACACTGCTGCTTGTGGGATCTTGCTGTGCACAAATGGCTTGTTCCCAGCAAAAATAAGGCGTTTCGCCCTTTCTGGGGACTGAAATGTGGCGATTATCACATTGCAGCTTGTGGGATCTTGTTGTGCATCTAGTGCCTGCAGCATTTCCAACATGACAACAATGAGGATACTTTAAAATTCAGCTTCCTGAGGGTCTGAGTGTGGATTTCTCTGTGTTTTCTCTCCATCTTCCAATGCTTTTCTCTCCCCCCGCACTTTCTCTATTTTAACCATTAATCAATCGGAGCCTCAATGTGACGTGTGGTTATTTTAAACGGTAACATAAATACTTCAGAGGACGTTTCAATCCAGATTAAATCCCAGATCGAGAGCAAAAGAAACAGATATGGATGGGGTGCAGGGGGGAGGGAGCAGGAGAAAGACAGGGAGAGGGGTGTTTGAGATTTTCAAACTGCAGGAATGTCCCTCCCTCTGGGATCTCGAAACTTACGTCACGACAAACAGATTATCTGCATATTAGCATAGTGTTGCCTTTGGGATCTTGCTGTGCACAGATTGCCTACAGGTTTCCTGCATTGCAACAGTGAGGACCACTTTAAAAATTAGTTCATTGATTCTCAACTGCTCCTGAGGGCCAATAATTACAAGAGCTGAACGTGAAGCTATATAAAGGCTTGTGAAAAGTTTAAAGATGGAGTTCAGCATTTTCAGAGGACTGTGATAAGATATCGGGCTATGATCACATTGTGGGATCCTGCTGTGCATACATTCCCTGCATCAATTCTTGCATTACAACACTGAGGCAGGAACAGATGGAGAGAAAAAGAGGGAGAGAGAGAAACAGCTGGAGGTGGCAGGTAAATCAGAGTGAGAGAGAGAGAGAGAGAGAGACAGGCGGAGTGTGGATGAGGGAGGGAAGGCAGAGAAAGATGGAGAAAGACAGAGAGAGAGAGAAATCCACACTCAAAATCTTGGTAAACTGAATTTTGAAGTGTCACCATTGCTGGGATCTTGCTGTGCGCAGCTTGCCTGCAGAATTCCCTGCATTGTGACAGTGAGTGCATTTTAGAAGTGAATTCATTGTGTGTAAAGCTCTCCTGAAGGCCTGGAATTTAAGTCCGGAGCTTGAAGCCGGCATAATTCCCAAATAATGCTGGTGTTTTGGGCAGTGACGTGAATTTCTCTCTCTCTCTCCATCTGTCTCTCTGAATGAGAGTAACAGGAGGGAGAGAGACGCAGGAGTGTGAGGTAAACATGGAAGGAATCAAGAGGGGGAGAGAAGGGGTAGACCACTGTTATCAGACTGCTGCTTGTGGGATCTTGCCGTGCACCAATGGTCTACAGCATTTCCAACGTAGCAACAGTGACGAGCACTTTAAAAATTGATTCATTTGGTGTCAAATACTTCTGTGAATCAGCAATGAAATGGGTGAAATGTGAAGGTTTGTAAAGGCTTGTTCTCATTCCCGAATATTGCTGGTGTTTGAGGCTGTGGGCTGAATTTGACAGTGAAATGAAACACCGGGGGACCATTTGAATTCAGATTTTCAGGGATGGGAATGTAGATTTCTCTCTCTCTCCTTCCACAGGAGAGGGGATGGGGGTCACCAGTGTTTGTGTGCTTTTACAATGAGGCAAAAACAGATGCAGAGAGACACACAGAGAAATAGAGAGAGAGGGAGAGAGAGACAGCAGGAAATGACAGGATAAACACATCTACATTTCCCAGTCTCTGGCTCTGTGTCAGCAGATGTGTTTGTAAGTCACTGAGAGATTGTTTGATGTCAGTGAGTTTGAGAGAGAGTCCTGGGCTCTCGCTGTGTTTTATTTCTGTGCAAAAATGCTTTGCTTTGTTTGAATCAATTTTATTTCTCTTATTCCCAAGGAGAATCTTTTCGGAAGCTGCTGCTGTGATGATGCAGAGGGAGAATCTTTTAGCCACGTGGAATTCACACACAAGAGCTTTAACCGGAGAGGGAAAGTAATAATCAAAATATATTTGTCATTGTCAAATTAATTTCTAGATCCAGAAAAGAAGACTGTGTGATTTCGGGGCTGATAGAAAAACAAAGTGCTGGAAATGCTCAGTATTTCCAGAACAGTTTTTATTTCAGATTTCCAGCATCCTCAGTATTTTGATTTTGTGTTTTCGGGGTCTGTGGATTTTTTTTACCACAAGGGAGGGGGCTGGATGGTGCTCCAAAGGGAATAGTTTGGGAATCGCTGCTCCAGAACAGTCAATGTAATCCCATAGATTTCCCTCTCTCCATCTCTTGCTGCAATTTGTTCCCTGCACCTTCCTCTTTGTTCCTAACTCTGTTTCTTCACATCTTTAAATCCCTGTCTCTGCATCTCTCAACATCCTTTCTATCTCTGCCTTTCTCTGGAGTCTCAAAAGTTTCCATTGTCACTCTCTTTCTGCAACTCTCTGCATCTTTATCTGTCTCTCTCAGTCCATTTCTTCTCTCACTGACTTCCAAATCCCTGAATCTTTCCATCTCTGCTCCTCCTTTCCAGCAAGATTATCTCTGCATTTCCCTCCCACCTGTCCTGGGACACCCCTCTCAATTCTGTGAACACATCTTACTTAGTATCTCTGCCCCTCCACCTCCTTCTGTCTCTGCATATTCAGATGGTATTTAGATGGGGGTCTGACCCCGGAGGGGTATTTAGATGGGGGTCTGTCCCCGGTGGGGGGGTATTTAGATGGGGGTCTGTCCCCAGTGGGGGGCTATTTACATGGGGGTCTGTTCCAGTCAGGTATTTGTAATAGGGGTATTATAAGGGTATAATTAGATGGGGGTCTTTCCCCGGGGATGTATTTCGATGGTGGTCTGTCCCCAGGGATGTATTTAGATGGGGGTCTGTCCCTGGGGTTAGTATTTAGATGGGGGTCTGTCCCCGGGCTTGTATTTAGATGGGGGTCTGTTCTTGGGCATTTATTTAGACCGGGGTCTGTCCCCGGGGATGTACTTAGATGGGGGTCTGTTCCCGGGCATGTATTTAGATGGGGGTCTGTCCCCGGGGATGTATTTAGATGGGGGTCTGTTCCCGGGCATTTATTTAGACGGGGTTCTGTCCCCGGGGATGTATTTAGATGGGGGTCTGTTCCCGGGGATGTATTTAGATGGGGGTCTGTCCCCGGGGATGTATTTAGTTGGGGGTCTGTCCCTGGGCATGTATTTAGATGGGGGTCTGTTCCCGGGCATTTATTTAGACGGGTTTCTGTCCCCGGGGATGTATTTAGATGGGGGTCTGTTCCCGGGCATGTATTTAGATGGGGGTCTGTTCCCGGGGATGTATTTAGATGCGGGTCTGTCCCCGGGGATGTATTTCGATGGGGGTCTGTTCCCGTGATTAGTATTTAAATGGGGGTCTGTCCCCGGGGATGTATTTAGATGGGGGTCTGTCCCCGGGCATGTATTTAGATGGGGGTCTGTTCCCGGGCACTTATTTAGACGTTGGTCTGTCCCCGGGGATGTATTCAGATGGGGGTCTGTTCCTGGGCATGTATTTAGAGGGGGGTCCGTCCGCGGGTGGGGTATCTAGATGGGGGTCTGTCCCCGGGCATGTATTTAGATGGGGGTCTGTCCCCGGGGATGTATTTAGATGGGGATCTGTTCCCGTGATTAGTATTCAGATGGGGGTCTGTCCCCGGGCATGTATTTCGATGGGGGTCTGTCCCCGGGGATGTATTTCGATGGGGGTCTGTTCCCGTGATTAGTATTTACATGGGGGTCTGTCCCTGGGCATGTATTTCGATGGGGGTCTGTTTCCGGGGATGTATTTGGATGGGGGTCTGTCCCTGGGCAAGTATTTAGATGGGGGTCTGTTCCCGTGATTCGTATTTAGATGGGGGTCTGTCCCCGGGCATGTATTTCGATGGGGGTCTGTCCCCGGGGATGTATTTCGATGGGGGTCTGTCCCCGGGGGATGTATTTAGAGGGGGTCTGTCCCAGGGGGATGTATTTAGATGGGGGTCTGTACCCGGGGGATGAATTTAGATGGGGGTCTGTCCCCGGGCATGTATTTAGATGGGGGACTGTCCCCGGGGTGGGTATTTAGATGGGGTTCTGTCCCCGGGCATGTATTTAGAAGGGGGTCTGTCCCCGGGGTGGGTATTTAGATGGGGGTCTGTCCCGGGCATGTATTTAGATGGCGGTCTGTCCCCGGGGGATGTATTTAGATGGGGGTCTGTCCCCGGGCATGTTTTTAGATGGGGGTCTGTCCCCGGGGTGGGTATTTAGATGGGGGTCTGTCCCCGGGCATGTATTTAGATGGGGGTATGTTCCCGGGCATTTATTTAGATGGGGGTCTGTTCCCGGGCATGTATTTAAATGGGGCCTGTCCCCGGGGTGGGTATTTAAATGGGGATCTGTCCTCGGGGATGTATTTCGATGGGGGTCTGTCCCCGGGGATGTATTTAGATGGGGGTCTGTCCCCGGGGATGTATTTAGATGGGGGTCTGTCCCTGGGCATATATTTAGATTGGGGTCTGTTCCCGTGATTAGTGTTTAGATGGGGGTCTGTCCCCGGGGATGTATTCAGATGGGGGTCTGTTCCCGTGATTAGTATTTAGATGGGGGTCTGTATTTAGATGGGGGTCTGTCCGCGGGTGGGGTATTTAGATGGGGGTCTGTCCCCGGGGATGTATTTAGATGGGGGTCTGTTCCCGTCATTAGTATTTAGATGGGGGTCTGTCCCCGGGAATGTATTTAGATGGGGGTTTGACCCTGGGGTTGTATTTAGATGGGGGTCAGTCGCCGGGGATGTATTTAGATGGGGGTCTGTCCCTGGGCATGTATTTAGATGGGGGTCTGTCCCCGGGCATGTATTTAGATGGGGGTCTGTTCCTGTGATTAGTATTTAGATGGGGGTATGTCCCTGGGCATGTATTTCGATGGGGGTCTGTCCCCGGGCATGTATTTAGATGGGGGTCTGTCCCCGGGGATATACTTAGATGGGGGTCTTTTCCCGGGCATGTATTTAGATTGGGGTCTGTCCCAGGGGATGTATTTAGATGGGGGTCAGTCCACGGGTATGTATTTAGATCGGGGTCTGTCTCTGGGTGTGGTATTTAGTTGGGGGTCTGTCCCCGGGTGGGGTATTTAGATGGTGGTCTGTCCCCGGGGATGTATTTAGATGGGGGTCTGTTCCCGTGATTAGTATTTAGATGGGGGTCTGTCCCCGGGCATGTATTTAGATGGGGGTCTGACCCGGGGTGGGGTATTTAGATGGGGGTCTGTCCCCGGGGATGTATTTAGATGGGGGTATGTCCCCGCGAAGTATTTCGATGGGGGTCCGTCCCCGGGGGGGGTATTTAGATGGGGGTCTGTCCCCGGGGATCTATTTAGATGGGGGTCTGTTCCCGGCATGTCTTCAGATGGGGGTCTGTTCCCGTGATTAGTATTTAGATGGGGGTCTGTCCCAGGGATTGTATTTAGATGGGGGTCTGTTCCAGTGATTAGTATTTGGATGGGGCTCTGTCCCCAGGGATGTATTTAGATGTGGGTCTGTCCCCGGTGATGTATTTAGATGGGTGTCTGTCCCCGGGAATGTATTTGGACGGGGGTCCGTCCCCGGGGATATATTTAGATGGGGGTCTGTTCCTGGGGATGTATTTAGATGGGGGTCTGTCCCTGGGGATGTATTTAGATGGAGGTCTGTCCCCGGGCATGTATTTAGATGGGGGTCTGTCCCCGGGCAAGTATTTAGATGGGGGTCTGTTCCCGGGCATGTATTTCGATGGCGGTCTGTTCCAGTGATTAGTATTTACATGGGGGTCTGTCCCCGGTGATGTATTTAGATGGGGGTCTGTCCCCGGGCATGTATTTAGATGGGGGTCGGTCCCCGGGCATGTATTTAGATGGGGGTCTGTTCCCGTGATTAGTATTTAGATGGGGGTCTGTCCCCAGGCATGTATTTAGATGGGGGTCTGTCCCCGGTGATGTATTTAGATGGGGGTCTGTCCCCGGGGATGTATTTAGATGGGGGTTTTTCCCCGGGCATGTATTTAGATGGGGTTCTGTTCCCGGGCATATATTTAGACGGGGGTCTGTCCCCGGGGATGTATTTAGATGGGGGTCTGTCCCCGGTGTTGTATTTAGATGGGGGTCTGTCCCCGGGCATGTATTTAGATGGGGGTCTGTTCCCGGGCATTTATTTAGATGGCGGTCTGTCCCCAGGGATGAATTTAGATGGGGGTCTGTCCCCGGGCATGTATTTAGATGGGGGTCTGTCCCCGGGGTGGGTATTTAGAAGGGGTTCTGTCCCCGGGCATGTATTTAGATGGGGGTCTGTCCCCGGGGTGGGTATTTAGATGGGGGTCTGTCCCCGGGCATGTATTCAGATGTCGGTCTGTCCCCGGGGGATGTATTTAGATGGGGGTCTGTCCCCGGGCATGTTTTTAGATGGGGGTCTGTCCCCGGGGTGGGTATTTAGATGGGGGTCTGTCCCCGGGCATGTATTTAGATGGGGGTCTGTTCCCGGCATGTCTTCAGATGGGGGTCTGTTCCCGTGATTAGTATTTAGATGGGGGTCTGTCCCAGGGATTGTATTTAGATGGGGGTCTGTTCCAGTGATTAGTATTTAGATGGGGCTCTGTCCCCAGGGATGTATTTAGATGTGGGTCTGTCCCCGGGGATGTATTTAGATGGGTGTCTGTCCCCAGGAATGTATTTGGACGGGGGTCCGTCCCCGGGGATATATTTAGATGGGGGTCTGTTCCTGGGGATGTATTTAGATGGGGGTTTGTCCCCGGGGATGTATTTCGATGGAGGTCTGTCCCCGGGCATGTATTTAGATGGGGGTCTGTCCCCGGGCAAGTATTTAGATGGGGGTCAGTTCCCGGGCATGTATTTCGATGGCGGTCTGTTCCAGTGATTAGTATTTACATGGGGGTCTGTCCCCGGTGATGTATTTAGATGGGGGTCTGTCCCCGGGCATGTATTTAGATGGGGGTCGGTCCCCGGGCATGTATTTAGATGGGGGTCTGTTCCCGTGATTAGTATTTAGATGGGGGTCTGTCCCAGGGATTGTATTTAGATGGGGGTCTGTTCCAGTGATTAGTATTTGGATGGGGCTCTGTCCCCAGGGATGTATTTAGATGTGGGTCTGTCCCCGGTGATGTATTTAGATGGGTGTCTGTCCCCGGGAATGTATTTGGACGGGGGTCCGTCCCCGGGGATATATTTAGATGGGGGTCTGTTCCTGGGGATGTATTTAGATGGGGGTCTGTCCCTGGGGATGTATTTAGATGGAGGTCTGTCCCCGGGCATGTATTTAGATGGGGGTCTGTCCCCGGGCAAGTATTTAGATGGGGGTCTGTTCCCGGGCATGTATTTCGATGGCGGTCTGTTCCAGTGATTAGTATTTACATGGGGGTCTGTCCCCGGTGATGTATTTAGATGGGGGTCTGTCCCCGGGCATGTATTTAGATGGGGGTCGGTCCCCGGGCATGTATTTAGATGGGGGTCTGTTCCCGTGATTAGTATTTAGATGGGGGTCTGTCCCCAGGCATGTATTTAGATGGGGGTCTGTCCCCGGTGATGTATTTAGATGGGGGTCTGTCCCCGGGGATGTATTTAGATGGGGGTTTTTCCCCGGGCATGTATTTAGATGGGGTTCTGTTCCCGGGCATATATTTAGACGGGGGTCTGTCCCCGGGGATGTATTTAGATGGGGGTCTGTCCCCGGTGTTGTATTTAGATGGGGGTCTGTCCCCGGGCATGTATTTAGATGGGGGTCTGTTCCCGGGCATTTATTTAGATGGCGGTCTGTCCCCAGGGATGAATTTAGA
Organism: Heterodontus francisci; assembly: GCF_036365525.1. Lineage (NCBI taxonomy): Eukaryota > Metazoa > Chordata > Chondrichthyes > Heterodontiformes > Heterodontidae > Heterodontus > Heterodontus francisci. Next base: position 787,788 of record NW_027141545.1, read on the forward strand.
TGGGGGTCTGTCCCCGGGCATGTATTTAGATGCGGGTCTGTCCCCGGGGTGGGTATTTAGAAGGGGTTCTGTCCCCGGGCATGTATTTAGATGGGGGTCTGTCCCCGGGGTGGGTATTTAGATGGGGGTCTGTCCCCGGGCATGTATTCAGATGTCGGTCTGTCCCCGGGGGATGTATTTAGATGGGGGTCTGTCCCCGGGCATGTTTTTAGATGGGGGTCTGTCCCCGGGGTGGGTATTTAGATGGGGGTCTGTCCCCGGGCATGTATTTAGATGGGGGTCTGTTCCCGGCATGTCTTCAGATGGGGGTCTGTTCCCGTGATTAGTATTTAGATGGGGGTCTGTCCCAGGGATTGTATTTAGATGGGGGTCTGTTCCAGTGATTAGTATTTAGATGGGGCTCTGTCCCCAGGGATGTATTTAGATGTGGGTCTGTCCCCGGGGATGTATTTAGATGGGTGTCTGTCCCCGGGAATGTATTTGGACGGGGGTCCGTCCCCGGGGATATATTTAGATGGGGGTCTGTTCCTGGGGATGTATTTAGATGGGGGTTTGTCCCTGGGGATGTATTTAGATGGGGGTCTGCCCCGGGGATGTATTTCGATGGAGGTCTGTCCCCGGGCATGTATTTAGATGGGGGTCTGTCCCCGGGCAAGTATTTAGATGGGGGTCAGTTCCCGGGCATGTATTTCGATGGCGGTCTGTTCCAGTGATTAGTATTTACATGGGGGTCTGTCCCCGGTGATGTATTTAGATGGGGGTCTGTCCCCGGGCATGTATTTAGATGGGGGTCGGTCCCCGGGCATGTATTTAGATGGGGGTCTGTTCCCGTGATTAGTATTTAGATGGGGGTCTGTCCCCAGGCATGTATTTAGATGGGGGTCTGTCCCCGGTGATGTATTTAGATGGGGGTCTGTCCCCGGGGATGTATTTAGATGGGGGTTTTTCCCCGGGCATGTATTTAGATGGGGTTCTGTTCCCGGGCATATATTTAGATGGGGGTCTGTCCCCGGGGATGAATTTAGATGGGGGTCTGTCCCCGGTGTTGTATTTAGATGGGGGTCTGTCCCCGGGCATGTATTTAGATGGGGGTCTGTTCCCGGGCATTTATTTAGATGGCGGTCTGTCCCCGGGGATGAATTTAGATGGGGGTCTGTCCCCGGGCATGTATTTAGATGGGGGTCTGTCCCCGGGGTGGGTATTTAGAAGGGGTTCTGTCCCCGGGCATGTATTTAGATGGGGGTCTGTCCCCGGGGTGGGTATTTAGATGGGGGTCTGTCCCCGGGCATGTATTTAGATGTCGGTCTGTCCCCGGGGGAGGTATTTAGATGGGGGTCTGTCCCCGGGCATGTTTTTAGATGGGGGTCTGTCCCTGGGGTGGGTATTTAGATGGGGGTCTGTCCCCGGGCATGTATTTAGATGGGGGTATGATCCCGGGCATTTATTTAGATGGGGGTCTGTTCCCGGGCATGTATTTAAATGGGGCCTGTCCCCGGGGTGGGTATTTAAATGGGGATCTGTCCTCGGGGATGTATTTCGATGGGGGTCTGTCCCCGGGGATGTATTTAGATGGGGGTCTGTCCCCGGGGATGTATTTTGATGGGGGTCTGTCCCTGGGCATATATTTAGATGGGGGTCTGTTCCCGTGATTAGTGTTTCGATGGGGGTCTGTCCCCGGGGATGTATTCAGATGGGGGTCTGTTCCCGTGATTAGTATTTAGATGGGGGTCTGTATTTAGATGGGGGTCTGTCCGCGGGTGGGGTATTTAGATGGGGGTCTGTCCGCGGGGATGTATTTAGATGGGGGTCTGTTCCCGTCATTAGTATTTAGATGGGGGTCTGTCCCCGGGAATGTATTTAGATGGGGGTTTGATCCTGGGGTTGTATTTAGCTGGGGGTCAGTCGCCGGGGATGTATTTAGATGGGGGTCTGTCCCTGGGCATGTATTTAGATGGGGGTCTGTCCCCGGGCATGTATTTAGATGGGGGTCTGTTCCCGTGATTAGTATTTAGATGGGGGTCTGTCCCTGGGCATGTATTTCGATGGGGGTCTGTCCCCGGGCATGTATTTAGATGGGGGTCTGTCCCCGGGGATATACTTAGATGGGGGTCTTTTCCCGGGCATGTATTTAGATTGGGGTCTGTCCCAGGGGATGTATTTAGATGGGGGTCTGTCCACGGGTATGTATTTAGATCGGGGTCTGTCCCTGGGTGTGGTATTTAGTTGGGAGTCTGTCCCCGGGTGGGGTATTTAGATGGTGGTCTGTCCCCGGGGATGTATTTAGATGGGGGTCTGTTCCCGTGATTAGTATTTAGATGGGGGTCTGTCCCCGGCCATGTATTTAGATGGGGGTCTGACCCCGGGTGGGGTATTTAGATGGGGGTCTGTCCCCGGGGATGTATTTAGATGGGGGTATGTCCCCGGGGAAGTATTTCGATGGGGGTCCGTCCCCGGGGGGGTATTTAGATGGGGGTCTGTCCCCGGGGATGTATTTAGATGGGGGTCTGTTCCCGGCATGTCTTCAGATGGGGGTCTGTTCCCGTGATTAGTATTTAGATGGGGGTCTGTCCCAGGGATTGTATTTAGATGGGGGTCTGTTCCAGTGATTAGTATTTAGATGGGGCTCTGTCCCCAGGGATCTATTTAGATGTGGGTCTGTCCCCGGGGATGTATTTAGATGGGTGTCTGTCCCCGGGAATGTATTTGGACGGGGGTCCGTCCCCGGGGATATATTTAGATGGGGGTCTGTTCCTGGGGATGTATTTAGATTGGGGTCTGTCCCCGGAGATGTATTTAGATGGGGGTCTGCCCCGGGGATGTATTTCGATGGAGGTCTGTCCCCGGGCATGTATTTAGATGGGGGTCTGTCCCCGGGCAAGTATTTAGATGGGGGTCTGTTCCCGGGCATGTATTTAGATGGGGGTCGGTCCCCGGGCATGTATTTAGATGGGGGTCTGTTCCCGTGATTAGTATTGAGATGGGGGTCTGTCCCCAGGCATGTATTTAGATGGGGGTCTGTCCCCGGTGATGTATTTAGATGGGGGTCTGTCCCCGGGGATGTATTTAGATGGGGGTTTTTCCCCGGGCATGTATTTAGATGGGGTTCTGTTCCCGGGCATTTATTTAGACGGGGGTCTGTCCCCGGGGATGTATTTAGATGGGGGTCTGTCGCCGGTGTTGTATTTAGATGGGGGTCTGTCCCCGGGCATGTATTTAGATGGGGGTCTGTTCCCGGGCATTTATTTAGATGGCGGTCTGTCCCCGGGGATGTATTTAGATGGGGGTCTGTCCCCGGTGATGTATTTAGATGGGGGTCTGTCCCAGGGGATGTAATGAGATGGGGGTCTGTCCCCGGGCATGTATTTAGATGGGGGTCTGTTCCCTGGGATGTATTGAGATGGGGGTCTGTCCCCGGGGATTTATTTTGAAGGGGGTCTGTCCCCGGAGTTAGTATTTAGATGGGGGTCTGTTCCCGGGCATTTATTTAGACGGGGGTCTGTCCCCGGGGATGTATTTATATGGGGGTCTGTTCCCGGGCATATCTTTAGATGGGGGTCTGTTCCCGGAAATTTATTTAGATGGGGATCTGTCCCCGGGGATGTTTTTAGATGGGGGTCTGTTCCCGGGGATGTATCTAGATGGGGCTCTGTCACAGGGTGGGTATTTAGATGGGGGTCTGTCCCCGGGGAAGTATTTAGATGGGGGTCTGTTCCCGGGCATGTATTTAGATGGAGGTCTGTTCCCGTGATTAGTATTTAGATGGGGATCTGTCCCCGGGGATGTATTTAGATGGGGGTCTGTTCCAGTGATTAGTATTTAGATGGGGCTCTGTCCCCGGGGATGTATTTAGATGGGGGTCTGTCCCCGGGGATGTATTTAGATGGGGGTCTGTCCCCGGGGATGTATTTAGATGGGGGTCTGCCCCGGGGATGTATTTACATGGGGGTCTGTCCCCGGGCGTGTATTTAGATGGGGGTCTGTCCCCGGGCATGTATTTCGATGGGGGTCTGTCCCCGGGCATGTATTTAAATGGGGGTCTGTTCCCGTGATTATTATTTAGATGGGGGTCTGTCCCCGGGCATGTATTTAGATGGGGGTCTGCCCCGGTGATGTATTTAGATGGGGGTTTTTCCCCGGGCATGTATTTAGATGGGGGTCTGTTCCCGGTCAATTATTTAGACGGGGGTCTGTCCCCGGGGATGTATTTAGATGGGGGTCTGTCCCCGGTGATGTATTTAGATGGGGGTCTGTCCCCGGGCATGTATTTAAATGGGGGTCTGTTCCCGGGCATTTATTTAGATGGGGGTCTGTCCCCGGTGATGTATTTAGATGGGGGTCTGTCCCCGGGGATGTATGTAGATGGGGGTCTGTCCCCGGGCATGTATATAGATGGGGGTCTGTCCCCGGGCATGTATTTAGATGGGGGTCTGTTCCCGTGATTATTATTTAGATGGAGGTCTGTCCCCGGGCATGTATTTAGATGGGGGTCTGTCCCCGGTGATGTAGTTAGTTGGCGGTCTGTCCCCTGGGATGTATTTAGATGGGGGTATTTCCCCGGGCATGTATTTAGATGGGGGTCTGTTCCCGGGCATTTATTTAGACGGGGGTCTGTCCCCGGGGATGTATTTAGATGGGGGTCTGTCCCCGGTGACGTATTTAGATGGGGGTCTGTCCCAGGGCATGTATTTACATGGGGGTCCGTTCCCAGGCATTTATTTAGACGGGGGTCTGTCCCCGGGGATGTATTTAGATGGGGGTCTGTTCCCTGGGATGTATTTAGATGGGGGTCTGTCCCAGGGGATGTATTTAGAAGGGGGTCTGTCCCCGGGCATGTATTTAGATGGGGGTCTGTTCCCGGGCATTTATTTCGACGGGGGTCTGTCCCCGGGGATGTATTTAGATGGGGGTCTGTTCCCGGGCATGTATTTAGATGGGGGTCTGTTCCCGGGCATTTATTTAGACGGGGGTCTGTACCCGGGTATGTATTTAGATGGGGGTCTGTTCCCGGGGATGTATTTAGATGCGGGTCTGTCCCCGGGGATGTATGTAGATGGGGGTCTGTCCCCGGGGATGTATTTAGATGGGGGTCTGTTCCCGGGCATTTATTTAGATAGGGGTCTGTCCCCGGGGATGTATTTAGATGGGGGTCTGTCCCCGGGAATGTATTTAGATGGGGGTCTGTCCCCGGGCATGTATTTAGATGGGGGTCTGTTCCCGGGCATTTATTTCGACGGGGGTCTGTCCCCGGGGATGCATTTAGATGGGGGTCTGTCCCCGGGCATGTATTTAGATGGGGGTCCGTCCCGGGGTGGGGTATCTAGATGGGGGTCTGTCCCCGGGCATGTATTTAGATGGGGACTGTTCCCGGGGATGTATTTAGATGGGGGTCTGTTCCCGTGATTAGTATTTAGATGGGGTTCTGTCCCCGGGGATGTATTTAGATGGGGGTCTGTTCCCGTGATTAGTATTTAGATTGGGGTCTGTCCCCGGGGATGTATTTAGATGGCGGTCTGTCCCCGTGTGGGGTATTTAGATGGCGGTCTCTCCCTGGGGATGTATTTAGATGGGGGTCTGTCCCCGGTGATGTATTTAGATGGGGGTCTGTCCCCGGGTATGTATTTAGATGGGGGTCTGTCCCCGGGCATGTATTTAGATGGGGGTCTGTTCCCTGGGATGTATTTAGATGGGGGTCTGTCCCCGGGGATTTATTTAGAAGGGGGTCTGTCCCTGGAGTTAGTATTTAGATGGGGGTCAGTTCCCGGGCATTTATTTAGACGGGGGTCTGTCCCCGGGGATGTATTAATATGGGGGTCTGTTCCCGGGCATATATTTAGATGGGGGTCTGTTCCCGGGCATTTATTTAGATGGGGATCTGTCTCCGGGGATGTATTTAGATGGGGGTCTGTTCACGGGGATGTATTAATATGGGGGTCTGTTCCCGGGCATATATTTAGATGGGGGTCTGTTCCCGGGTATTTATTTAGATGGGGATCTGTCCCCGGGGATGTATTTAGATGGGGGTCTGTCCCCGGGTGGGTATTTAGATGGGGGTCTGTCCCCGGGGTTGTATTTAGATGGGGGTCTGTTCCCAGGCATGTATTTAGATGGAGGTCTGTTCCCGTGATTAGTATTTAGATGGGGATCTGTCCCCGGGGATGTATTTAGATGGGGGTCTGTTCCAGTGATTAGTATTTACATGGGGCTCTGTCCCCGGGGATGTATTTAGATGGGGGTCTGTCCCCGGGGATGTATTTAGATGGGGGTCTGTCCCAGGGGATGTATTTAGATGGGGGTCTGCCCCGGGGATGTATTTAGATGGGGGTCTGTCCCCGGGCATGTATTTAGATGGGGGTCTGTCCCCGGGCATGTATTTCGATGGGGGTCTGTCCCCGGGCATGTATTTAAATGGGGGTCTGTTCCCGTGATTATTATTTAGATGGGGGTCTGTCCCCGGGCATGTATTTAGATGGGGGTCTGCCCCGGTGATGTATTTAGATGGGGGTTTTTCCCCGGGCATGTATTTAGATGGGGGTCTGTTCCCGGTCATTTATTTAGACGGGGGTCTGTCCCCGGGGATGTATTTAGATGGGGGTCTGTCCCCGGTGATGTATTTAGATGGGGGTCTGTCCCCGGACATGTATTTAGGTGGGGGTCTGTTCCCGGGCATTTATTTAGATGGGGGTCTGTCCCCGGTGATGTATTTAGATGGGGGTCTGTCCCCGGGGATGTATGTAGATGGGGGTCTGTTCCCGGGGCATGTATATAGATGGGGGTCTGTCCCCGGGCATGTATTTAGATGGGGGTCTGATCCCGTGATTATTATTTAGATGGAGGTCTGTCCCCGGGCATGTATTTAGATGGGGGTCTGTCCCCGGTGATGTAGTTAGTTGGCGGTCTGTCCCCTGGGATGTATTTAGATGGGGGTATTTCCCCGGGCATGTATTTAGATGGGGGTCTGTTCCCGGGCATTTATTTAGACGGGGGTCTGTCCCCGGGGATGTATTTAGATGGGGGTCTGTCCCAGGGCATGTATTTAGATGGGGGTCTGTTCCCAGGCATTTATTTAGACGGGGGTCTGTCCCCGGGGATGTATTTAGATGGGGGTCTGTTCCCTGGGATGTATTTAGATGGGGGACTGTCCCAGGGGATGTATTTAGAAGGGGGTCTCTCCCCGGGCATGTATTTAGATGGTGGTCTGTTCCCGGGCATTTATTTCGACGGGAGTCTTTCCCCGGGGTTGTATTTAGATGGGGGTCTGTTCCCGGGCATGTATTTAGATGGGGGTCGGTTCCCGGGCATTTATTTAGACGGGGGTCTGTACCCGGGTATGTATTTAGATGGGGGTCTGTTCCCGGGGATGTATTTAGATGCGGGTCTGTCCCCGGGGATGTATGTAGATGGGGGTCTGTCCCCGGGGATGTATTTAGATGGGGGTCTGTTCCCGGGCATTTATTTAGATGGGGGTCTGTCCCCGGGGATGTATTTAGATGGGGGTCTGTCCCCAGGAATGTATTTAGATGGGGGTCTGTCCACGGCCATGTATTTAGATGGGGGTCTGTTCCCGGGCATTTATTTCGACGGGGGTCTGTCCCCGGGGATGTATTTAGATGGGGGTCTGTCCCCGGGCATGTATTTAGATGGGGGTCCGTCCCGGGGTGGGGTATCTAGATGGGGGTCTGTCCCCGGGCATGTATTTAGATGGGGACTGTTCCCGGGGATGTATTTAGATGGGGGTCTGTTACCGTGATTAGTATTTAGATGGGGTTCTGTCCCCGGGGATGTATTTAGAAGGGGGTCTGTTCCCGTGATTAGTATTTAGATGGGGGTCTGTCCCCGGGGATGTATTTAGATGGCGGTCTGTCCCCGTGTGGGGTATTTAGATGGCGGTCTGTCCCCGGGGATGTATTTAGATGGGGGTCTGTTCCCGTGATTAGTATTTAGATGGGGGTCTGTCCCCAGGCATGTATTTAGATGGGGGTCTGACCCCGGGTGGGGTATTTAGATGGGGGTCTGTCCCCGGGGATGTATTTAGATGCGGGTATGTCCCCGGGGAAGTATTTAGATGGGGGTCTGTCCCCGGGGGGGGTATTTAGATGGTGGTCTGTCCCCGGGGATGTATTTAGATGGGGGTCTGTTTCCGGGCATGTCTTTAGATGGGGGTCTGTTCCCGTGATTAGTATTTAGATGGGGGTCTGTCCCCGGGGATGTATTTAGATGGGGGTCTGTTCCAGTGATTAGTATTTAGATGGGGCTCTGTCCCCAGGGATGTATTTAGATGGGGGTCTGTCCCCGGGGATGTATTTAGATGGGTGTCTGTCCCCGGGGATGTATTTGGACGGGGTCCGTCCCCGGGGATATATTTAGATGGGGGTCTGTTCCTGGGGATGTATTTAGATGGGGGTCTGTCCCCGGGGATGTATTTAGATGGGGGTCTGCCCCGGGGATGTATTTAGATGGGGGTCTGTCCCCGGGCATGTATTTAGATGGGCGTCTGTCCCCGGGCAAGTATTTAGATGGGGGTCTGTTCCCGGGCATGTATTTCGATGGCGGTCTGTTCCCGTGATTAGTATTTAGATGGGGGGTCTGTTCCCGGGCATTTGTTTAGACGGGGGTCTGTCCCCGGGGATGTATTTAGATGGGGGTCTGTTCCCGGGCATGTATTTCGATGGCGGTCTGTTCCCGTGATTAGTATTTAGATGGGGGTCTGTCCCCGGAGTTAGTATTTAGATGGGGTTCTATTCCCGGGCATTTATTTAGACGGGGGTCTGTCCCCGGGGATGTATTTAGATGGGGGTCTGTCCCCGGTGATGTATTTAGATGGGGGTCTGTCCCCGGGGATGTATTTAAATGGGGGTTTTTCCCCGGGCATGTATTTAGATGGGGTTCTGTTCCCGGGCATTTATTTAGACGGGGGTCTGTCCCCGGGGATGTATTTAGATGGGGGTCTGTCCCCGGTGATGTATTTAGATGGGGGTCTGTCCCCGGGCATGTATTTAGATGGGGGTCTGTTCCCGGGCATTTATTTAGATGGGGGTCTGTCCCCGGGGATGTATTTAGATGGGGGTCTGTTCCCTGGGATGTATTTAGATGGGGGTATGTCACCGGGGATGTATTGAGAAGGGGGTCTGTCCCCGGAGTTAGTATTAAATGGGGGTCTGTTCCCGGGCATTTATTTAGTCGGGGGTCTGTCCCCGGGGATGTATTTAGATGGGGGTCTGTTCCCGGGCATATATTTCGATGGGGGTCTGTTCCCGGGCATTTATTTAGACGGGGATCTGTCCCCGGGTATGTATTTAGATGGGGGTCTGTTCCCGGGGATGTATTTAGATGGGGGTCTGTCCCCGGGGGGGGGATATTTAGATGGGGGTCTGTCCCCGGGGATTTATTTAGGTGGGGGTCTGTTCCCGGGGATATATTTAGATGGGGGTCTGTCCCTGGGGATGTATTTCGATGGGGGTCTGTCCCCGGGGAAGTATTTAGATGGGGGTCTGCCCCGGGCATGTATTTAGATGGGGGACTGTCCCCGGGCATGTATTTCGATGGGGGTCTGTCCCCGGGCATGTATTTAGATGGGGGTCTGTTCCAGTGATTATTTTTTAGATGGGGGTCTGTCCCTGGGCATGTATTTAGATGGGGTTCTGTCCCCGGTGATGTATTTAGTTGGCGGTCTGTCCCCGGGGATGTATTTAGATGGGGATTTTTCCCCGGGCATGTATTTAGATGGGGGTCTGTTCCCGGGCATTTATTTAGACGGGGGTCTGTCCCCGGGGATGTATTTAGATGGGGGTCTGTCCCCGGTGATGTATTTAGATGGGGGTCTGTCCCCGGGCATGTATTTAGATGGGGGTCTGTTCCCAGGCATTTATTCAGATGGGGGTCTGTCCCCGGTGATATATTTAGATGGGGGTCTGTCCCCGGGGATGTATTTAGATGGGGGTCTGTCCCCGGGCATATATATAGATGGGGGTCTGTCCCCGGGCAAGTATTCAGATGGGGGTCTGTTCCCATGATTATTATTTAGATGGGGGTCTGTCCCCGGGCATGTATTTAGATGGGGTTCTGTCCCCGGTGATGTATTTAGTTGACGGTCTGTCCCCGGGGATGTATTTAGATGGGGGTCTGTTCCCGTGATTAGTATTTACATGGGGGTCTGTCCCCGGGGATGTATTTAGATGGGGGTCTGTTCCAGTGATTAGTATTTAGATTGGGCTCTGTTCCCATTGATGTATTTAGATGGGGGTCTGTCCCCGGGGATGTATTTAGATGGGTGTCTGTCCCCGGGGATGTATTTGGACGGGGGTCTGTCCCCGGGGATATATTTAGATGGGGGTCTGTCCCTGGGGATGTATTTCGATGGGGGTCTGTCCCCGGGGAAGTATTTACATGGGGGTCTGCCCCGGGCATGTATTTAGATGGGGGACTGTCCCCGGGCATGTATTTCGATGGGGGTCTGTCCCCGGGCATGTATTCAGATGGGGGTCTGTTCCCGTGATTATTATTTAGATGGCGGTCTGTCCCCGGGCATGTATTTAGATGGGGTTCTGTCCCCGGTGATGTATTTAGTTGGCGGTCTGTCCCCGGGGATGTATTTAGATGGCGGTTTTTCCCCGGGCATGTATTTAGATGGGGGACTGTTCCCGGGCATTTATTTAGACGGGGGTCTGTCCCCGGGGATGTATTTAGATGGGGGTCTGTCCCCGGTGATGTATTTTGATGGGGGTCTGTCCCCGGCCATGTATTTAGATGGGGGTCTGTTCCCGGGCATTTATTTAGATGGGGGTCTGTCCCCGGTGATGTATTTAGATGGGGGTCTGTCCCCGGTGATGTATTTAGATGGGGGTCTGTCCCCGGGGATGTATTTAGATGGGGGTCTGTCCCCGGGCATGTATATAGATGGGGGTCTGTCCCCGGGCAAGTATTTAGATGGGGGTCTGTTCCCGTGATTATTATTTAGATGGGGGTCTGTCCCCGGGCATGTATTTAGATGGGGGTCTGTCCCCGGTGATGTATTTAGTTGACGGTCTGTCCCCGGGGATGTATTTAGATGGGGGTTTTTCCCCGGACATGTATTTAGATGGGGGTCTGTTCCCGGGCATTTATTTAGACGGGGGTCTGTCCCCGGGCATTTATTTAGATGGGGGTCTGTCCCCGGTGATGTATTTAGATGGGGGTCTGTCCCCGGGCATGTATTTAGATGGGGGTCTGTTCCCGGGCATTTACTTAGATGGGGGTCTGTCCCCGGTGAAGTATTTAGATGGGGGTCTGTCCACGGTGATGTATTTAGATGGGGGTCTGTCCCCGGGAATGTATTTAGATTTGGGTCTGTCCCCGGGCATGTATTTAGATGGGGGTCTGTTCCCGGGCATTTATTTAGACGGGGGTCTGTCCCCGGGGATGTATTTAGATGGGGGTCTGTCCCCGGGGATGTATTTAGATGGGGGTCTGTCCCCGGGCATGTATTTAGATGGGGGTCTGTTCCCGGGCATTTATTTCGACGGGGGTCTGTCCCCGGGGATGTATTTAGATGGGGGTCTGTCCCCGGGCATGTATTTAGATGGGGGTCCGTCCCGGGGTGGGGTATCTAGATGGGGGTCTGTCCCCTGGCATGTATTTAGATGGGGGTCTGTTCCCGGGGATGTATTTAGATGGGGGTCTGTTCCCGTGATTAGTATTTAGATGGGGTTCTGTCCCCGGGGATGTATTTAGATGGGGATCTGTTCCCGTGATTAGTATTTAGATGGGGGTCTGTCCCCGGGGATGTATGTAGATGGGGGTCTGTCCCCGGATGGGGTATTTAGATGGCGGTCTGTCCCTGGGGATGTATTTAGATGGGGGTCTGTTCCCGTGATTAGTATTTAGATTGGGGTCTGTCCCCGGGCATGTATTTAGATGGGGGTCTGACCCCGGGTGGGGTATTTAGATGGGGGTCTGTCCCCGGGGATGTATTGAGATGGGGGTATGTCCCCGGGGAAGTATTTAGATGGGGGTCTGTCCCCGGGGGGTATTTAGATGGGGGTCTGTCCCCGGGGATGTATTTAGAAGGGAGTCTGTTCCCGGGCATGTCTTTCGATGGGCGTCTGTCCCCGGTGATGTATTTAGATGGGGGTCTGTCCCCGGGGATGTATTTAGATGGGGGTTTTTCCCTGGGCATGTATTTAGATGGGGGTCTGTCCCAGGGGATGTATTTGGACGGGGGTCTGTCCCCGGGGATATATTTAGATGGGGGTCTGTCCCTGGGGATGTATTTCGATGGGGGTCTGTCCCCGGGGAAGTATTTAGATGGGGGTCTGTCCCCGGGGATGTATTTAGATGGGGGCTGTCCCCGGGCATGTATTTAGATGGGGGACTGTCCGCGGGCATGTATTTCGATGGGGGTCTGTCCCCGGGCATGTATTTAGATGGGGGTCTGTTCCCGTGATTATTATTTAGATGGGGGTCTGTCCCCGGGCATGTATTTAGATGGGGTTCTGTCCCCGGTGATGAATTTAGTTGGCGGTCTGTCCCCGGGGATGTATTTAGATGGGGGATTTTCCCCGGTCATGTATTTAGATGGGGGTCTGTTCCCGGGCATTTATTTAGACGGGGGTCTGTCCCCGGGGATGTATTTAGATGGGGGTCTGTCCCCGGTGATGTATTTAGATGGGGGTCTGTCCCCGGGCATGTATTTAGATGGGTGTCTGTTCCCGGGCATATATTTAGATGGGGGTCTGTCCCCGGTGATGTATTTAGATGGGGGTCTGTCCCCGGGGATGTATTTAGATGGGGGTCTGTCCCCAGGCATGTGTATAGATGGGGGTCTGTCCCCGGGCAAGTATTTAGATGGGGGTCTCTTCCCGTTATTATTATATAGATGGGGGTCTGTCCCCGGGCATGTATTTAGATGGCGGTCTGTCCCCTCTGATGTATTTAGTTGACGGTCTGTCCCCGGGGATGTATTTAGATGGGGGTTTTTCCCCGGACATGTATTTAGATGGGGGTCTGTTCCCGGGCATTTATTTAGACGGGGGTCTGTCCCCGGGGATGTATTTAGATGGGGGTCTGTCCCCGGTGATGTATTTAGATGGGGGTCTGTCCCCGGGCATGTATTTAGATGGGGGTCTGTTCCCGGGCATTTATTTAGATGGGGGTCTGTCCCCGGTTATGTATTTAGATGGGGGTCTGTCCACGGTGATGTATTTAGATGGGGGTCTGTCCCCGGGCATGTATTTAGATGGGGGTCTGTTCCCGGGCATTTATTTAGACGGGGGTCTGTCCCCGGGGATGTATTTAGATGGGGGTCTGTTCCCGGGCATGTATTTAGATGGGGGTCTGTTCCCGGGCATTTATTTAGACGGAGGTCTGTCCCCGGGGATGTATTTAGATGGGGGTCTGTCCCCGGGGATGTATTTAGATGGGGGTCTGTCCCCGGGAATGTATTTAGATGGGGGTCTGTTCCCGGGCATTTATTTAGACGGTGGTCTGTCCCCGGGGATGTATTTAGATGGGGGTCTGTCCCCGGGGATGTATTTAGATGGGGGTCTGTCCCCGGGCATGTATTTAGATGGGGGTCTGTTCCCGGGCATTTATTTCGACGGGGGTCTGTCCCCGGGGATGTATTTAGATGGGGGTCTGTTCCTGGGCATGTATTTAGATGGGGGTCCGTCCCGGGGTGGGGTATCTAGATGGGGGTCTGTCCCCGGGCATGTATTTAGATGGGGGTCTGTCCCCGGGGATGTATTTAGATGGGGGTCTGTTCCCGTGATTAGCATTTAGATGGGGGTCTGTCCCCGGGCACGTATTTCGATGCGGGTCTGTCCCCGGGGATGTATTTAGATGGGGGTCTGTTCCCGTGATTAGTATTTACATGGGGGTCTGTCCCCAGGCATGTATTTCGATGGGGGTCTGTCCCAGGGGATGTATTTAGATGGGGGTCTGTTCCCGGGCATTTATTTAGACGGTGGTCTGTCCCCGGGGATGTATTTAGATGGGGCTCTATCCCAGGGGATGTATTTAGAAGGGGGTCTGTCCCCGGGCATGTATTTAGATGGGGGTCTGTTCCCGGGCATTTATTTAGACGGGGGTCTGTCCCCGGGGATGTATTTAGATGGGGGTCTGTTCCCGGGCATGTATTTAGATGGGGGTCAGTTCCCGGGCATTTATTTAGACGGGGGTCTGTCCCCGGGGATGTATTTAGATGGGTGTCTGTCCCCGGGGATTTATTTAGATGGGGGTCTGTTCCCGGGCATTTATTTAGATGGTGGTCTGTCCCCGGGAATGTATTTAGATGGGGGTCTGTCCCCGGGGATGCATTTAGATGGGGGTCTGTCCCCGGGCATGTATTTAGATGGGGGTCTGTTCCCGGGCATTTATTTAGATGGGGGTCCGTCCCGGGGTGAGGTATCTAGATGGGGGTCTGTCCCCGGGCATGTATTTAGATGGGGGTCTGTCCCCCGGGATGTATTTAGATGGGGGTCTGTTCCCGTGATTAGCATTTAGATGGGGGTCTGTCCCCGGGCATGTATTTCGATGCGGGTCTGTCCCCGGGGATGTATTTAGATGGGGGTCTGTTCCCGTGATTAGTATTTACATGGGGGTCTGTCCCCAGGCATGTATTTCGATGGGGGTCTGTCCCAGGGGATGTATTTATATGGGGGTCTGTCCCCGGGCAAGTATTTAGATGGGGGTCTGTTCCCGTGATTTGTATTTAGATGGGGGTCTGTCCCCGGGCATGTATTTCGATGGGGGTCTGTCCCCGGGGGATGTATTTAGAATGGTGTCTGTCCCCGGGAGATGTATTTAGATGCGGGTCTGTCCACGGGCATGTATTTAGATGGGGGTCTGTCCCCGGTGGGGGTATTTAGATGGGGGTCTGTCCCCGGGCATGTATTCAGATGGGGGTCTGTCCCCGGGGTGGGTATTTAGATGGGGGTCTGTCCCCGGGGATGTATTTAGATGGCGGTCTGTCCCCGGGGGATGTATTTAGATGGGGGTCTGTCCCCGGGCATGTATTTAGATGGGGGTCTGTCCCCGGGGTGGGTATTTAGATGGGGGTTTTTCCCGGGCATGTTTTTAAATGGGGCCTGTCGCCCGGGTGGGTATTTAAATGGGGGTCTGTCCTCGGGGATGTATTTAGATGGGGGTCTGTCCCCGGGGATGTATTTAGATGGGGGTTTTTCCCCGGGCATGTATTTAGATGGGGTTCTGTTCCCGGGCATTTATTTAGACGGGGGTCTGTCCCCGGGGATGTATTTAGATGGGGGTCTGTCCCCGGTGATGTATTTAGATGGGGGTCTGTCCCTGGGCACGTATTTAGATGGGGGTCTGTTCCCGGGCATTTATTTAGATGGGGGTCTGTCCCCGGGGATGTATTTAGATGGGGGTCTGTCCCCGGTGATGTATTTAGATGGGGGTCTGTCCCCGGGGATGTATTTAGATGGGGGTCTGTTCCCGGGCATTTATTTAGATGGGGGTCTGTCGACGGGGATGTATTTAGATGGGGGTCTGTTCCCTGGGATGTATTTCGATGGGGCCTGTCCCCGGGGATGTATTGAGAAGGGGATCTGTCCCCGGAGTTAGTATTTTGATGGGGGTCTGTTCCCGGGCATTTATTTAGACGGGGGTCTGTCCCCGGGGATGTATTTAGATGGGGGTCTGTTCCCGGGCATATATTTAGATGGGGGTCTGTTCCCGGGCATTTATTTAGACGGGGATCTGTCCCCGGGGATGTATTTAGATGGGGGTCTGTTCCCGGGGATGTATTTAGATGGGGGTCTGTCCCTGGGGGGGGGGGGGTTTAGATGGGGTCTGTCCCCGGGGATGTATTTCGATGGGGGTCTGTTCCCGGGGATATATTTAGATGGGGGTCTGTCCCTGGGCATGTATTGAGATGGGGGACTGTCCCCGGGCATGTATTTCGATGGGGGTCCGTCCCCGGGCATGTATTTAGATGGGGGTCTGTTCCCGTGATTATTTTTTAGATGGGGGTCTGTCCCCGGGCATGTATTTAGATGGGGTTCTGTCCCCGGTGATGTATTTAGTTGGCGGTCTGTCCCCGGGGATGTATTTAGATGGGGGTTTTCCCCGGGCATGTATTAAGATGGGGGTCTGTTCCCGGGCATTTATTTAGACGGGGGTCTGTCCCCGGGGATGTATTTAAATTCGGGGCTGTCCCCGGTGATGTATTTAGATGGGGGTCTGTCCCCGGGCATGTATTTAGATGGGGGTCTGTTCCCGGGCATTTATTCAGATGGGGGTCAGTCCCCGGTGATGTATTTAGATGGGGGTCTGTCCCCGGTGATGTATTTAGATGGGGGTCTGTCCCCGGGGATGTATTTAGATGGGGGTCTGTCCCCGGGCATGTATATAGATGGGGGTCTGTTCCCGTGATTATTATTTAGATGGGGGTCTGTCCCCGGGCATGTATTTAGATGGGGGTCTGTCCCCGGTGATGTATTTAGTTGACGGTCTGTCCCCGGGGATGTATTTAGATGGGGGTCTGTTCCCGTGATTAGTATTTACATGGGGGTCTGTCCCCGGGGATGTATTTAGATGGGGGTCTGTTCCAGTGATTAGTATTTAGATTGGGCTCTGTCCCCAGCGATGTATTTAGATGGGGGTCTGTCCCCGGGGATGTATTTAGATGGGTGTCTGTCCCCGGGGATGTATTTGGACGGGGGTCTGTCCCCGGGGATATATTTAGATGGGGGTCTGTCCCGGGGGATGTATTTCGATGGGGGTCTGTCCCCGGGGAAGTATTTAGATGGGAGTCTGCCCCGGGCACGTATTTAGATGGGGGACTGTCCCCGGGCATGTATTTCGATGGGGGTCTGTCCCCGGGCATGTATTTAGATGGGGGTCTGTTCCCGTGATTATTATTTGGATGGGGGTCTGTCCGCGGGCATGTATTTAGATGGGGTACTGTCCCCGGTGATGTATTTAGTTGGCGGTCTGTCCCCGGGGATGTATTTAGATGGGGGGATTTCCCCGGGCATGTATTTAGATTGGGGTCTGTTCCCGGGCATTTATTTAGACGGGGGTCTGTCCCCGGGGATGTATTTAGATGGGGGTCTGTCCCCGGTGATGTATTTAGATGGGGGTCTGTCCCAGGGGATGTATTTAGATGGGTGTCTGTCCCCGGTGATGTATTTAAATGGGGGTCTGTCCCCGGGCATGTATTTAGATGGGTGTCTGTTCCCGGGCATTTATTTCGATGGGGGTCTGTCCCCGGTGATGTATTTAGATGGGGGTCTGTCCACGGTGATGTATTTAGATGGGGGTCTGTCCCCGGGGATGTATTTAGATGGGGGTCTGTTCCCGGGCATTTATTTAGACGGGGGTCTGTCCCCGGGGATGTATTTAGATGGGGGTCTGTTCCCTGGGATCTATTTAGATGGGGGTCTGTCCCAGGGGATGTATTTCGAAGGGAGTCTGTCCCCGGGCATGTATTTAGATGGGGGTCTGTTCCCGGGAATTTATTTAGACGGGGGTCTGTCCCCGGGGATGTATTTAGATGGGGGTCTGTTCCCGGGCATGTATTTAGATGGGGGTCTGTTCCCGGGCAGTTATTTAGACGGGGGTCTGTCCCCGGGGATGTATTTCGATGGGGGTCTGTTCCCGGGGATGTATTTAGATGGGGGTCTGTCCCCGGGGATGTATTTAGATGGGGGTCTGTCCCCGGGGATGTATTTACATGGGGGTCTGTACCCGGGCATTTATTTAGACGGTGGTCTGTCCCCGGGGATGTATTTAGATGGGGGTCTGTCCCCGGGGATGTATTTAGATGGGGGTCTGTCCCCGGGCATGTATTTAGATGGGGGTCTGTTCCCGGGCATTTATTTCGACGGGGGTCTGTCCCCGGGGATGTATTTAGATGGGGGTCTGTTCCCGGGCATGTATTTAGATGGGGGTCCGTCCCGGGGTGGGGCATCTACATGGGGGTCTGTCCCCGGGCATGTATTTAGATGGGGGTCTGTTCCCGTGATTAGCATTTAGATGGGGGTCTGTCCCCGGGCATGTATTTCGATGCGGGTCTGTCCACGGGGATGTATTTAGATGGGGGTCTGTTCCCGTGATTAGTATTTACATGGGGGTCTGTCCCCAGGCATGTATTTCGATGGAGGTCTGTCCCAGGGGATGTATTTATATGGGGGTCTGTCCCCGGGCAAGTATTTAGATGGGGGTCTGTTCCCGTGATTAGTATTTAGATGGGGGTCTGTCCCCGGGCATGTATTTCGATGGGGTTCTGTCCCCGGGGATGTATTTCGATGGGGGTCTGTCCCCGGGGGATGTATTTAGATGGGGGTCTGTCCCCGGGGGATATATTTAGATGGGGGTCTGTCCACGGGCATGTATTTAGATGGGGGTCTGTCCCCGGGGAGGGGTATTTAGACGGGGGTCTGTCCCCGGGCATGTATTCAGATGGGGGTCTGTCCCCGGGGTGGGTATTTAGATGGGGGTCTGCCCCGGGGATGTATTTAGATGGCGGTCTGTCCCCGGGGGATGTATTTAGATGGGGGTCTGTCCCCGGGCATGTATTTAGATGGGGGTCTGTCCCCGGGGTGGGTATTTAGATGGGGGTCTGTCCCCGAGCATGTATTTCGATGGGGGTCTGTTCCCGGGCATGTATTTAAATGAGGCCTGTCCCCGGGGTGGGTATTTAAATGGGGGTCTGTCCTCGGGGATGTATTTAGATGGGGGTCTGTCGCCGGGGATGTATTTAGATGGGGGTCTGTCCCCGGGGATGTATTTCGATGGGGGTCTGTCCCCGGGGATGTATTTAGATGGGGGTCTGTCCCTGGGCATGAATTGAGATGGGGGTCTGTTCCCGTGATTAGTGTTTAGATGGGGGTCTGTCCCCGGGGATGTATTTGGATGGGGGTCTGTCCCTGGGCATGTATTTCATTGGGGGTCTGTCCCCAGGCATGTATTTAGATGGGGGTCTGTCCCCGGGGATGTATTTAGATGGGGGTCTGTCCCCGTGATTAGTATTTAGATGGGGGTGCTGTCCCCGGGCATGTATTTCGATGTGGGTCTGTCCCCGGGGATGTATTTAGAAGGGGGCTGTTCCCGTGATTAGTATTTACATGGGGTTCTGTCCCCAGGCATGTATTTCGATGGGGGTCTGTCCCCGGGGATGTATTTATATGGGAGTCTGTCCCCGGGCAAGTATTTAGATGGGGGTCTGTTCCCGTGATTAGTATTTAGATGGGGGTCTGTCCCCGGGCATGTATTTCGATGGGGTTCTGTCCCCGGGGATTTATTTCGATGGGGGTCTGTCGCCGGGGGATGTATTTCGATGGGGGTCTGTCGCCGGGGGATGTATTTAGATGGGGGTCTGTCCCCGGGGGATGTATTTAGATGGGGGTCTGTCCCCGGGGGATGTATTTAGATGGGCGTCTGTCCCCGGGGTGGGTATTTAGATGGGGGTTTGTCCCCGGGCATGTATTCAGATGGGGGTCTGTCCCCGGGGTGGGTATTTAGATGGGGGTCTGTCCCCGGGGATGTATTTAGATGGGGGTCTGTCCCCGGGGTGGGTATTTAGATGGGGGTCTGTCCCCGAGCATGTATTTAGATGGGGGTCTGTTCCCGGGCATGTATTTAAATGGGGCCTGTCCCCGGGGTGGGTATTTAAATGGGGGTCTGTCCTCGGGGATGTATTTAGATGGGGGTCTGTCGCCGGGGATGTATTTAGATGGGGGTCTGTCCCCGGGGATGTATTTCGATGGGGGTCTGTCCCCGGGGATGTATTTAGATGGGGGTCTGACCCTGGGCATGAATTGAGATGGGGGTCTGTTCCCGTGATTAGTGTTTAGATGGGGGTCTGTCTCCGGGGATGAATTTAGATGGGGGTCTGTTCCCGTGATTAGTATTTAGATGGGGGTCTGTCCCCGGGGATGTATTTAGATGGGGGTCTGTCCCCGGGTGGGGTATTTAGATGGGGGTCTGTCCCCGGGGATGTATTTAGATGGGGGTCTGTTCCTGTCATTAGTATTTAGATGGGGGTCTGTCCCCGGGGATGTATTTAGATGGGGGTCTGTCCCTGGGGTTGTATTTAGATGGGGGTCTGTCCCCGGGGATGTACTTAGATGGGGGTCTGTCCCTGGGCATGTATTTCAATGGGGGTCTGTCCCCGGGCATGTATTTAGATGGGGGTCTGTCCCCGGGGATGTATTTAGATGGGGGTCTGTTCCCGTGATTTGTATTTATATGGGGGTCTGTTCCCGTGATTAGTATTTACATGGGGGTCTGTCCCCAGGCATGTATTTCGATGGGGGTCTGTCCGCGGGGATGTATTTATATGGGGGTCTGTCCCCGGGCAAGTATATAGATGGGGGTCTGTTCCCGTGATTAGTATTTAGATGGGGGTCTGTCCCCGGGCATGTATTTCGATGGGGTTCTGTCCCCGGGGATGTATTTCGATGGGGGTCTGCCCCCGGGGGATGTATTTCGATGGGGGTCGGTCCCCGGGGGATGTATTTAGATGGGGGTCTGTCCACGGGCATGTATTTAAATGGGCGTCTGTCCCCGAGTTGGGTATTTAGATGGGGGTCTGTCCCCGGGCATGTATTCAGATGGGGGTCTGTCCCCGGTGTGGGTATTTAGATGGGGTCTGTCCCCGGGGATGTATTTAGATGGTGGTCTGTCCCCGGGGGATGTATTTAGATGGGGGATTGTCCCCGGGCATGTATTTAGATGGGGGTCTGTCCCCGGGGTGGGTATTTAGATGGGGGTCTGTCCCCAGGCATGTATTTAGATGGGGGTCTGTCCCCGGGGATGTATTTAGATGGGGGTCTGTTCCTGTCATTAGTATTTAGATGGGGGTCTGTCCCCGGGGATGTATTTAGATGGGGGTCTGTCCCTGGGGTTGTATTTAGATGGGGGTCTGTCCCCGGGGATGTATTTAGATGGGGGTCTGTCCCTGGGCATGTATTTCAATGGGGGTCTGTCCCCGGGCATGTATTTAGATGGGGGTCTGTCCCCGGGGATGTATTTAGATGCGGGTCTGTTCCCGTGATTAGTATTTACATGGGGGTCTGTCCCCAGGCATGTATTTCGATGGGGGTCTGTCCGCGGGGATGTATTTATATGGGGGTCTGTCCCCGGGCAAGTATATAGATGGGGGTCTGTTCCCGTGATTAGTATTTAGATGGGGGTCTGTCCCCGGGTATGTATTTCGATGGGGTTCTGTCCCCGGGGATGTATTTCGATGGGGGTCTGCCCCCGGGGGATGTATTTCGATGGGGGTCGGTCCCCGGGGGATGTATTTAGATGGGGGTCTGTCCACGGGCATGTATTTAAATGGGCGTCTGTCCCCGGGGTGGGTATTTAGATGGGGGTCTGTCCCCGGGCATGTATTCAGATGGGGGTCTGTCCCCGGGGTGGGTATTTAGATGGGGTCTGTCCCCGGGGATGTATTTAGATGGGGGTCTGTCCCCGGGGGATGTATTTAGATGGGGGTCTGTCCCCGGGCATGTATTTAGATGGGGGTCTGTCCCCGGGGTGGGTATTTAGATGGGGGTCTGTCCACGGGCATGTATTTAGATGGTGGTCTGTTCCCGGGCATGTATTTAGATGGGGGTCTGTTCCCTGGCATGTATTTAAATGGGTCCTGTCCCCGGGGTGGGTATTTAAATGGGGGTCTGTCCTCGGGGATGTATTTAGATGGGGGTCTTTCGCCGGGGATGTATTTAGATGGGGGTCTGTCCCCGGGGATGTATTTCGATGGGGGTCTGTCCCCGGGGATGTATTTAGATGGGGGTCTGTCCCTGGGCATGAATTGAGATGGCGGTCTGTTCCCGTGATGAGTGTTTAGATGGGGGTCTGTCCCCGGGGATGAATTTAGATGGGGGTCTGTTCCGCTGATTAGTATTTAGATGGGGGTCTGTCCCCGGGGATGTATTTAGATGGGGGTCTGTCCCCGGGTGGTGTATTTAGATGGGGGTCTGTCCCCGGGGATGTATTTAGATGGGGGTCTTTTCCTGTCATTAGTATTTAGATGGGAGTCTGTCCCCGGGGATGTATTTAGACGGGGATCTGTCCCTGGGGTTGTATTTAGATGGGGGTCTGTCCCCGGGGATGTATTTAGATGGGGGTCTGTCCCCGGGCATGTATTTAGATGGGGGTCTGTTCCCGTGATTAGTATTTAGATGGGGGTCTGTCCCTGGGCATGTATTTCAATGGGGGTCTGTCCCCGGGCATGTATTTAGATGGGGGTCTGTCCTCGGGGATGTATTTAGATGAGGGTCTGACCCCGGGGTGGGTATTTAGATGGGGGTCTGACCCCGGGCAGGTATTTAGATGTGGGTCTGTTAACGGGCATGTATTTAGATGGGGGTCTGTCCCCGGGGTGGGTATTTAGATGGGGGTCTGTCCCTGGGGATGTATTTAGATGGGGGTCTGTCCCCGGGTATGTATTTAGATGGGGGTCTGTCCCCGGGGATGTATTTAGATGGGGGTCTGTCCCCTGGTATGTATTTAGATGGGGGTCTGTCCCCGGGGATGTATTTAGATGGGGGTCTGTCCACGGGCATGTATTTAGATGGAGCTGTGTTCCCGGGGTGGGTATTTAGATGGCGGTCTGTCCCCGGGCATTTATTTAGATGGGGGTCTGTCCCAGGGGATGTATTTAGATGGGGGTCTGTCCCCGGGGATGTATTTAGATCGGGGTCTGTCCCTGGGTGTTGTAGTTAGATGGGGGTCTGTCCCCGGGGGGTATTAAGATGGGGGTCTTTCCCTGGGGCTGTATTTAGATGGGGGTCTGTCCCCGGGGATGTATTTAGATGGGGATCTGTCCCCGGGGATGTATTTAGATCTGGGTCTGTCCCCGGGTATGTATTTAGATGGGGGTCTGCCCCGGGGATGTATTTAGATGGGGGTCCGTCCCCGGGGGGAGTATTTAGATGGGGACTGTCCCCGGGCATGTATTTAGATGGGGGTTTGTCCACGGGGATGTACTTAGATCGGGATCTGTCCCCGGGGATGTATTTAAAAGGGGGTCAGTTCCCGGGGATGTATTTAGATGGGGGTCTGTCCCCGGGGATGTATTTAGATGGGGGTCTGTTCCCGTGATTAGTATTTAGATGGGGGTCTGTCCCCGGGCATGTATTTCGATGGGGGTCTGTCCCCGGGGATGTATTTCGATGGGGGTCTGTCCCCGGGGATGTATTTAGATGGGGTCTGTCCCTGGGCATGAATTGAGATGGGGGTCTGTTCCCGGGGATGTATTTAGATGGGGGTCTGTCCCCGGGGATGTATTTAGATGGGGTCTGTCCCTGGGCGTGAATTGAGATGGGGGTCTGTTCCCGTGATTAGTGTTTAGATGGGGGTCTGTCCCCGGGGATGAATTTAGATGGGGGTCTGTTCCCGTGATTAGTATTTAGATGGGGGTCTGTCCCCGGGGATGTATTTAGATGGGGGTCTGTCCCCTGGTGGGGTATTTAGATGGGGGTCTGTCCCCGGGGATGTATTTAGATGGGGGTCTGTTCCTGTCATTAGTATTTAGATGGGGGTCTGTCCCCGGGGATGTATTTAGATGGGGGTCTGTCCCGGGGGTAGTATTTAGATGGGGGTCTGTCCCTGGGCATGTATTTCAATGGGGTTCAGTCCCCGGGGATGTATTTAGATGGGGGTCTGTCCCCGGGGATGTATTTAGATGGGGGTCTGTCCCCGGGTGGGGTATTTAGATGGGGGTCTGTCCCTGGGGATGTATTTAGATGGGGGTCTGTTCCTGTCATTAGTATTTAGAAGGGGGTCTGTCCCCGGGGATGTATTTAGATGGGGGTCTGTCCCTGGGGATGTATTTAGATGGGGGTCTGTCCCTGGGCATGTATTTCAATGGGGGTCTGTCCCCGGGCATGTATTTAGATGGGGGTCTGTCCCCGGGGATGTATTTAGATGGGGGTCTGTTCCCGTGATTAGTATTTAGATGGGGGTCTGTCCCCGGGCATGTATTTCGATGCGGGTCTGTCCCCGGGGATGTATTTAGATGCGGGTCTGTTCCCGTGATTAGTATTTACATGGGGGTTTGTCCCCAGGCATGTATTTCGATGGGGGTCTGTCCCCGGGGATGTATTTATATGGGGGTCTGTCCCCGGGCAAGTATTTAGATGGGGGTCTGTTCCCGTGATTAGTATTTAGATGGGGGTCTGTCCCCGGGCATGTATTTCGATGGGGTTCTGTCCCCGGGGATGTATTTCGATGGGGGTCTGTCCCCAGGGGATGTATTTAGATGGGGGTCTGTCCCCGGGGCATGTATTTAGATGGGGGGTCTGTACCCGGGGGATGTATTTAGATGGGGGTCTGTCCACGGGCATGTATTTAGATGGGGGTCTGTCCCCGGGTTGGGTATTTTTATGGGGGTCTGTCCCCGGGCATGTATTCAGATGGGGGTCTGTCCCCGGGGTGGGTATTTAGATGGGGGTCTGTCCCCGGGGATGTATTTAGATGGCGGTCTGTCCCCGGGGGATGTATTTCGATGGGGGTCTGTCCCCAGGCATGTATTTAGATGGGGGTCTGTCCCCGGGGTGGGTATTTAGATGGGGGTCTGACCCCGGGCATGTATTTAGATGGGGGTCTGTTCCCGGGCATGTATTTAGATGGGGGTCTGTTCCCGGGCATGTATTTAAATGGTGCCTGTCCCCGGGGTGGGTATTTAAATGGGGGTCTGTCCTCGGGGATGTATTTAGATGGGGGTCTGTCCCCGGG
Organism: Heterodontus francisci; assembly: GCF_036365525.1. Lineage (NCBI taxonomy): Eukaryota > Metazoa > Chordata > Chondrichthyes > Heterodontiformes > Heterodontidae > Heterodontus > Heterodontus francisci. The sequence continues at coordinate 812,469 of NW_027141545.1, forward strand.
GATGTATTTCGATGGGGGTCTGTCCCCGGGGATGTATTTAGATGGGGGTCTGTCCCTGGGCATGAATTGAGATGGGGGTCTGTTCCCGTGATGAGTGTTTAGATGGGGGTCTGTCCCCGGGGATGAATTTAGATGGGGGTCTGTTCCCGTGATTAGTATTTAGATGGGGGTCTGTCCCCGGGAATGTATTTAGATGGGGGTCTGTCGCCGGGTGGGGTATTTAGATGGGGGTCTGTCCCCGGGTGGGGTATTTAGATGGGGGTCTCTCCCCGGGGGATGTATTTAGATGGGGGTCTGTTCCTGTCATTAGTATTTTGATGGGGGTCTGTCCCCGGGGATGTATTTAGATGGGGATCTGTCCCTGGGGTTGTATTTAGATGGGGGTCTGTCCCCGGGGATGTATTTAGGTGGGGGTCTGTCCCCGGGCATGTATTTAGATGGGGGTCTGTTCCCGTGATTAGTATTTAGATGGGGGTCTGTCCCTGGGCATGTATTTCAATGGGGGTCTGTCCCCGGGCATGTATTTAGATGGGGGTCTGTCCTCGGGGATGTATTTAGATGAGGGTCTGACACCGGGGTGGGTATTTAGATGGGGGTCTGACCCCGGGCAGGTATTTAGATGGGGGTCTGTTAACGGGCATGTATTTAGATGGGGGTCTGTCCCCGGGGTGGGTATTTAGATGGGGGTCTGTCCCTGGGGATGTATTTAGATGGGGGTCTGTCCCCGGGTATGTATTTAGATGGGGGTCTGTCCCCAGGGATGTATTTAGATGGGGGTCTGTCCCCGGGCATGTATTTAGATGGAGGTGTGTTCCCGGGGGTGGGTACTTAGATGGCGGTCTGCCCCCGGGGATGTATTTAAATGGGGGTCTATTCCCGGGGATGTATTTAGATCGGGTTCTGTCCCTGGGTGTGGTAGTTAGATGGGGGTCTGTCCCCGGGGATGTATTTAGATGGGGGTCTGTCCCCAGGGGGGTATTTAGATGGGGGTCATTCCCTGGGGCTGTATTTAGATGGGGGGTCTGTCCCCGGGGATGTATTTAGATGGGGATCTGTCCCCAGGGATGTATTTAAATCGGGGTCTGTCCCCGGGTATGTATTTAGATGGATGTCTGTCCCCGGGGATGTATTTAGATGGGGGTCCGTCCCCGGGGGGAGTATTTAGATGGGGTCTGTCCCCGGGCATGTATTTAGATGGGGGTTTGTCCACGGGGATGTACTTAGATCGGGGTCTGTCCCCGGGGATGTATTTAGATGGGGGTCTGTTCCCGTGATTAGTATTTAGATGGGGGTCTGTCCCCGGGCATGTATTTCGATGGGGGTCTGTCCCCGGGGATGTATTTAGATGGGGGTCTGTTCCCGTGATTAGTATTTACATGGGGGTCTGTCCCCGGGCATGTATTTCGATGGGGGTCTGTCCCCGGGGATGTATTTAGATGGGGGTCTGTCCCCGGGAAAGTATTTAGATGGGGGTCTGTTCCCGTGATTAGTATTTAGATGGGGGTCTGTCCCCGGGCATGTATTTCGATAGGGGTCTGTCCCCGGTGATGTATTTCGATGGGGGTCTGTCCTCGGGGGATGTATTTAGATGGGGGTCTGTCCCCGGGGGATGTATTTAGAAAGGGGGTCTGTCCCCGGGGGATGTATTTAGATGGGGGTCTGTCCCCGGGCATGTATTTAGATGGGGGTCTGTCCCCGGGGTGGGTATTTAGATGGGGGTCTGTCCCCGGGCATGTATTTAGATTGGGGTCTGTCCCCGGGGATGTATTTAGATGGGGTTCTGTCCCCGGGGATGTATTTAGATGGCTGGCTGTCCCCGGGGGATGTATTTAGATGGGGGTCTGTCCCCGGGCATGTATTTAGATTGAGGTCTGTCCCTGGGTTGGGTATTTAGATGGGGGTCTGTCCCCGGGCATGTATTTAGATGGGGGTCTGTTCCCGGGCATGTATTTAGATGGGGGTCTGTTCCCGGGCATGTATTTAAATGGGGCCTGTCCCCGGGGTGGGTATTTAAATGGGGGTCTGTCCTCGGGGATGTATTTAGATGGGGGTCTGTCGCCGGGGATGTATTTACTTGGGGGTCTGTCCCCGGGGATGTATTTCGATGGGGGTCTGTCCCCGGGGATGTATTTAGATGGGGGTCTGTCCCTGGGCATGTATTTAGATGGGGGTCTGTTCCCGTGATTAGTGTTTAGATGGGGGTCTGTCCCCGGGGATGAATTTAGATGGGGGTCTGTTCCCGTGATTAGTATTTAGATGGGGGTCTGTCCCCGGGGATGTATTTAGATGGGGGTCTGTCCCCGGGTGGGGTATTTAGATGGAGGTCTGTCCCCGGGGATATATTTAGATGGGGGTCTGTTCCCGTCATTAGTATTTACATGGGGGTCTGTCCCCGGGGATGTATTTAGATGGGGGTCTGTCCCTGGGGTTGTATTTAGATGGGGGTCTGTCCCCGGGGATGTATTTAGATGGGGGTCTGTCCCTGGGCATGTATTTAGATGGGGGTCTGTCCCCGGGCATGTATTTAGATGGGGGTCTGTTCCCGTGATTAGTATTTAGATGGGGGTCTGTCCCTGGGCATGTATTTCGATGGGGGTCTGTGCCCGGGCATGTATTTAGATGGGGGTCTGTCCTCGGGGATGTATTTAGATGAGGGTCTGTCCCCGGGGGGGATATTTAGATGGGGGTCTGTCCCCGGGCAGGTATTTAGATGGGGGTCTGTTAACGGGCATGTATTTAGATGGGGGTATATCGCCGGGGTGGGTATTCAGATGGGGGTCTGTCCCCGGGTATGTATTTAGATGGGGGTCTGTACCCGGGGATGTATTTAGATGGGGGTCTGTTCCCGTGATTAGTATTTAGATGGGGGTCTGTCCCCGGGCATGTATTTCGATGGGGGTCTGTCCCCGGTGATGTCTTTCGATGGGGGTCTGTCCTCGGGGGATGTATTTAGATGGGAGTCTGTCCCCGGGGGATGTATTTAGAAAGGGGGTCTGTCCCCGGGGGATGTATTTAGATGGGGGTCTGTCCCCGGGCATGTATTTAGATGGGGGTCTGTCCCCGGGGTGGGTATTTAGATGGGGGTCTGTCCCCGGTCATGTATTTAGATTGGGGTCTGTCCCCGGGGATGTATTTAGATGGGGTTCTGTCCCCGGGGATGTATTTAGATGGCTGCCTGTCCCCGGGGGATGTATTTAGATGGGGGTCTGTCCCCGGGCATGTATTTAGATTGAGGTCTGTCCCTGGGTTGGGTATTTAGATGGGGGTCTGTCCCCGGGCATGTATTTAGATGGGGGTCTGTTCCCAGGCATGTATTTAGATGGGGGTCTGTTCCCGGGCATGTATTTAAATGGGGCCTGTCCCCGGGGTGGGTATTTAAATGGGGGTCTGTCCTCGGGGATGTATTTAGATGGGGGTCTGTCGCCGGGGATGTATTTACTTGGGGGTCTGTCCCCGGGGATGTATTTCGATGGGGGTCTGTCCCCGGGGATGTATTTAGATGGGGGTCTGTCCCTGGGCATGTATTTAGATGGGGGTCTGTTCCCGTGATTAGTGTTTAGATGGGGGTCTGTCCCCGGGGATGAATTTAGATGGGGGTCTGTTCCCGTGATTAGTATTTAGATGGGGGTCTGTCCCCGGGGATGTATTTAGATGGGGGTCTGTCCCCGGGTGGGGTATTTAGATGGAGGTCTGTCCCCGGGGATGTATTTAGATGGGGGTCTGTTCCCGTCATTAGTATTTAGATGGGGGTCTGTCCCCGGGGATGTATTTAGATGGGGGTCTGTCCCTGGGGTTGTATTTAGATGGGGGTCTGTCCCCGGGGATGTATTTAGATGGGGGTCTGTCCCTGGGCATGTATTTAGATGGGGGTCTGTCCCCGGGCATGTATTTAGATGGGGGTCTGTTCCCGTGATTAGTATTTAGATGGGGGTCTGTCCCTGGGCATGTATTTCGATGGGGGTCTGTGCCCGGGCATGTATTTAGATGGGGGTCTGTCCTCGGGGATGTATTTAGATGAGGGTCTGTCCCCGGGGGGATATTTAGATGGGGGTCTGTCCCCGGGCAGGTATTTAGATGGTGGTCTGTTAACGGGCATGTATTTAGATGGGGGTATATCGCCGGGGTGGGTATTCAGATGGGGGTCTGTCCCCGGGTAAGTATTTAGATGGGGGTCTGTACCCGGGGATGTATTTAGATGGGGGTCTGTCCCCGGGCATGTATTTAGATGGAGGTGTGTTCCCGGGGGAGTGGGGTATTTAGATGGCGGTCTGTCCCCGGGGATGTATTTAGATGGGGGTCTATTCCCGGGCATGTATTTAGATGGGGGTCTGTCCCAGGGGATGTAATTAGATGGGGGTCTGTCCCCGGGGATGTATTTAGATCGGGGTCTGTCCCTGGGTGTGGTATTTAGATGGGGGTCTGTCCCCGGGGATGTATTTAGATGGGGGTCTGTCCCCGGGGATGTATTTAGATGGGGATCTGTCCCCGGGGATGTATTTAGATCGGGGTCTGTCCCCGGGTATGTATTTCGATGGGTGTCTGTCCCCGGGGATGTATTTAGATGGGGGTCCGTCCCCGGGGGGAGTATTTAGATGGGGGTCTGTCCCCGGGCATATATTTAGATGGGGGTTTGTCCACGGGGATGTATTTAGATCGGGGTCTGTCCCCGGGGATGTATTTAAATGGGGGTCAGTTCCCGGGGATGTATTTAGAAGGGGGTCTGTCCCCGGGGATGTATTTAGATGGGGGTCTGTTCCCGTGATTAGTATTTAGATGGGGGTCTGTCCCCGGGCATGTATTTAGATGGCAGTCTGTCCACGGGGATGTAATTAGATGGGGGTCTGTTCCCGTGATTAGTATTTACATGGGGGTCTGTCCCCGGGCATGTATTTCGATGGGGGTCTGTCCCCGGGGATGTATTTAGATGGGGGTCTGTCCCCGGGCAAGTATTTAGATGGGGGTCTGTTCCCGTGATTAGTATTTAGATGGGGGTCTGTCCCCGGGCATGTATTTCGATGGGGGTCTGTCACCGGGGGTGTATTTCGATGGGGGTCTGTCCCCGGGGGATGTATTTAGATGGGGGTCTGTCCCCGGGGGATGTGTTTATAAAGGGGGTCTGTCCCCGGGGGATGTATTTAGATGGGGGTCTGTCCCCGGGCATGTATTTAGATGGGGGTCTGTCCCCGGGGTGGGTATTTAGATGGGGGTCTGTCCCCGGGCATGTATTTAGATGGCGGTCTGTCCCTGGGGGATGTATTTAGATGGGGGTCTGTCCCCGGGCATGTATTTAGATGGGGGTCTGTCCCCGGGGTGGGTATTTAGATGGGGGTCTGTCCCCGGGCATGTATTTAGATGGGGGTCTGTTCCCGGGCATGTATTTAGATGGGGGTCTGTTCCCGGGCATGTATTTAAATGGGGCCTGTCCCCGGGGTGGGTATTTAAATTGGGGTCTGTCCTCGGGGATGTATTTAGATGGGGGTCTGTCGCCGGGGATGTATTCAGATGGGGGTCTGTCCCCGGGGATGTATTTCGATGGGGGTCTGTCCCCGGGCATGTATTTCGATGGGGGTCTGTTCTTGGGCATGTATTTAGATGGGGGTCTGTTCCCGTGATTAGTGTTCAGATGGGGGTCTGGCCCCGGGGATGAATTTAGATGGGGGTCTGTTCCCGTGATTATTATATAGATGGGGGTCTGTCCCCGGGGATGTATTTAGATGGGGGTCTGTCCCCGGGTGGGGTATTTAGATGGGGGTCTGTTCCCGTCATTAGTATTTAGATGGGGGTCTGTCCCCGGGGATGTATTTAGATGGGGGTCTGTCCCTGGGGTTCTATTTAGATGGGGGTCTGTTCCCGGGGATGTATTTAGATGGGGGTCTGTCCCTGGGCATGTATTTCGATGGGGGTCTGTCCCCGGGCATGTATTTAGATGGGGGTCTGTTCCCGTGATTAGTATTTAGATGGGGGTCTGTCCCTGGGCATGTATTTCGATGGGGGTCTGTCCCCGGGCATGTATTTAAATGGGGGTCTGTCCTCGGGGATGTATTTAGATGAGGGTCTGTCCCCGGGGGGGGATATTTAGATGGGGGTCTGTCCCCGGGGAGGTATTTAGATGGGGGTCTGTTAACGGGCATGTATTTAGATGGGGGTATATCGCCGGGGTGGGTATTCAGATGGGGGTCTGTCCCCGGGTATGTATTTAGATGGGGGTCTGTACCCGGGGATGTATTTAGATGGGGGTCTGTCCCCGGGCATGTATTTAGATGGAGGTGTGTTCCCGGGGGAGTGGGGTATTTAGATGGCGGTCTGTCCCCGGGGATGTATTTAGATGGGGGTCTATTCCCGGGCATGTATTTAGCTGGGGGTCTGTCCCAGAGGATGTAATTAGATGGGGGTCTGTCCCCGGGCATGTATTTAGATCGGGGTCTGTCCCTGGGTGTGGTATTTAGATGGGGGTCTGTCCCCGGGGATGTATTTAGATGGGGGTCTGTCCCCGGGGATGTATTTAGATGGGGATCTGTCCCCGGGGATGTATTTAGATCGGGGTCTGTCCCCGGGTATGTATTTCGATGGGTGTCTGTCCCCGGGGATGTATTTAGATGGGGGTCCGTCCCCGGGGGGAGTATTTAGATGGGGGTCTGTCCCCGGGCATATATTTAGATGGGGGTTTGTCCATGGGGATGTATTTAGATCGCGGTCTGTCCCCGGGGATGTATTTAAATGGGGGTCAGTTCCCGGGGATGTATTTAGAAGGGGGTCTGTCCCCGGGGATGTATTTAGATGGGGGTCTGTTCCCGTGATTAGTATTTAGATGGGGGTCTGTCCCCGGGCATGTATTTAGATGGCGGTCTGTCCACGGGGATGTAATTAGATGGGGGTCTGTTCCCGTGATTAGTATTTACATGGGGGTCTGTCCCCGGGCATGTATTTCGATGGGGGTCTGTCCCCGGGGATGTATTTAGATGGGGGTCTGTCCCCGGGCAAGTATTTAGATGGGGGTCTGTTCCCGTGATTAGTATTTAGATGGGGGTCTGTCCCCGGGCATGTATTTTGATGGGGGTCTGTCCCCGGGGATGTATTTCGATGGGGGTCTGTCCCCGGGGGATGTATTTAGATGGGGGTCTGTCCCCGGGGGATGTGTTTATAAAGGGGGTCTGTCCCCGGGGGATGTATTTAGATGGGGGTCTGTCCCCGGGCATGTATTTAGATGGGGGTCTGTCCCCGGGGTGGGTATTTAGATGGGGGTCTGTCCCCGGGCATGTATTTAGATGGCGGTCTGTCCCTGGGGGATGTATTTAGATGGGGGTCTGTCCCCGGGCATGTATTTAGATGGGGGTCTGTCCCCGGGGTGGGTATTTAGATGGGGGTCTGTCCCCGGGCATGTATTTAGATGGGGGTCTGTTCCCGGGCATGTATTTAGATGGGGGTCTGTTCCCGGGCATGTATTTAAATGGGGCCTGTCCCCGGGGTGGGTATTTAAATTGGGGTCTGTCCTCGGGGATGTATTTAGATGGGGGTCTGTCGCCGGGGATGTATTTAGATGGGGGTCTGTCCCCGGGGATGTATTTCGATGGGGGTCTGTCCCCGGGCATGTATTTCGATGGGGGTCTGTCCTTGGGCATGTATTTAGATGGGGGTCTGTTCCCGTGATTAGTGTTCAGATGGGGGTCTGGCCCCGGGGATGAATTTAGATGGGGGTCTGTTCCCGTGATTAGTATATAGATGGGGGTCTGTCCCCGGGATGTATTTAGATGGGGGTCTGTCCCCGGGTGGGGTATTTAGATGGGGGTCTGTTCCCGTCATTAGTATTTAGATGGGGGTCTGTCCCCGGGGATGTATTTAGATGGGGGTCTGTCCCTGGGGTTCTATTTAGATGGGGGTCTGTCCCCGGGGATGTATTTAGATGGGGGTCTGTCCCTGGGCATGTATTTAGATGGGGTCTGTCCCCGGGCATGTATTTCGATGGGGGTCTGTTCCCGTGATTAGTATTTAGATGGGGGTCTGTCCCTGGGCATGTATTTCGATGGGGGTCTGTCCCCGGGCATGTATTTAAATGGGGGTCTGTCCTCGGGGATGTATTTAGATGAGGGTCAGTCCCCGGGGTGGGGTATTTAGATGGGGGTCTGCCCCCGGGGAGGTATTTAGATGGGGGTCTGTTAACGGGCATGTATTGAGATGGGGGTCTATCCCCGGGGTGGGTATTTAGATGGGGGTCTGTCCCTGGGGATGTATTTAGATGGGGGTCTGTCCCCGGGTATGTATTTGGATGGGGGTCTGTCCCCGGGGATGTATTTAGATGGGGGTCTGTCCCCGGGCATGTATTTAGATGGAGGTGTGTTCCCGGGGGAGGGGGAGGTATTTAGATGGCGGTCTGTCCCCGGGGATGTATTTAGATGGGGGTCTATTCCCGGGCATGTATTTAGATGGGGGTCTGTCCCAGGGGATGTATTTAGATGGGGGTCTGTCCCCGGGGATGTATTTAGATCGGGATCTGTCCCTGGGTGTTGTATTTAGATGGGGGTCTGTCCCCGGTGATGTATTTAGCTGGGGGTCTGTCCCCGGGGGGGGGGGGGTATTTAGATAGGGGTTTTCCCTGGGGCTGTATTTAGATGGAGGTCTGTCCCCGGGGATGTATTTAGATGGGGTCTGTCCCCGGGGATGTATTTAGATGTGGGTCTGTCCCCGGGGATGTATTTAGATGGGGGTCTGTTCCCGTGATTAGTATTCAGATGGGGGTCTGTCCCCAGGCATGTATTTCGATGGGGGTCTGTCCCCGGGGATGTAATTCGATGGGGGTCTGTCCCCGGGGGATGTATTTAGATGGGGGTCTGTCCCCGGGGGATGTGTTTATAAAGGGGGTCTGTCCCCGGGGGATGTATTTAGATGGGGGTCTGTCCCCGGGCATGTATTTAGATGGGGGTCTGTCCCCGGGGTGGGTATTTAGATGGGGGTCTGTCCCGGGCATGTATTTAGATGGCGGTCTGTCCCTGGGGGATGTATTTAGATGGGGGTCTGTCCCCGGGCATGTATTTAGATGGGGGTCTGTCCCCGGGGTGGGTATTTAGATGGGGGTCTGTCCCCGGGCATGTATTTAGATGGGGGTCTGTTCCCGGGCATGTATTTAGATGGGGGTCTGTTCCCGGGCATGTATTTAAATGGGGCCTGTCCCCGGGGTGGGTATTTAAATTGGGGTCTGTCCTCGGGGATGTATTTAGATGGGGGTCCGTCGCCGGGGATGTATTTAGATGGCGGTCTGTCCCCGGGGATGTATTTCGATGGGGGTCTGTCCCCGGGCATGTATTTCGATGGGGGTCTGTCCTTGGGCATGTATTTAGATGGGGGTCTGTTCCCGTGATTAGTGTTCAGATGGGGGTCTGGCCCCGGGGATGAATTTAGATGGGGGTCTGTTCCCGTGATTAGTATTTAGATGGGGGTCTGTCCCCGGGGATGTATTTAGATGGGGGTCTGTCCCCGGGTGGGGTATTTAGATGGGGGTCTGTCCCCGGGGATGTATTTAGATGGGGGTCTGTTCCCGTCATTAGTATTTAGATGGGGGTCTGTCCCCGGGGATGTATTTAGATGGGGGTCTGTCCCTGGGGTTCTATTTAGATGGGGGTCTGTCCCCGGGGATGTATTTAGATGGGGTCTGTCCCTGGGCATGTATTTCGATGGGGGTCTGTCCCCGGGCATGTATTTAGATGGGGGTCTGTTCCCGTGATTAGTATTTAGATGGGGGTCTGTCCCTGGGCATGTATTTCGATGGGGGTCTGTCCCCGGGCATGTATTTAGATGGGGGTCTGTCCTCGGGGATGTATTTAGATGAGGGTCTGTCCCCGGGGTGGGGTATTTAGATGGGGGTCTGCCCCCGGGGAGGTATTTAGATGGGGGTCTGTTAACGGGCATGTATTAAGATGGGGGTCTATCCCCGGGGTGGGTATTTAGATGGGGGTCTGTCCCTGGGGATGTATTTAGATGGGGGTCTGTCCCCGGGTATGTATTTGGATGGGGGTCTGTCCCCGGGGATGTATTTAGATGGGGGTCTGTCCCCGGGCATGTATTTAGATGGAGGTGTGTTCCCGGGGGAGGGGGAGGTATTTAGATGGCGGTCTGTCCCCGGGGATGTATTTAGATGGGGGTCTATTCCCGGGCATGTATTTAGATGGGGGTCTGTCCAAGGGGATGTATTTAGATGGGGGTCTGTCTCCGGGGATGTATTTAGATCGGGGTCTGTCCCTGGGTGTTGTATTTAGATGGGGGTCTGCCCCCGGGGATGTATTTAGCTGGGGGTCTGTCCCCGGGGGGGGTATTTAGATAGGGGTCTTTCCCTGGGGCTGTATTTAGATGGGGGTCTGTCCCCGGGGATGTATTTAGATCGGGGTCTGTCCCCGGGGATGTATTTAGATGTGGGTCTGTCCCCGGGGATGTATTTAGATGGGGGTCCGTCCCCAGGGGGACTATTTAGATGGGGGTCTGTCCCCGGGCATTTATTTAGATGGGGGTTTGTCCCCGGGGATGTATTTAGATCGTGGTCTGTCCCCGGGGATGTATTTAAATGGGGGTCTGTTTCCGGGGATGTTTTTAGATGGGGGTCTGCCCTGGGGATGTATTTGGATGGGGGTCTGTCCCCGGGGATGTATTTAGCTGGGGGTCTGTCCCCGGGGGGGGTATTTAGATAGGGGTCTTTCCCTGTGGCTGTATTTAGATGGGGGTCTGTCCCCGGGGATGTATTTAGATCGGGGTCTGTCCCCGGGGATGTATTTAGATGTGGGTCTGTCCCCGGGGATGTATTTAGATGAGGGTCCGTCCCCAGGGGGACTATTTAGATGGGGGTCTGTCCCCGGGCATTTATTTAGATGGGGGTTTGTCCCCGGGGATGTATTTAGATCGTGGTCTGTCCCCGGGGATGTATTTAAATGGGGGTCTGTTTCCGGGGATGTTTTTAGATGGGGGTCTGCCCTGGGGATGTATTTGGATGGGGGTCTGTCCCCGGGGATGTATTTAGATGGGGGTTCTATCCCCAGGGATGTATTTAGAAGGGGGTATGTCCCCAGGGATGTATTTCGATGGGGGTCTGTATTTAGATGGGGGTCTGTCCCCGGGGATGTATTTCGATGGGGGTCAGTCCCCGGAATTGTATTTAGATGGGGGTATGTCCCCAGGGATGTATTTAGATGGGGGTCTGTCCCCGGGGATGTATTTGGATGGTGGTCTGTTCCCGGGGATGTATTTAGATGGGGGTCTGTCCCCGGGGATGTATTTAAATGACGGTCTGTTCCCGGGGATGTATTTAGATGGGGGTCTGTCCCCGGGGATGTATTTAGATGGCGGTCTTTCCCCGGGGATGCATTTAGATGGGGTTCTGTCCCCGGGGATGTATTTCGATGAAGGTCTGTTGCCGGGATTAGTATTTAGATGGGGATCTGTCCCGGTGCCGGGTTATTTAGTTGGGGGTCTGTTCCCGGGATTAGTATTTAGATGGGGGTCTGTTCCCTGGATTAGTATTTAGATGGGGGTCTGTCCCGGTGAGGGTATTTATTTGAGGGTCTGTCCCCGGGGTTAGTATTTAGATGGGGGTCTGTCCCCGGGGATCTATTTAGATGGGGGTCTGTCCCCGGGGTTAGTATTTAGATGGGGGTCAGTTCCCGTCAGTTATTTGTAACAGGGGTATTATAAGGGTATAATTAGATGGGGGTCTGTCCCCGGGTGGTCTATCTAAAAAGGGGTCGGCCCCCGGGGAAGTATTTAGATGGGGGTCTGTCCCCGGGGATGTATTTAGCTGGGGGTTTGTCCCCTGGGATGTATTCAGATGGGGTGTCTGTCCCCTGGGATGTATTTAGATGGGGGTCTGTCCCCGGGGATGTATTTAGACGGGGGTCTATCCCAGGGGATGTATTTCGATGGGGGTCTGTCCCCAGGGATGTATTTAGATGGGGGTCTGTCCCCGGGGATGTTTTTAGATGGGAGTCTGTCCCCGGCGGGGTATCCAGATGGGGGTCTGTTATTGGCGGGGTTTTTCGATGGGAGTCTGCTCCTGGGAAGGTATTTCGATGGGTGTTTGCTCCTGGGGGGGTATTTAGATGGGAGTCTGTCCCTGGGGGGGTATCTAGTTGGAACTCGGTCCCGGGGGCTTATCTGGATGGGACTCGGTCCTGGGGAGGTATCTAGATGGATTGTCTTGGAACAGGGGGATGGGGTTAATTAGATGGGGGTCTTTTCCTGGGTCTGTTGATAGTGAGGGTATTAGATGGGGGTCAATTAACAGGAGATATCAGATAGGGGTCTGTAGATGAGGATTATTTAGATTGGGTGGGGGTCTGTACAAGGGGGGGAATGTTATCCGGGGGGGGAAATATTGCAGGGGATAAAATTTGCATCGTGGATATAAATTGTGGTTGGAGGAAATTTTGCAGCCGGGTGGCGTGAAATGGAGGGGGGGGGAAATTGCAGGGGAGGGGGACTAAATTTGAGGGGGGGATAAATTGCGGGGGGAGTAAATTGCGAGGGGGATAAATTGCGGGGGAAAATTAATTGCTGGGGGCGATAAATTGCGCGGGGGGAGATAAATTGCGGGGGGTAGGATAATTGCGAGGGGCGGATAATTTGTGGGGGGGTAATTTGCGGGGGGATAATTTGCGGGGGTGCAAATTGCGTGGGGGGGAAATGATTGCGGGGGGGAGATAATTTGCGGGTGGGAGATAAATTGCGGGGGGGGATAAATTGCGGGGGGTGCAAATTGCGGGGGGGGGCAAATTGCGGGGGAGGAAATAATTGCTGGGGGATAATTGTGGGGGGGATAGAGAAAAGACAAAGTCAGAAATTGAGAAAAGACAAAGTGAGAAACAGAGAAAAGAGAAAGTCAGAAATAGAGAAAAGACAGAAAGCCAGAAAAAGAGAAAAGAGAAAGTCAGAAATAGAGAAAAGACAGAGTGAGAAATAGAGAAAAGACAAAGTCAGAAATAGAGAAAAGACAGAAAGTCAGAAAAAGAGAAAAGAGAAAGTCAGAAATACAGTCGGGGGTTAGTATTTAGGTGGGGTTCTGTCCCAGGGGGGTATTTAGATGGGGGTCTTTCCCTGGGGTTAGTATTTAGATGGGGGTCTGTCCCGGCGTGGGGGGTATTTAGATGGGGGTCTGTCACTGAGGTTAGTATTTAGATGGGGGTCTGTCCTGGGGTGGGGTATTTAGATGGGGGTCTGTCCCTGGGGTTAATATTTAGATGGAGGTCTGTCCCGGAGAGGGTATTTAGATGGGGGTCTGTCCCTGGGGTTAGTATTTAGATGGGGGTCAGAAATAGAGAATAGTCAAAGTCAGAAAAAGACAGAAAGTCAGAAATAGAGAAAAGACAAAGTCAGAAAAAGACAGAAAGTCAGAAATAGAGAAAAGACAAAGTCTGAAAAAGACAGAAAGTCAGAAATAGGGAAAAGACAAAGTCAGAAATAGAGAAAAGACAGCAAGTCAGAAAAAGAGAAAAGAGAAAGTCAGAAATAGAGAAAAGACAAAGTCAGAAAAAGACAGAAAGTCAGAAATAGAGAAAAGTCAAAGTCAGAAACACAGAAAAGACAAACTCAGAGAAATAGAGAAAAGACAAAGTCAGAAATAGAGAAAAGACAAAGTCAGATATAGAGAAAAGACAGAAAGTCAGAAAAAGAGAAAAGACAAAGTCAGAAATAGAGAAAAGACAAAGTCAGAAAAAGACAAATACAGAAAAGACAAATTCAGAGAAATAGAGAAAAGACAAAGTCAGAAATACAGTCGGGGGTTAGTATTTAGGTGGGGGTCTGTCCCAGGGGGGTATTTAGATGGGGGTCTGTCACTGAGGTTAGTATTTAGATGGGGGTCTGTCCCGGGGTGGGGTATTTAGATGGGGGTCTGTCCCTGGGGTTAATATTTAGATGGAGGTCTGTCCCGGGGGGGGGGCGGTATTTAGATGGGGGTCTGTCCCTGGGGTTAGTATTTAGATGGGGGTCAGAAATAGAGAAAAGACAAAGTCAGAAAAAGACAGAAAGTCAGAAATAGAGAAAAGACAAAGTCAGAAAAAGACAGAAAGTCAGAAATAGAGAAAAGACAAAGTCAGAAAAAGACAGAAAGTCAGAAATAGAGAAAAGACAAAGTCAGAAAAAGACAGAAAGTCAGAAATAGAGAAAAGACAAAGTCAGAAAAAGACAGAAAGTCAGAAATAGAGAAAATACAAAGTGAGAAAAAGACAGAAAGTCAGAAATAGAGAAAAGACAAAGTCTGAAAAAGACAGAAAGTCAGAAATAGAGAAAAGACAAAGTCAGAAATAGAGAAAAGACAGAAAGTCAGAAAAAGAGAAAAGAGAAAGTCAGAAATAGAGAAAAGACAAAGTCAGAAAAAGACAGAAAGTCAGAAACAGAGAAAAGACAAACTCAGAGAAATAAAGAAAAGACAAAGTCAGAGAAATAGAGAAAAGACAAAGTCAGAAATAGAGAAAAGCCAAAGTCAGATATAGAGAAAAGACAGAAAGTCAGAAAAAGAGAAAAGACAAGTCAGAAATAGAGAAAAGACAAAGTGAGAAAAAGACAAATACAGAAAAGACAAATTCAGAGAAATAGAGAAAAGACAAAGTCAGAAATACAGTCGGGGGTTAGTATTTAGATGGGGGTCGGTCCCGGGGGGGTATTTAGATGGGGGTCTGTCGCTGGGGTTAGTATTTAGATGGGGGTCTGTCCCGGGGTGGGGGGTATTTAGGTGGGGGTCTGTTACTGAGGTTAGTATTTAGATGGGGGTCTGTCCCGGGGTGGGGTATTTAGATGGGGGTCTGTCCCTGGGGTTAATATTTAGATGGAGGTCTGTCCCGGAGGGGCTATTTAGATGGGGATCTGTCCCTGGGGTTAGTATTTAGATGGGGGTCAGAAATATAGAAAAGACAAAGTCAGAAAAAGACAGCAAGACAGAAATAGAGAAAAGACAAAGTCAGAAAAAGACTGAAATTCAGAAATAGAGAAAAGACAAAGTCTGGAAAAGACAGAAAGTCAGAAATAGAGAAAAGACAAAGTCAGAAAAAGACAGAAAGTCGGAAATCGAGAAAAGACAAAGTCTGAAAAAGACAGAAAGTCAGAAATAGAGAAAAGACAAAGTCAGAAATAGAAAAAAGACAAAGACAATAAAAGACAAAGTCAGAAATAGAGAAAAGACAAAGTCAGAAAAAGACAGAAAGTCAGAAATAGAGAAAAGACAAAGTCAGAAGAAGACAGAAAGTCAGAAATAGAGAAAAGACAAAGTCAGAAAAAGACAGAAAGTCAGAAATAGAGAAAAGACAAAGTCTGAAAAAGACAGAAAGTCAGAAATAGAGAAAAGACAAAGTCAGAAATAGAGAAAAGACAGAAAGTCAGAAAAAGAGAAAAGAGAAAGTCAGAAATAGAGAAAAGACAAAGTCAGAAAAAGACAGAAAGTCAGAAATAGAGAAAAGACAAAGTCAGAAAAAGACAGAAAGTCAGAAATAGAGAAAAGACAAAGTCTGAAAAAGACAGAAAGTCAGAAATAGAGAAAAGACAAAGTCAGAAATAGAGAAAAGACAGAAAGTCAGAAAAAGAGAAAAGAGCAAGTCAGAAATACAGAAAAGACAAAGTCAGAAATACAGAAAAGACAAACTCAGAGAAATAGAGAAAAGACAAAGTCAGAAATAGAGAAAAGACATAGTCAGATATAGAGAAAAGACAGAAAGTGAGAAAAAGAGAAAAGACAAAGTCAGAAATAGAGAAAAGACAGAAAGTCAGAAAAAGAGAAAAGAGAAAGTCAGAAATAGAGAAAAGACAAAGTCAGAAAAAGACAGAAAGTCAGAAATAGAGAAAAGACAAAGTCAGAAAAAGACAGAAAGTCAGAAACAGAGAAAAGACAAACTCAGAGAAATAAAGAAAAGACAAAGTCAGAGAAATAGAGAAAAGACAAAGTCAGAAATAGAGAAAAGCCAAAGTCAGATATAGAGAAAAGACAGAAAGTCAGAAAAAGAGAAAAGACAAGTCAGAAATAGAGAAAAGACAAAGTGAGAAAAAGACAAATACAGAAAAGACAAATTCAGAGAAATAGAGAAAAGACAAAGTCAGAAATACAGTCGGGGGTTAGTATTTAGATGGGGGTCGGTCCCGGGGGGGTATTTAGATGGGGGTCTGTCGCTGGGGTTAGTATTTAGATGGGGGTCTGTCCCGGGGTGGGGGGTATTTAGGTGGGGGTCTGTTACTGAGGTTAGTATTTAGATGGGGGTCTGTCCCGGGGTGGGGTATTTAGATGGGGGTCTGTCCCTGGGGTTAATATTTAGATGGAGGTCTGTCCCGGAGGGGCTATTTAGATGGGGATCTGTCCCTGGGGTTAGTATTTAGATGGGGGTCAGAAATATAGAAAAGACAAAGTCAGAAAAAGACAGCAAGACAGAAATAGAGAAAAGACAAAGTCAGAAAAAGACTGAAATTCAGAAATAGAGAAAAGACAAAGTCTGAAAAAGACAGAAAGTCAGAAATAGAGAAAAGACAGAAAGTCAGAAAAAGAGAAAAGAGCAAGTCAGAAATAGAGAAAAGACAAAGTCTGAAAAAGACAGAAAGTCAGAAATAGAGAAAAGACAAAGTCAGAGAAATACAGAAAAGACAAAGTCAGAAATACAGAAAAGACAAACTCAGAGAAATAGAGAAAAGACAAAGTCAGAAATAGAGAAAAGACAAAGTCAGATATGGAGAAAAGACAGAAAGTCAGAAAAAGAGAAAAGACAAAGTCAGAAAAAGACAGAAAGTCAGAAATAGAGAAAATACAAAGTCAGAAAAAGACAGCAAGTCAGAAATAGAGAAAAGACAAAGTCAGAAAAAGACAGGAAGTCAGAAATCGAGAAAAGACAAAGTCTGAAAAAGACAGAAAGTCAGAAATAGAGAAAAGACAAAGTCAGAAATAGAGAAAAGACAGAAAGTCAGAAATAGAGAAAAGAGAAAGTCAGAAATAGAGAAAAGACAAAGTCAGAAAAAGACAGAAAGTCAGAAATAGAGAAAAGACAAAGTCAGAAAAAGACAGAAAGTCAGAAATAGAGAAAATACAAAGTCAGAAAAAGACAGAAAGTCAGAAATAGAGAAAAGGCAAAGTCAGAAAAAGACAGAAAGTCAGAAATAGAGAAAAGACAAAGTCAGAAAAAGACAGCAAGTCAGAAATAGAGAAAAGACAAAGTCAGAAAAAGACAGAAAGTCAGAAATAGAGAAAAGACAAAGTCTGGAAAAGACAGAAAGTCAGAAATAGAGAAAAGACAAAGTCAGAAAAAGACAGAAAGTCGGAAATCGAGAAAAGACAAAGTCTGAAAAAGACAGAAAGTCAGAAATAGAGAAAAGACAAAGTCAGAAATAGAAAAAAGACAAAGACAATAAAAGACAAAGTCAGAAATAGAGAAAAGACAAAGTCAGAAAAAGACAGAAAGTCAGAAATAGAGAAAAGACAAAGTCAGAAGAAGACAGAAAGTCAGAAATAGAGAAAAGACAAAGTCAGAAAAAGACAGAAAGTCAGAAATAGAGAAAAGACAAAGTCTGAAAAAGACAGAAAGTCAGAAATAGAGAAAAGACAAAGTCAGAAATAGAGAAAAGACAGAAAGTCAGAAAAAGAGAAAAGAGAAAGTCAGAAATAGAGAAAAGACAAAGTCAGAAAAAGACAGAAAGTCAGAAATAGAGAAAAGACAAAGTCAGAAAAAGACAGAAAGTCAGAAATAGAGAAAAGACAAAGTCTGAAAAAGACAGAAAGTCAGAAATAGAGAAAAGACAAAGTCAGAAATAGAGAAAAGACAGAAAGTCAGAAAAAGAGAAAAGAGCAAGTCAGAAATACAGAAAAGACAAAGTCAGAAATACAGAAAAGACAAACTCAGAGAAATAGAGAAAAGACAAAGTCAGAAATAGAGAAAAGACATAGTCAGATATAGAGAAAAGACAGAAAGTGAGAAAAAGAGAAAAGACAAAGTCAGAAATAGACAAAAGACAAAGTCAGAAAAAGACAAATACATAAAAGACAAATTCAGAGAAGTAGAGAAAAGACAAAGTCAGAAATACAGTCGGGGGTTAGTATTTAGATGGGGGTCTGTCCCGGGGGGGGGTATTTAGATGGGGGTCTGTCGCTGGGGTTAGTATTTAGATGGGGGTCTGTTCCGGGGGGGGGGGGGTTATTTAGATGGGGTTCTGTCCCTGGGGTTAGTATTTAGATGGGGGTCTATCCCGGGGGGGTGTTTAGATGGGGGTCTGTCCCTGGGGTTAGTATTTAGATGGGGGTCTGTCCCGGGGGGGGTATTTAGATGGGGGTCTGTCCCCGGGGATGTAATTAGATGGGGGCTGTTCCCAGGGATGTATTTAGATGGGGGTCTATCCCCAGGGATGTATTTAGAAGGGGGTATGTCCCCAGGGATGTATTTCGATGGGGGTCTGTATTTAGATGGGGGTCTGTCCCCGGGGATGTATTTCGATGGGGGTCAGTCCCCGGAATTGTATTTAGATGGGGGTCTGTCCCCAGGGATGTATTTAGATGGGTGTCTGTCCCCGGGGATGTATTTGGATGGTGGTCTGTTCCCGGGGATGTATTTAGATGGGGGTCTGTCCCCGGGGATGTATTTAAATGACGGTCTGTCCCCGGGGATGTATTTAGATGGGGGTCTGTCCCCGGGGATGTATTTAGATGGCGGTCTGTCCCCGGGGATGCATTTAGATGGGGTTCTGTCCCCGGGGATGTATTTAGATGAAGGTCTGTTCCCGGGATTAGTATTTAGATGGGGATCTGTCCCGGGGGGCGGGTTATTTAGTTGGGGGTCTGTTCCCGGGATTAGTATTTAGATGGGGGTCTGTTCCCTGGATTAGTATTTAGATGGGGGTCTGTCCCGGTGAGCGTATTTATTTGGGGGTCTGTCCCCGGGGTTAGTATTCAGATGGGGGTCTGTCCCCGGGGATCTATTTAGATCGGGGTCTGTCCCCGGGGATCTATTTAGATGGGGGTCTGTCCCCGGGGGGGTATTTAGATGGGGGTCTGTCCCCGGGGTTAGTATTTAGATGGGGGTCAGTTCCCGTCAGTTATTTGTAACAGGGGTATTATAAGGGTATAATTAGATGGGGGTCTGTCCCCGGGTGGTCTATCTAAAAAGGGGTCGGCCCCCGGGGAAGTATTTAGATGGGGGTCTGTCCCCGGGGATGTATTTAGCTGGGGGTTTGTCCCCTGGGATGTATTCAGATGGGGTGTCTGTCCCCTGGGATGTATTTAGATGGGGGTCTGTCCCCGGGGATGAATTTAGACGGGGGTCTATCCCAGGGGATGTATTTCGATGGGGGTCTGTCCCCAGGGATGTATTTAGATGGGGGTCTGTCCCCGGGGATGTTTTTAGATGGGAGTCTGTCCCCGGCGGGGTATCCAGATGGGAGTCTGTTATTGGCGGGGTTTTTCGATGGGAGTCTGCTCCTGGGAGGGTATGTCGATGGGAGTTTGCTCCTGGGGGGGTATTTTGATGGGAGTCTGTCCCTGGGGTGGTATCTAGTTGGAACTCGGTCCCGGGGGCTTATCTGGATGGGACTCGGTCCTGGGGAGGTATCTAGATGGATTGTCTTGTAACAGGGGGATGTGGTTAATTAGATGGGGGTCTTTTCCTGGGTCTGTTGATAGTGAGGGTATTAGATGGGGGTCAATTAACAGGAGATATCAGATAGGGGTCTGTAGATGAGGATTATTTAGATTGGGTGGGGGTCTGCACAAGGGGGGGAATGTTATCCGGGGGGAGGGAAATATTGCAGGGGATAAAATTTGCATCGTGGATATAAATTGCGGTTGGAGGAAATTTTGCAGCCGGGTGGCGTGAAATGGAGGGGGGGGAAATTGCAGGGGAGGGGGACTAAATTTGAGGGGGGGATAAATTGCGGGGGGAGTAAATTGCGGGGGGGATAAATTGCGGGGGAAAATTAATTGCGGGGGGCGATAAATTGCGCGGGGGGAGATAAATTGCGGGGGGTAGGATAATTGCGAGGGGCGGATAATTTGTGGGGGGGTAATTTGCGGGGGGATAATTTGCGGGGGTGCAAATTGCGTGGGGGGGAAATGATTGCGGGGGGGAGATAATTTGCGGGTGGGAGATAAATTGCGGGGGGGGGATAAATTGGGGGGGTGCAAATTGCGGGGGGGGGAAAATTGCGGGGGAGGAAATAATTGCTGGGGGATAATTGTGGGGGGGATAGAGAAAAGACAAAGTCAGAAATTGAGAAAAGTCAAAGTGAGAAACAGAGAAAAGAGAAAGTCAGAAATAGAGAAACGACAGAAAGCCAGAAAAAGATAAAAGAGAAAGTCAGAAATAGAGAAAAGACAAAGTGAGAAATAGAGAAAAGACAAAGTCAGAAATAGAGAAAAGACAGAAAGTCAGAAAAAGAGAAAAGAGAAAGTCAGAAATACAGTCGGGGGTTAGTATTTAGGTGGGGTTCTGTCCCAGGGGGGTATTTAGATGGGGGTCTGTCCCTGGGGTTAGTATTTAGATGGGGGTCTGTCCTGGCGTGGGGGGTATTTAGATGGGGGTCTGTCACTGAGGTTAGTATTTAGATGGTGGTCTGTCCTGGGGTGGGGTATTTAGATGGGGGTCTGTCCCTGGGGTTAATATTTAGATGGAGGTCTGTCCCGGAGGGGGTATTTAGATGGGGGTCTGTCCCTGGGGTTAGTATTTAGATGGGGGTCAGAAATAGAGAATAGTCAAAGTCAGAAAAAGACAGAAAGTCAGAAATAGAGAAAAGACAAAGTCAGAAAAAGACAGAAAGTCAGAAATAGAGAAAAGACAAAGTCAGAAAAAGACAGCAAGTCAGAAATAGAGAAAAGACAAAGTCAGAAATAGAGAAAAGACAGAAAGTCAGAAAAAGAGAAAAGAGAAAGTCAGAAATAGAGAAACGACAGAAAGCCAGAAAAAGATAAAAGAGAAAGTCAGAAATAGAGAAAAGACAAAGTCAGAAATTGAGAAAAGTCAAAGTGAGAAACAGAGAAAAGAGAAAGTCAGAAATAGAGAAACGACAGAAAGCCAGAAAAAGATAAAAGAGAAAGTCAGAAATAGAGAAAAGACAAAGTGAGAAATAGAGAAAAGACAAAGTCAGAAATAGAGAAAAGACAGAAAGTCAGAAAAAGAGAAAAGAGAAAGTCAGAAATACAGTCGGGGGTTAGTATTTAGGTGGGGTTCTGTCCCAGGGGGATATTTAGATGGGGGTCTGTCCCTGGGGTTAGTATTTAGATGGGGGTCTGTCCTGGCGTGGGGGGTATTTAGATGGGGGTCTGTCACTGAGGTTAGTATTTAGATGGTGGTCTGTCCTGGGGTGGGGTATTTAGATGGGGGTCTGTCCCTGGGGTTAATATTTAGATGGAGGTCTGTCCCGGAGGGGGTATTTAGATGGGGGTCTGTCCCTGGGGTTAGTATTTAGATGGGGGTCAGAAATAGAGAATAGTCAAAGTCAGAAAAAGACAGAAAGTCAGAAATAGAGAAAAGACAAAGTCAGAAAAAGACAGAAAGTCAGAAATAGAGAAAAGACAAAGTCAGAAAAAGACAGCAAGTCAGAAATAGAGAAAAGACAAAGTCAGAAATAGAGAAAAGACAGAAAGTCAGAAAAAGAGAAAAGAGAAAGCCAGAAATAGAGAAACGACAGAAAGCCAGAAAAAGATAAAAGAGAAAGTCAGAAATAGAGAAAAGACAAAGTGAGAAACAGAGAAAAGAGAAAGTCAGAAATAGAGAAAAGACAAAGTCAGAAAAAGACTGAAAGTCAGAAATAGAGAAAAGACAAACTCAGAGAAATACAGAAAAGACAAAGTTAGAAATACAGAAAAGACAAACTCAGAGAAATAGAGAAAAGTCAAAGTCAGAAATAGAGAAAAGACAAAGTCAGAAAAAGACTGAAAGTCAGAAATAGAGAAAAGACAAACTCAGAGAAATACAGAAAAGACAAAGTTAGAAATACAGAAAAGACAAACTCAGAGAAATAGAGAAAAGACAAAGTCAGAAATAGAGAAAAGACAAAGTCAGATCTAGAGAAAAGACAGAAAGTCAGAAAAAGAGAAAAGACAAAGTCAGAAATAGAGAAAAGACAGAAAGTCAGAAAAAGAGAAAAGACAAAGTCAGAAATAGAGAAAAGACAAAGTCAGAAAAAGACAGCAAGTCAGAAATAGAGAAAAGACAAAGTCAGAAAATGACAGAAAGTCAGAAATAGAGAAAAGACAAAGTCAGAAAAAGACTAAAAGTCAGAAATAGAGAAAAAACAAAGTCAGAAAAAGACAGAAAGTCAGAAATAGAGAAAAGACAAAGTCAGAAAAAGACAGCAAGTCAGAAATAGAGAAAAGACAAAGTCAGAAAAAGACAGAAAGTCAGAAATAGAGATAAGACAAAGTCTGGAAAAGACAGAAAGTCAGAAATAGAGAAAAGACAAAGTCAGAAAAAGACAGAAAGTCGGAAATAGAGAAAAGACAATGTCAGAAAAAGACAGCAAGTCAGAAATAGAGAAAAGACAAACTCAGAGAAATACAGAAAAGACAAAGTCAGAAATAAAGAAGAGACAAAGACACAGAAATACAGAAAAGACAAAGTCAGAAATAGAGAAAAGACAAAGTCTGATATAGAGAAAAGACAGAAAGTCAGAAAGAGAGAAAAGACAAAGTCAGAAATAGAGAAAAGACCAAGTCAGAAAAAGACAAATACAGAAAAGACAAATTCAGAGAAATAGAGAAAAGACAAAGTCAGAAATACTGTCGGGGGTTAGTATTTAGATGGGGGTCTGTCCCGGGGTGGGGGGTATTTAGATGGGGGTCTGTCCCTGAGGTTAGTATTTAGATGGGGGTCTGTCCCGGGCTGGTGTATTTAGATGGGGGTCTGCCCCTGGAGTTTATATTTAGATGGAGGTCAGTCCCGGAGGGGGTATTTAGATGGGGGTCTGTTCCTGGGGTTAGTATTTAGATGGGGGTCAGAAATAGAGAAAAGACAATGTCAGAAAAAGACGGCAAGTCAGAAATAGAGGAAAGACAAAGTCAGAAAAAGACAGAAAGTCAGAAATAGAGAAAAGACAAAGTCTGAAAAAGACAGAAAGTCAGAAATAGAGAAAAGACAAAGTCAGAAATAGAGAAAAGACAGAAAGTCAGAAAAAGAGAAAGGAGCAAGTCAGAAATACAGAAAAGACAAAGTCAGAAATACAGAAAAGACAAACTCAGAGAAATAGAGAAAAGACAAAGTCAGAAATAGAGAAAAGACAAAGTCAGATATAGAGAAAAGACAGAAAGTCAGAAAAAGAGAAAAGACAAAGTCAGAAAAAGACAGCAAGTCAGAAATAGAGAAAAGACAAAGTCAGAAAAAGACAGAAAGTCAGAAATAGAGAAAAGACAAAGTCAGAAAAAGACAGCAAGTCAGAAATAGAGAAAAGACAAAGTCAGAAAAAGACAGAAAGTCAGAAATAGAGAAAAAACAAAGTCAGAAAAAGACAGAAAGTCAGAAATAGAGAAAAGACAAAGTCAGAAAAAGACAGAAAGTCAGAAATAGAGAAAAGACAAAGTCTGGAAAAGACAGAAAGTCAGAAATAGAGAAAGGACAAAGTCAGAAAAAGACAGAAAGTCGGAAATCGAGAAAAGACAAAGTCTGAAAAAGACAGAAAGTCAGAAATAGAGAAAAGACAAAGTCAGAAATAGAAAAATGACAAAGACAAAAAAAGACAAAGTCAGAAATAGAGAAAAGACAAAGTCAGAAAAAGACAGAAAGTCAGAAAAAGAGAAAAGACAAAGTCAGAAAAAGACAGAAAGTCAGAAATAGAGAAAAGACAAAGTCAGAAAAAGACAGCAAGTCAGAAATAGAGAAAAGACAAAGTCAGAAAAAGACAGAAAGTCAGAAATAGAGAAAAGACAAAGTCTGGAAAAGACAGAAAGTCAGAAATAGAGAAAAGACAAAGTCAGAAAAAGACAGAAAGTCGGAAATCGAGAAAAGACAAAGTCTGAAAAAGACAGAAAGTCAGAAATAGAGAAAAGACAAAGTCAGAAAAAGACAGAAAGTCAGACATAGAGAAAAGACAAAGTCAGAAAAAGACAGAAAGTCAGAAATAGAGAAAAGACAAAGTCAGAAAAAGACAGAAAATCAGAAATAGAGAAAATACAAAGTCAGAAAAAGACAGAAAGTCAGAAATAGAGAAAAGACAAAGTCTGAAAAAGACAGAAAGTCAGAAATAGAGAAAAGACAGAAAGTCAGAAAAAGAGAAAAGAGAAAGTCAGAAATAGAGAAAAGACAAAGTCAGAAAAAGACTGAAAGTCAGAAATAGAGAAAAGACAAACTCAGAGAAATACAGAAAAGACAAAGTTAGAAATACAGAAAAGACAAACTCAGAGAAATAGAGAAAAGACAAAGTCAGAAATAGAGAAAAGACAAAGTCAGAAAAAGACAGCAAGTCAGAAATAGAGAAAAGACAAAGTCAGAAAAAGACAGAATGTCAGAAATAGAGAAAAGACAAAGTCAGAAAAAGACTAAAAGTCAGAAATAGAGAAAAAACAAAGTCAGAAAAAGACAGAAAGTCAGAAATAGAGAAAAGACAAAGTCAGAAAAAGAGAAAGTCAGAAATAGAGAAAAGACAAAGTCAGAAAAAGACAGAAAGTCAGAAATAAAGATAAGACAAAGTCTGGAAAAGACAGAAAGTCAGAAATAGAGAAAAGACAAAGTCAGAAAAAGACAGAAAGTCGGAAATCGAGAAAAGACAAAGTCTGAAAAAGACAGAAAGTCAGAAGTAGAGAAAAGACAAAGTCTGAAAAAGACAGAAAGTCAGAAATAGAGAAAAGAGAAAGTCAGAAATAGAAAAAAGACAAAGACAAAAAAAGACAAAGTCAGAAATAGAGAAAAGGCAAAGTCAGAAAAAGACAGAAAGTCAGAAATAGAGAAAAGACAAAGTCACAAAAAGACAGAAAGTCAGAAATAGAGAAAAGACAAAGTCAGAAAAAGACAGAAAGTCAGAAATAGAGAAAATTCAAAGTCAGAAAAAGACAGAAAGTCAGAAATAGAGAAAAGACAAAGTCTGAAAAAGAGCGAAAGTCAGAAATAGAGAAAAGACAAAGTCAGAAATAGAGAAAAGACAGAAAGTCAGAAAAAGAGACAAGAGAAAGTCAGAAATAGAGAAAAGACAAAGTCAGAAAAAGACAGAAAGTCAGAAATAGAGAAAAGACAAACGCAGAGAAATACAGAAAAGACAAAGTTAGAAATACAGAAAAGACAAACTCAGAGAAATAGAGAAAAGACAAAGTCAGAAATAGAGAAAAGACAAAGTCAGATATGGAGAAAAGACAGAAAGTCAGAAAAAGAGAAAAGACAAAGTCAGAAATAGAGAAAAGACAAAGTCAGAAAAAGACAAATACAGAAAAGACAAATTCAGAGAAATAGAGAAAAGACAAAGTCAGAAATACAGTCGGGGATTAGTATTTAGATGGGGGTCTGTACCGTGGGGGTATTTAGATGGGGGTCTGTCGCTGGGGTTAGTATTTAGATGGGGGTCTGACACGGGGTGGGGGGTATTTAGATGGGGGTCTGTCACTGAGGTTAGTATTTAGATGGGGGTCTGTCCCGGGGTGGGGTATTTAGATGAGGGTCTGTCCCTGGGGTTAATATTTAGATGGAGGTCTGTCCCGGAGGGGGTATTTAGATGGGGGTCTGTCCCTGGGGTTAGTATTTAGATGGGGGTCAGAAATAGAGAAAAGACAAAGTCAGAAAAAGACAGCAAGTCAGAAATAGAGAAAAGACAAAGTCAGAAAAAGACAGAAAGCCAGAAATAGAGAAAAGACAAAGTCAGAAATAGAGAAAAGACAGAAAGTCAGAAAAAGAGAAAAGAGCAAGTCAGAAATAGAGAAAAGACAAAGTCAGAAAAAGACAGCAAGTCAGAAATAGAGAAAAGACAAACTCAGAGAAATACAGAAAAGACAAAGTCAGAAATAAAGAAAAGACAAACTCAGAGAAATACAGAAAAGACAAAGTCAGAAATAGAGAAAAGACAAAGTCAGATATAGAGAAAAGACAGAAAGTCAGAAAGAGAGAAAAGACAAAGTCAGAAATAGAGAAAAGACCAAGTCAGAAAAAGACAAATACAGAAAAGACAAATTCAGAGAAATAGAGAAAAGACAAAGTCAGAAATACTGTCGGGGATTTGTATTTAGATGGGGGTCTGTCCCGGGGGGGGGTATTTAGATGGGGGTCTGTCGCTGGGGTTAGTATTTAGATGGGGGTCTGTCCCGGGGTGGGGGGTATTTAGATGGGGGTCTGTCCCTGAGGTTAGTATTTAGATGGGGGTCAGTCCCGGGCAGGGGTATTTAGATGGGGGTCTGTCCCTGGGGTTAATATTTAGATGGAGGTCAGTCCCGGAGGGGGTATTTAGATGGGGGTCTGTTCCTGGGGTTAGTATTTAGATGGGGGTCAGAAATAGAGAAAAGACAATGTCAGAAAAAGACGGCAAGTCAGAAATAGAGAAAAGACAATGTCAGAAAAAGACAGAAAGTCAGAAATAGAGAAAAGACAAAGTCTGAAAAAGACAGAAAGTCAGAAATAGAGAAAAGACAAAGTCAGAAATAGAGAAAAGACAGAAAGTCAGAAAAAGAGAAAAGAGCATGTCAGAAATACAGAAAAGACAAAGTCAGAAATACAGAAAAGACAAACTCAGAGAAATAGAGAAAAGACAAAGTCAGAAATAGAGAAAAGACAAAGTCAGATATAGAGAAAAGACAGAAAGTCAGAAAACGAGAAAAGACAAAGTCAGAAAAAGACAGCAAGTCAGAAATAGAGAAAAGACAAAGTCAGAAAAAGACAGAAAGTCAGAAATAGAGAAAAGACAAAGTCAGAAAAAGACAGAAAGTCAGAAATAGAGAAAAAACAAAGTCAGAAAAAGACAGAAAGTCAGAAATAGAGAAAAGACAAAGTCAGAAAAAGACAACAAGTCAGAAATAGAGAAAAGACAAAGTCAGAAAAAGACAGAAAGTCAGAAATAGAGAAAAGACAAAGTCTGGAAAAGACAGAAAGTCAGAAATAGAGAAAAGACAAAGTCAGAAAAAGACAGAAAGTCGGAAATCGAGAAAAGACAAAGTCTGAAAAAGACAGAAAGTCAGAAATAGAGAAAAGACAAAGTCAGAAATAGAAAAAAGACAAAGACAAGAAAAGACAAAGTCAGAAATAAAGAAAAGACAAACTCAGAGAAATACAGAAAAGACAAAGTCAGAAATAGAGAAAAGACAAAGTCAGATATAGAGAAAAGACAGAAAGTCAGAAAGAGAGAAAAGACAAAGTCAGAAATAGAGAAAAGACCAAGTCAGAAAAAGACAAATACAGAAAAGACAAATTCAGAGAAATAGAGAAAAGACAAAGTCAGAAATACTGTCGGGGGTTTGTATTTAGATGGGGGTCTGTCCCGGGGGCGGTATTTAGATGGGGGTCTGTCGCTGGGGTTAGTATTTAGATGGGGGTCTGTCCCGGGGTGGGGGGTATTTAGATGGGGGTCTGTCCCTGAGGTTAGTATTTAGATGGGGGTCTGTCCCGGGCAGGGGTATTTAGATGGGGGTCTGTCCCTGGGGTTAATATTTAGATGGAGGTCAGTCCCGGAGGGGGTATTTAGATGGGGGTCTGTTCCTGGGGTTAGTATTTAGATGGGGGTCAGAAATAGAGAAAAGACAATGTCAGAAAAAGACGGCAAGTCAGAAATAGAGAAAAGACAATGTCAGAAAAAGACAGAAAGTCAGAAATAGAGAAAAGACAAAGTCTGAAAAAGACAGAAAGTCAGAAATAGAGAAAAGACAAAGTCAGAAATAGAGAAAAGACAGAAAGTCAGAAAAAGAGAGAAGAGCATGTCAGAAATACAGAAAAGACAAAGTCAGAAATACAGAAAAGACAAACTCAGAGAAATAGAGAAAAGACAAAGTCAGAAATAGAGAAAAGACAAAGTCAGATATAGAGAAAAGACAGAAAGTCAGAAAACGAGAAAAGACAAAGTCAGAAAAAGACAGCAAGTCAGAAATAGAGAAAAGACAAAGTCAGAAAAAGACAGAAAGTCAGAAATAGAGAAAAGACAAAGTCAGAAAAAGACAGAAAGTCAGAAATAGAGAAAAAACAAAGTCAGAAAAAGACAGAAAGTCAGAAATAGAGAAAAGACAAAGTCAGAAAAAGACAGCAAGTCAGAAATAGAGAAAAGACAAAGTCAGAAAAAGACAGAAAGTCAGAAATAGAGAAAAGACAAAGTCTGGAAAAGACAGAAAGCCAGAAATAGAGAAAAGACAAAGTCAGAAAAAGACAGAAAGTCGGAAATCGAGAAAAGACAAAGTCTGAAAAAGACAGAAAGTCAGAAATAGAGAAAAGACAAAGTCAGATATAGAGAAAAGACAGAAAGTCAGAAATCGAGAAAAGACAAAGTCAGAAAAAGAGAGCAAGTCAGAAATAGAGAAAAGACAAAGTCAGAAAAAGACAGAAAGTCAGAAATAGAGAAAAGACAAAGTCAGAAAAAGACAGAAAGTCAGAAATAGAGAAAAAACAAAGTCAGAAAAAGACAGAAAGTCAGAAATAGAGAAAAGACAAAGTCAGAAAAAGACAGCAAGTCAGAAATAGAGAAAAGACAAAGTCAGAAAAAGACAGAAAGTCAGAAATAGAGAAAAGACAAAGTCTGGAAAAGACAGAAAGTCAGAAATAGAGAAAAGACAAAGTCAGAAAAAGACAGAAAGTCGGAAATCGAGAAAAGACAAAGTCTGAAAAAGACAGAAAGTCAGAAATAGAGAAAAGACAAAGTCAGAAATAGAAAAAAGACAAAGACAAAAAAAGACAAAGTCAGAAATAGAGAAAAGACAAAGTCAGAAAAAGAAAGAAAGTCAGAAATAGAGAAAAGACAAAGTCAGAAAAAGACAGAAAGTCAGAAATAGAGAAAAGACAAAGTCAGAAAAAGACAGAAAGTCAGAAATAGAGAAAAGACAAAGTCTGAAAAAGACAGAAAGTCAGAAATAGAGAAAAGACAAAGTCAGAAATAGAGAAAAGACAGAAAGTCAGAAAAAGAGAAAAGAGCAAGTCAGAAATACAGAAAAGACAAAGTCAGAAATACAGAAAAGACAAACTCAGAGAAATAGAGAAAAGACAAAGTCAGAAATAGAGAAAAGACAAAGTCAGATATAGAGAAAAGACAGAAAGTCAGAAAAAGAGAAAAGACAAAGTCAGAAAAAGACAGCAAGTCAGAAATAGAGAAAAGACAAAGTCAGAAAAAGACAGAAAGTCAGAAATAGAGAAAAGACAAAGTCAGAAATAGAGAAAAGACAGAAAGTCAGAAAAAGAGAAAAGAGCAAGTCAGAAATACAGAAAAGACAAAGTCAGAAATACAGAAAAGACAAACTCAGAGAAATAGAGAAAAGACAAAGTCAGAAATAGAAAAAAGACAAAGACAAAAAAAGACAAAGTCAGAAATAGAGAAAAGACAAAGTCAGAAAACGACAGAAAGTCAGAAATAGAGAAAAGACAAAGTCAGAAAAAGACAGAAAGTCAGAAATAGAGAAAAGACAAAGTCAGAAAAAGACAGAAAGTCAGAAATAGAGAAAAGACAAAGTCTGAAAAAGACAGAAAGTCAGAAATAGAGAAAAGACAAAGTCAGAAATAGAGAAAAGACAGAAAGTCAGAAAAAGAGAAAAGAGAAAGTCAGAAATAGAGAAAAGACAAAGTCAGAAAAAGACAGAAAGTCGGAAATCGAGAAAAGACAAAGTCTGAAAAAGACAGAAAGTCAGAAATAGAGAAAAGACAAAGTCAGATATAGAGAAAAGACAGAAAGTCAGAAAACGAGAAAAGACAAAGTCAGAAAAAGACAGCAAGTCAGAAATAGAGAAAAGACAAAGTCAGAAAAAGACAGAAAGTCAGAAATAGAGAAAAGACAAAGTCAGAAAAAGACAGAAAGTCAGAAATAGAGAAAAAACAAAGTCAGAAAAAGACAGAAAGTCAGAAATAGAGAAAAGACAAAGTCAGAAAAAGACAGCAAGTCAGAAATAGAGAAAAGACAAAGTCAGAAAAAGACAGAAAGTCAGAAATAGAGAAAAGACAAAGTCTGGAAAAGACAGAAAGTCAGAAATAGAGAAAAGACAAAGTCAGAAAAAGACAGAAAGTCGGAAATCGAGAAAAGACAAAGTCTGAAAATGACAGAAAGTCAGAAATAGAGAAAAGACAAAGTCAGAAATAGAAAAAAGACAAAGACAAAAAAAGACAAAGTCAGAAATAGAGAAAAGACAAAGTCAGAAAAAGACAGAAAGTCAGAAATAGAGAAAAGACAAAGTCAGAAAAAGACAGAAAGTCAGAAATAGAGAAAAGACAAAGTCAGAAAAAGACAGAAAGTCAGAAATAGAGAAAAGACAAAGTCTGAAAAAGACAGAAAGTCAGAAATAGAGAAAAGACAAAGTCAGAAATAGAGAAAAGACAGAAAGTCAGAAAAAGAGAAAAGAGCAAGTCAGAAATACAGAAAAGACAAAGTCAGAAATACAGAAAAGACAAACTCAGAGAAATAGAGAAAAGACAAAGTCAGAAATAGAGAAAAGACAAAGTCAGATATAGAGAATAGACAGAAAGTCAGAAAAAGAGAAAAGACAAAGTCAGAAAAAGACAGCAAGTCAGAAATAGAGAAAAGACAAAGTCAGAAAAAGACAGAAAGTCAGAAATAGAGAAAAGACAAAGTCAGAAATAGAGAAAAGACAGAAAGTCAGAAAAAGAGAAAAGAGCAAGTCAGAAATACAGAAAAGACAAAGTCAGAAATACAGAAAAGACAAACTCAGAGAAATAGAGAAAAGACAAAGTCAGAAATAGAAAAAAGACAACGACAAAAAAAGACAAAGTCAGAAATAGAGAAAAGACAAAGTCAGAAAAAGACAGAAAGTCAGAAATAGAGAAAAGACAAAGTCAGAAAAAGACAGAAAGTCAGAAATAGAGAAAAGACAAAGTCAGAAAAAGACAGAAAGTCAGAAATAGAGAAAAGACAAAGTCTGAAAAAGACAGAAAGTCAGAAATAGAGAAAAGACAAAGTCAGAAATAGAGAAAAGACAGAAAGTCAGAAAAAGAGAAAAGAGAAAGTCAGAAATAGAGAAAAGACAAAGTCAGAAAAAGACAGAAAGTCAGAAATAGAGAAAAGACAAAGTCAGATCAAGACAGAAAGTCAGAAATAGAGAAAAGACAAAGTCTGAAAAAGACAGAAAGTCAGAAATAGAGAAAAGACAAAGTCAGAAATAGAGAAAAGACAGAAAGTCAGAAAAAGAGAAAAGACAAAGTCAGAAATAGAGAAAAGACAAAGTCAGAAAAAGACAGAAAGTCAGAAATAGAGAAAAGACAAAGTCAGAAAAAGACAGAAAGTCAGAAATAGAGAAAAGACAAAGTCAGAAAAAGACAGAAAGTCAGAAATAGAGAAAAGACAAAGTCAGAAAAAGACAGAAAATCAGAAATAGAGAAAATACAAAGTCAGAAAAAGACAGAAAGTCAGAAATAGAGAAAAGACAAAGTCTGAAATAGAGAAAAGACAGAAAGTCAGAAAAAGAGAAAAGAGCAAGTCAGAAATAGAGAAAAGACAAAGTCAGAAAAAGACAGCAAGTCAGAAATAGAGAAAAGACAAACTCAGAGAAATACAGAAAAGACAGTCAGAAATAAAGAAAAGACAAACTCAGAGAAATACAGAAAAGACAAAGTCAGAAATAGAGAAAAGACAAAGTCAGATATAGAGAAAAGACAGAAAGTCAGAAAGAGAGAAAAGACAAAGTCAGAAATAGAGAAAAGACCAAGTCAGAAAAAGACAAATACAGAAAAGACAAATTCAGAGAAATAGAGAAAAGACAAAGTCAGAAATACTGTCGGGGGTTTGTATTTAGATGGGGGTCTGTCCCGGGGGGGGGGTATTTAGATGGGGGTCTGTCGCTGGGGTTAGTATTTAGATGGGGGTCTGTCCCGGGGTGGGGGGTATTTAGATGGGGGTCTGTCCCTGAGGTTAGTATTTAGATGGGGGTCTGTCCCGGGCTGGGGTATTTAGATGGGGGCCTGTCCCTGGGGTTAATATTTAGATGGAGGTCAGTCCCGGAGGGGGTATTTAGATGGGGGTCTGTTCCTGGGGTTAGTATTTAGATGGGGGTCAGAAATAGAGAAAAGACAATGTCAGAAAAAGACGGCAAGTCAGAAATAGAGAAAAGACAAAGTCAGAAAAAGACAGAAAGTCAGAAATAGAGAAAAGACAAAGTCTGAAAAAGACAGAAAGTCAGAAATAGAGAAAAGACAAAGTCAGAAATAGAGAAAAGACAGAAAGTCAGAAAAAGAGAAAAGAGCATGTCAGAAATACAGAAAAGACAAAGTCAGAAATACAGAAAAGACAAACTCAGAGAAATAGAGAAAAGACAAAGTCAGAAATAGAGAAAAGACAAAGTCAGATATAGAGAAAAGACAGAAAGTCAGAAAACGAGAAAAGACAAAGTCAGAAAAAGACAGAAAGTCAGAAATAGAGAAAAGACAAAGTCAGAAAAAGACAGCAAGTCAGAAATAGAGAAAAGACAACGTCAGAAAAAGACAGAAAGTCAGAAATAGAGAAAAGACAAAGTCTGGAAAAGACAGAAAGTCAGAAATAGAGAAAAGACAAAGTCAGAAAAAGACAGAAAGTCGGAAATCGAGAAAAGACAAAGTCTGAAAAAGACAGAAAGTCAGAAATAGAGAAAAGACAAAGTCAGAAATAGAGAAAAGACAAAGTCAGAAAAAGACAGAAAGTCAGAAATAGAGAAAAGACAAAGTCAGAAAAAGACAGAAAGTCAGAAATAGAGAAAAGACAAAGTCTGAAAAAGACAGAAAGTCAGAAATAGAGAAAAGACAAAGTCAGAAATAGAGAAAAGACAGAAAGTCAGAAAAAGAGAAAAGAGAAAGTCAGAAATAGAGAAAAGACAAAGTCAGAAAAAGACAGAAAGTCAGAAGTAGAGAAAAGACAAAGTCAGAAAAAGACAGAAAGTCAGAAATAGAGAAAAGACAAAGTCTGAAAAAGACAGAAAGTCAGAAATAGAGAAAAGACAAAGTCAGAAATAGAGAAAAGACAGAAAGTCAGAAAAAGAGAAAAGAGCAAGTCAGAAATACATAAAAGACAAAGTCAGAAATACAGAAAAGACAAACTCAGAGAAATAGAGAAAAGGCAAAGTCAGAAATAGAGAAAAGACAAAGTCAGATATAGAGAAAAGACAGAAAGTCAGAAAAAGAGAAAAGACAAAGTCAGAAAAAGACAGCAAGTCAGAAATAGAGAAAAGACAAAGTCAGAAAAAGACAGAAAGTCAGAAATAGAGAAAAGACAAAGTCAGAAATAGAGAAAAGACAGAAAGTCAGAAAAAGAGAAAAGAGCAAGTCAGAAATACAGAAAAGACAAACTCAGAGAAATAGAGAAAAGACAAAGTCAGAAATAGAAAAAAGACAAAGACAAAAAAAGACAAAGTCAGAAATAGAGAAAAGACAAAGTCAGAAAAAGACAGAAAGTCAGAAATAGAGAAAAGACAAAGTCAGAAATAGAGAAAAGACAGAAAGTCAGAAAAAGAGAAAAGAGCATGTCAGAAATACAGAAAAGACAAAGTCAGAAATACAGAAAAGACAAACTCAGAGAAATAGAGAAAAGACAAAGTCAGAAATAGAGAAAAGACAAAGTCAGATATAGAGAAAAGACAGAAAGTCAGAAAACGAGAAAAGACAAAGTCAGAAAAAGACAGAAAGTCAGAAATAGAGAAAAGACAAAGTCAGAAAAAGACAGCAAGTCAGAAATAGAGAAAAGACAACGTCAGAAAAAGACAGAAAGTCAGAAATAGAGAAAAGACAAAGTCTGGAAAAGACAGAAAGTCAGAAATAGAGAAAAGACAAAGTCAGAAAAAGACAGAAAGTCGGAAATCGAGAAAAGACAAAGTCTGAAAAAGACAGAAAGTCAGAAATAGAGAAAAGACAAAGTCAGAAATAGAGAAAAGACAAAGTCAGAAAAAGACAGAAAGTCAGAAATAGAGAAAAGACAAAGTCAGAAAAAGACAGAAAGTCAGAAATAGAGAAAAGACAAAGTCTGAAAAAGACAGAAAGTCAGAAATAGAGAAAAGACAAAGTCAGAAATAGAGAAAAGACAGAAAGTCAGAAAAAGAGAAAAGAGAAAGTCAGAAATAGAGAAAAGACAAAGTCAGAAAAAGACAGAAAGTCAGAAGTAGAGAAAAGACAAAGTCAGAAAAAGACAGAAAGTCAGAAATAGAGAAAAGACAAAGTCTGAAAAAGACAGAAAGTCAGAAATAGAGAAAAGACAAAGTCAGAAATAGAGAAAAGACAGAAAGTCAGAAAAAGAGAAAAGAGCAAGTCAGAAATACATAAAAGACAAAGTCAGAAATACAGAAAAGACAAACTCAGAGAAATAGAGAAAAGGCAAAGTCAGAAATAGAGAAAAGACAAAGTCAGATATAGAGAAAAGACAGAAAGTCAGAAAAAGAGAAAAGACAAAGTCAGAAAAAGACAGCAAGTCAGAAATAGAGAAAAGACAAAGTCAGAAAAAGACAGAAAGTCAGAAATAGAGAAAAGACAAAGTCAGAAATAGAGAAAAGACAGAAAGTCAGAAAAAGAGAAAAGAGCAAGTCAGAAATACAGAAAAGACAAACTCAGAGAAATAGAGAAAAGACAAAGTCAGAAATAGAAAAAAGACAAAGACAAAAAAAGACAAAGTCAGAAATAGAGAAAAGACAAAGTCAGAAAAAGACAGAAAGTCAGAAATAGAGAAAAGACAAAGTCAGAAAAAGACAGAAAGTCAGAAATAGAGAAAAGACAAAGTCAGAAAAAGACAGAAAGTCAGAAATAGAGAAAAGACAAAGTCTGAAAAAGACAGAAAGTCAGAAATAGAGAAAAGACAGAAAGTCAGAAAAAGAGAAAAGAGAAAGTCAGAAATAGAGAAAAGACAAAGTCAGAAAAAGACAGAAAGTCAGAAGTAGAGAAAAGACAAAGTCAGAAAAAGACAGAAAGTCAGAAATAGAGAAAAGACAAAGTCTGAAAAAGACAGAAAGTCAGAAATAGAGAAAAGACAAAGTCAGAAATAGAGAAAAGACAGAAAGTCAGAAAAAGAGAAAAGAGCAAGTCAGAAATACATAAAAGACAAAGTCAGAAATACAGAAAAGACAAACTCAGAGAAATAGAGAAAAGACAAAGTCAGAAATAGAGAAAAGACAAAGTCAGATATAGAGAAAAGACAGAAAGTCAGAAAAAGAGAAAAGACAAAGTCAGAAAAAGACAGCAAGTCAGAAATAGAGAAAAGACAAAGTCAGAAAAAGACAGAAAGTCAGAAATAGAGAAAAGACAAAGTCAGAAATAGAGAAAAGACAGAAAGTCAGAAAAAGAGAAAAGAGCAAGTCAGAAATACAGAAAAGACAAAGTCAGAAATACAGAAAAGACAAACTCAGAGAAATAGAGAAAAGACAAAGTCAGAAATAGAAAAAAGACAAAGACAAAAAAAGACAAAGTCAGAAATAGAGAAAAGACAAAGTCAGAAAACGACAGAAAGTCAGAAATAGAGAAAAGACAAAGTCAGAAAAAGACAGAAAGTCAGAAATAGAGAAAAGACAAAGTCAGAAAAAGACAGAAAGTCAGAAATAGAGAAAAGACAAAGTCTGAAAAAGACAGAAAGTCAGAAATAGAGAAAAGACAAAGTCAGAAATAGAGAAAAGACAGAAAGTCAGAAAAAGAGAAAAGAGAAAGTCAGAAATAGAGAAAAGACAAAGTCAGAAAAAGACAGAAAGTCGGAAATCGAGAAAAGACAAAGTCTGAAAAAGACAGAAAGTCAGAAATAGAGAAAAGACAAAGTCAGATATAGAGAAAAGACAGAAAGTCAGAAAACGAGAAAAGACAAAGTCAGAAAAAGACAGCAAGTCAGAAATAGAGAAAAGACAAAGTCAGAAAAAGACAGAAAGTCAGAAATAGAGAAAAGACAAAGTCAGAAAAAGACAGAAAGTCAGAAATAGAGAAAAAACAAAGTCAGAAAAAGACAGAAAGTCAGAAATAGAGAAAAGACAAAGTCAGAAAAAGACAGCAAGTCAGAAATAGAGAAAAGACAAAGTCAGAAAAAGACAGAAAGTCAGAAATAGAGAAAAGACAAAGTCTGGAAAAGACAGAAAGTCAGAAATAGAGAAAAGACAAAGTCAGAAAAGGACAGAAAGTCGGAAATCGAGAAAAGACAAAGTCAGAAAAAGACAGAAAATCAGAAATAGAGAAAATACAAAGTCAGAAAAAGACAGAAAGTCAGAAATAGAGAAAAGACAAAGTCTGAAAAAGACAGAAAGTCAGAAATAGAGAAAAGACAGAAAGTCAGAAAAAGAGAAAAGAGAAAGTCAGAAATAGAGAAAAGACAAAGTCAGAAAAAGACTGAAAGTCAGAAATAGAGAAAAGACAAACTCAGAGAAATACAGAAAAGACAAAGTTAGAAATACAGAAAAGACAAACTCAGAGAAATAGAGAAAAGACAAAGTCAGAAAAAGACAGCAAGTCAGAAATAGAGAAAAGACAAAGTCAGAAAAAGACAGAAAGTCAGAAATAGAGAAAAGACAAAGTCAGAAAAAGACTAAAAGTCAGAAATAGAGAAAAAACAAAGTCAGAAAAAGACAGAAAGTCAGAAATAGAGAAAAGACAAAGTCAGAAAAAGACAAAGTCAGAAATAGAGAAAAGACAAAGTCAGAAAAAGACAGAAAGTCAGAAATAAAGATAAGACAAAGTCTGGAAAAGACAGAAAGTCAGAAATAGAGAAAAGACAAAGTCAGAAAAAGACAGAAAGTCGGAAATCGAGAAAAGACAAAGTCTGAAAAAGACAGAAAGTCAGAAATAGAGAAAAGACAAAGTCTGAAAAAGACAGAAAGTCAGAAATAGAGAAAAGACAAAGTCTGAAATAGAAAAAAGACAAAGACAAAAAAAGACAAAGTCAGAAATAGAGAAAAGGCAAAGTCAGAAAAAGACAGAAAGTCAGAAATAGAGAAAAGACAAAGTCAGAAAAAGACAGAAAGTCAGAAATAGAGAAAAGACAAAGTCAGAAAAAGACAGAAAGTCAGAAATAGAGAAAATTCAAAGTCAGAAAAAGACAGAAAGTCAGAAATAGAGAAAAGACAAAGTCTGAAAAAGAGCGAAAGTCAGAAATAGAGAAAAGACAAAGTCAGAAATAGAGAAAAGACAGAAAGTCAGAAAAAGAGAAAAGAGAAAGTCAGAAATAGAGAAAAGACAAAGTCAGAAAAAGACAGAAAGTCAGAAATAGAGAAAAGACAAACTCAGAGAAATACAGAAAAGACAAAGTTAGAAATACAGAAAAGACAAACTCAGAGAAATAGAGAAAAGACAAAGTCAGAAATAGAGAAAAGACAAAGTCAGATATAGAGAAAAGACAGAAAGTCAGAAAAAGAGAAAAGACAAAGTCAGAAATAGAGAAAAGACAAAGTCAGAAAAAGACAAATACAGAAAAGACAAATTCAGAGAAATAGAGAAAAGACAAAGTCAGAAATACAGTCGGGGATTAGTATTTAGATGGGGGTCTGTACCGTGGGGGTATTTAGATGGGGGTCTGTCGCTGGGGTTAGTATTTAGATGGGGGTCAGACCCGGGGTGGGGGGTATTTAGATGGGGGTCTGTCACTGAGGTTAGTATTTAGATGGGGGTCTGTCCCGGGGTGGGGTATTTAGATGAGGGTCTGTCCCTGGGGTTAATATTTAGATGGAGGTCTGTCCCGGAGGGGGTATTTAGATGGGGGTCTGTCCCTGGGGTTAGTATTTAGATGGGGGTCAGAAATAGAGAAAAGACAAAGTCAGAAAAAGACAGCAAGTCAGAAATAGAGAAAAGACAAAGTCAGAAAAAGACAGCAAGTCAGAAATAGAGAAAAGACAAACTCAGAGAAATACAGAAAAGACAAAGTCAGAAATAATGAAAAGACAAACTCAGAGAAATACAGAAAAGACAAAGTCAGAAATAGAGAAAAGACAAAGTCAGAAAAAGACAGAAAGTCAGAAATAAAGATAAGACAAAGTCTGGAAAAGACAGAAAGTCAGAAATAGAGAAAAGACAAAGTCAGAAAAAGACAGAAAGTCGGAAATCGAGAAAAGACAAAGTCTGAAAAAGACAGAAAGTCAGAAATAGAGAAAAGACAAAGTCTGAAAAAGACAGAAAGTCAGAAATAGAGAAAAGACAAAGTCAGAAATAGAAAAAAGACAAAGACAAAAAAAGACAAAGTCAGAAATAGAGAAAAGGCAAAGTCAGAAAAAGACAGAAAGTCAGAAATAGAGAAAAGACAAAGTCAGAAAAAGACAGAAAGTCAGAAATAGAGAAAAGACAAAGTCAGAAAAAGACAGAAAGTCAGAAATAGAGAAAATTCAAAGTCAGAAAAAGACAGAAAGTCAGAAATAGAGAAAAGACAAAGTCTGAAAAAGAGCGAAAGTCAGAAATAGAGAAAAGACAAAGTCAGAAATAGAGAAAAGACAGAAAGTCAGAAAAAGAGAAAAGAGAAAGTCAGAAATAGAGAAAAGACAAAGTCAGAAAAAGACAGAAAGTCAGAAATAGAGAAAAGACAAACTCAGAGAAATACAGAAAAGACAAAGTTAGAAATACAGAAAAGACAAACTCAGAGAAATAGAGAAAAGACAAAGTCAGAAATAGAGAAAAGACAAAGTCAGATATAGAGAAAAGACAGAAAGTCAGAAAAAGAGAAAAGACAAAGTCAGAAATAGAGAAAAGACAAAGTCAGAAAAAGACAAATACAGAAAAGACAAATTCAGAGAAATAGAGAAAAGACAAAGTCAGAAATACAGTCGGGGATTAGTATTTAGATGGGGGTCTGTACCGTGGGGGTATTTAGATGGGGGTCTGTCGCTGGGGTTAGTATTTAGATGGGGGTCTGACCCGGGGTGGGGGGTATTTAGATGGGGGTCTGTCACTGAGGTTAGTATTTAGATGGGGGTCTGTCCCGGGGTGGGGTATTTAGATGAGGGTCTGTCCCTGGGGTTAATATTTAGATGGAGGTCTGTCCCGGAGGGGGTATTTAGATGGGGGTCTGTCCCTGGGGTTAGTATTTAGATGGGGGTCAGAAATAGAGAAAAGACAAAGTCAGAAAAAGACAGCAAGTCAGAAATAGAGAAAAGACAAAGTCAGAAAAAGACAGAAAGTCAGAAATAGAGAAAAGACAAAGTCAGAAATAGAGAAAAGACAGAAAGTCAGAAAAAGAGAAAAGAGCAAGTCAGAAATAGAGAAAAGACAAAGTCAGAAAAAGACAGCAAGTCAGAAATAGAGAAAAGACAAACTCAGAGAAATACAGAAAAGACAAAGTCAGAAATAAAGAAAAGACAAACTCAGAGAAATACAGAAAAGACAAAGTCAGAAATAGAGAAAAGACAAAGTCAGATATAGAGAAAAGACAGAAAGTCAGAAAGAGAGAAAAGACAAAGTCAGAAATAGAGAAAAGACCAAGTCAGAAAAAGACAAATACAGAAAAGACAAATTCAGAGAAATAGAGAAAAGACAAAGTCAGAAATACTGTCGGGGGTTTGTATTTAGATGGGGGTCTGTCCCGGGGGGGGGTATTTAGATGGGGGTCTGTCGCTGGGGTTAGTATTTAGATGGGGGTCTGTCCCGGGGTGGGGGGTATTTAGATGGGGGTCTGTCCCTGAGGTTAGTATTTAGATGGGGGTCTGTCCCGGGCTGGGGTATTTAGATGGGGGTCTGTCCCTGGGGTTAATATTTAGATGGAGGTCAGTCCCGGAGGGGGTATTTAGATGGGGGTCTGTTCCTGGTGTTAGTATTTAGATGGGGGTCAGAAATAGAGAAAAGACAATGTCAGAAAAAGACGGCAAGTCAGAAATAGAGAAAAGACAAAGTCAGAAAAAGACAGAAAGTCAGAAATAGAGAAAAGACAAAGTCTGAAAAAGACAGAAAGTCAGAAATAGAGAAAAGACAAAGTCAGAAATAGAGAAAAGACAGAAAGTCAGAAAAAGAGAAAAGAGCATGTCAGAAATACAGAAAAGACAAAGTCAGAAATACAGAAAAGACAAACTCAGAGAAATAGAGAAAAGACAAAGTCAGAAATAGAGAAAAGACAAAGTCAGATATAGAGCAAAGACAGAAAGTCAGAAAAAGAGAAAAGACAAAGTCAGAAAAAGACAGCAAGTCAGAAATAGAGAAAAGACAAAGTCAGAAAAAGACAGAAAGTCAGAAATAGAGAAAAGACAAAGTCTGGAAAAGACAGAAAGTCAGAAATAGAGAAAAGACAAAGTCTGAAAAAGACAGAAAGTCAGAAATAGAGAAAAGACAAAGTCAGAAATAGAAAAAAGACAAAGACAAAAAAAGACAAAGTCAGAAATAGAGAAAAGACAAAGTCAGAAAAAGACAGAAAGTCAGAAATAGAGAAAAGACAAAGTCAGAAAAAGACAGAAAGTCAGAAATAGAGAAAAGACAAAGTCTGAAAAAGACAGAAAGTCAGAAATAGAGAAAAGACAAAGTCAGAAATAGAGAAAAGACAGAAATTCAGAAAAAGAGAAAAGAGAAAGTCAGAAATAGAGAAAAGACAAAGTCAGAAAAAGACAGAAAGTCAGAAATAGAGAAAAGACAAAGTCAGAAAAAGACAGAAAGTCAGAAATAGAGAAAAGACAAAGTCTGAAAAAGACAGAAAGTCAGAAATAGAGAAAAGACAAAGTCAGAAATAGAGAAAAGACAGAAAGTCAGAAAAAGAGAAAAGAGCAAGTCAGAAATACAGAAAAGACAAAGTCAGAAATACAGAAAAGACAAACTCAGAGAAATAGAGAAAAGACAAAGTCAGAAATAGAGAAAAGACAAAGTCAGATATAGAGAAAAGACAGAAAGTCAGAAAAAGAGAAAAGACAAAGTCAGAAAAAGACAGCAAGTCAGAAATAGAGAAAAGACAA
Source organism: Heterodontus francisci (assembly GCF_036365525.1). NCBI lineage: Eukaryota > Metazoa > Chordata > Chondrichthyes > Heterodontiformes > Heterodontidae > Heterodontus > Heterodontus francisci. The sequence goes on from NW_027141545.1 coordinate 853,330, forward strand.
AGTCAGAAAAAGACAGAAAGTCAGAAATAGAGAAAAGACAAAGTCAGAAATAGAGAAAAGACAGAAAGTCAGAAAAAGAGAAAAGAGCAAGTCAGAAATACAGAAAAGACAAAGTCAGAAATACAGAAAAGACAAACTCAGAGAAATAGAGAAAAGAGAAAGTCAGAAATAGAGAAAAGACAAAGTCAGATATAGAGAAAAGACAGAAAGTCAGAAAAAGAGAAAAGATAAAGTCAGAAAAAGACAGCAAGTCAGAAATAGAGAAAAGACAAAGTCAGAAAAAGACAGAAAGTCAGAAATAGAGAAAAGACAAAGTCTGGAAAAGACAGAAAGTCAGAAATAGAGAAAAGACAAAGTCAGAAAAAGACAGAAAGTCGGAAATCGAGAAAAGACAAAGTCTGAAAAAGACAGAAAGTCAGAAATAGAGAAAAGACAAAGTCAGAAATAGAAAAAAGACAAAGACAAAAAAAGACAAAGTCAGAAATAGTGAAAAGACAAAGTCAGAAAAAGATAGAATGTCAGAAGTAGAGAAAAGACAAAGTCAGAAAAAGACAGAAAGTCAGAAATAGAGAAAAGACAAAGTCAGAAAAAGACAGAAAGTCAGAAATAGAGAAAAGACAAAGTCTGAAAAAGACAGAAAGTCAGAAATAGAGAAAAGACAAAGTCAGAAATAGAGAAAAGACAGAAAGTCAGAAAATGAGAAAAGAGAAAGTCAGAAATAGAGAAAAGACAAAGTCAGAAAAAGACAGAAAGTCAGAAATAGAGAAAAGACAAAGTCAGAAAAAGACAGAAAGTCAGAAATAGAGAAAAGACAAAGTCTGAAAAAGACAGAAAGTCAGAAATAGAGAAAAGACAAAGTCAGAAATAGAGAAAAGACAGAAAGTCAGAAAAAGAGAAAAGAGCAAGTCAGAAATACAGAAAAGACAAAGTCAGAAATACAGAAAAGACAAACTCAGAGAAATAGAGAAAAGACAAAGTCAGAAATAGAGAAAAGACAAAGTCAGATATAGAGAAAAGACAGAAAGTCAGAAAAAGAGAAAAGACAAAGTCAGAAAAAGACAGCAAGTCAGAAATAGAGAAAAGACAAAGTCAGAAAAAGACAGAAAGTCAGAAATAGAGAAAAGACAAAGTCAGAAAAAGACAGCAAGTCAGAAATAGAGAAAAGACAAAGTCAGAAAAAGACAGAAAGTCAGAAATAGAGAAAAGACAAAGTCTGGAAAAGACAGAAAGTCAGAAATAGAGAAAAGACAAAGTCAGAAAAAGACAGAAAGTCGGAAATCGAGAAAAGACAAAGTCTGAAAAAGACAGAAAGTCAGAAATAGAGAAAAGACAAAGTCAGAAATAGAAAAAAGACAAAGACAAAAAAACACAAAGTCAGAAATAGAGAAAAGACAAAGTCAGAAAAAGACAGAAAGTCAGAAATAGAGAAAAGACAAAGTCAGAAAAAGACAGAAAGTCAGAAATAGAGAAAATACAAAGTCAGACAAAGACAGAAAGTCAGAAATAGAGAAAAGACAAAGTCAGAAAAAGACAGAAAGTCGGAAATCGAGAAAAGACAAAGTCTGAAAAAGACAGAAAGTCAGAAATAGAGAAAAGACAAAGTCAGAAATAGAAAAAAGACAAAGACAAAAAAAGACAAAGTCAGAAATAGAGAAAAGACAAAGTCAGAAAAAGACAGAAAGTCAGAAATAGAGAAAAGACAAAGTCAGAAAAAGACAGAAAGTCAGAAATAGAGAAAAGACAAAGTCAGAAAAAGACAGAAAATCAGAAATAGAGAAAATACAAAGTCAGAAAAAGACAGAAAGTCAGAAATAGAGAAAAGACAAAGTCTGAAAAAGACAGAAAGTCAGAAATAGAGAAAAGACAGAAAGTCAGAAAAAGAGAAAAGAGAAAGTCAGAAGTAGAGAAAAGACAAAGTCAGAAAAAGACTGAAAGTCAGAAATAGAGAAAAGACAAACTCAGAGAAATACAGAAAAGACAAAGTTAGAAATACAGAAAAGACAAACTCAGAGAAATAGAGAAAAGACAAAGTCAGAAATAGAGAAAAGACAAAGTCAGAAAAAGACAGCAAGTCAGAAATAGAGAAAAGACAAAGTCAGAAAAAGACAGAAAGTCAGAAATAGAGAAAAGACAAAGTCAGAAAAAGACTAAAAGTCAGAAATAGAGAAAAAACAAAGTCAGAAAAAGACAGAAAGTCAGAAATAGAGAAAAGACAAAGTCAGAAAAAGACAAAGTCAGAAATAGAGAAAAGACAAAGTCAGAAAAAGACAGAAAGTCAGAAATAGAGATAAGACAAAGTCTGGAAAAGACAGAAAGTCAGAAATAGAGAAAAGACAAAGTCAGAAAAAGACAGAAAGTCGGAAATCGAGAAAAGACAAAGTCTGAAAAAGACAGAAAGTCAGAAATAGAGAAAAGACAAAGTCAGAAAAAGACAGAAAGTCAGAAATAGAGAAAAGACAAAGTCAGAAAAAGACAGAAAGTCAGAAATAGAGAAAATTCAAAGTCAGAAAAAGACAGAAAGTCAGAAATAGAGAAAAGACAAAGTCAGAAAAAGACAGAAAGTCAGAAATAGAGAAAATACAAAGTCAGAAATAGAGAAAAGACAGAAAGTCAGAAAAAGAGAAAAGAGAAAGTCAGAAATAGAGAAAAGACAAAGTCAGAAAAAGACAGAAAGTCAGAAATAGAGAAAAGACAAACTCAGAGAAATACAGAAAAGACAAAGTTAGAAATACAGAAAAGACAAACTCAGAGAAATAGAGAAAAGACAAAGTCAGAAATAGAGAAAAGACAAAGTCAGAAAAAGACAGAAAGTCAGAAATAGAGAAAAGACAAAGTCTGAAAAAGACAGAAAGTCAGAAGTAGAGAAAAGACAAAGTCAGAAATAGAGAAAAGACAGAAAGTCAGAAAAAGAGAAAAGAGAAAGTCAGAAATAGAGAAAAGACAAAGTCAGAAAAAGACAGAAAGTCAGAAATAGAGAAAAGACAAAGTCAGAAAAAGACAGAAAGTCAGAAATAGAGAAAAGACAAAGTCTGAAAAAGACAGAAAGTCAGAAATAGAGAAAAGACAAAGTCAGAAATAGAGAAAAGACAGAAAGTCAGAAAAAGAGAAAAGAGCAAGTCAGAAATACAGAAAAGACAAAGTCAGAAATACAGAAAAGACAAACTCAGAGAAATAGAGAAAAGACAAAGTCAGAAATAGAGAAAAGACAAAGTCAGATATAGAGAAAAGACAGAAAGTCAGAAAAAGAGAAAAGACAAAGTCAGAAAAAGACAGCAAGTCAGAAATAGAGAAAAGACAAAGTCAGAAAAAGACAGAAAGTCAGAAATAGAGAAAAGACAAAGTCAGAAATAGAGAAAAGACAGAAAGTCAGAAAAAGAGAAAAAAGCAAGTCAGAAATACAGAAAAGACAAAGTCAGAAATACAGAAAAGACAAACTCAGAGAAATAGAGAAAAGACAAAGTCAGAAATAGAGAAAAGACAAAGTCAGATATAGAGAAAAGACAGAAAGTCAGAAAAAGAGAAAAGATAAAGTTAGAAAAAGACAGCAAGTCAGAAATAGAGAAAAGACAAAGTCAGAAAAAGACAGAAAGTCAGAAATAGAGAAAAGACAAAGTCTGGAAAAGACAGAAAGTCAGAAATAGAGAAAAGACAAAGTCAGAAAAAGACAGAAAGTCGGAAATCGAGAAAAGACAAAGTCTGAAAAAGACAGAAAGTCAGAAATAGAGAAAAGACAAAGTCAGAAATAGAAAAAAGACAAAGACAAAAAAAGACAAAGTCAGAAATAGAGGAAAGACAAAGTCAAAAAAAGACAGAAAGTCAGAAATAGAGAAAAGACAAAGTCAGAAAAAGACAGAAAGTCAGAAATAGAGAAAAGACAAAGTCAGAAAAAGACAGAAAGTCAGAAATAGAGAAAAGACAAAGTCTGAAAAAGACAGAAAGTCAGAAATAGAGAAAAGACAAAGTCAGAAATAGAGAAAAGACAGAAAGTCAGAAAATGAGAAAAGAGAAAGTCAGAAATAGAGAAAAGACAAAGTCAGAAAAAGACAGAAAGTCAGAAATGGAGAAAAGACAAAGTCAGAAAAAGACAGAAAGTCAGAAATAGAGAAAAGACAAAGTCTGAAAAAGACAGAAAGTCAGAAATAGAGAAAAGACAAAGTCAGAAATAGAGAAAAGACAGAAAGTCAGAAAAAGAGAAAAGAGCAAGTCAGAAATACAGAAAAGACAAAGTCAGAAATACAGAAAAGACAAACTCAGAGAAATAGAGAAAAGACAAAGTCAGAAATAGAGAAAAGACAAAGTCAGATATAGAGAAAAGACAGAAAGTCAGAAAAAGAGAAAAGACAAAGTCAGAAAAAGACAGCAAGTCAGAAATAGAGAAAAGACAAAGTCAGAAAAAGACAGAAAGTCAGAAATAGAGAAAAGACAAAGTCAGAAAAAGACAGCAAGTCAGAAATAGAGAAAAGACAAAGTCAGAAAAAGACAGAAAGTCAGAAATAGAGAAAAGACAAAGTCTGGAAAAGACAGAAAGTCAGAAATAGAGAAAAGACAAAGTCAGAAAAAGACAGAAAGTCGGAAATCGAGAAAAGACAAAGTCTGAAAAAGACAGAAAGTCAGAAATAGAGAAAAGACAAAGTCAGAAATAGAAAAAAGACAAAGACAAAAAAACACAAAGTCAGAAATAGAGAAAAGACAAAGTCAGAAAAAGACAGAAAGTCAGAAATAGAGAAAAGACAAAGTCAGAAAAAGACAGAAAGTCAGAAATAGAGAAAATACAAAGTCAGAAAAAGACAGAAAGTCAGAAATAGAGAAAAGACAAAGTCAGAAAAAGACAGAAAGTCGGAAATCGAGAAAAGACAAAGTCTGAAAAAGACAGAAAGTCAGAAATAGAGAAAAGACAAAGTCAGAAATAGAAAAAGGACAAAGACAAAAAAAGACAAAGTCAGAAATAGAGAAAAGACAAAGTCAGAAAAAGACAGAAAGTCAGAAATAGAGAAAAGACAAAGTCAGAAAATGACAGAAAGTCAGAAATAGAGAAAAGACAAAGTCAGAAAAAGACAGAAAATCAGAAATAGAGAAAATACAAAGTCAGAAAAAGACAGAAAGTCAGAAATAGAGAAAAGACAAAGTCTGAAAAAGACAGAAAGTCAGAAATAGAGAAAAGACAGAAAGTCAGAAAAAGAGAAAAGAGAAAGTCAGAAGTAGAGAAAAGACAAAGTCAGAAAAAGACTGAAAGTCAGAAATAGAGAAAAGACAAACTCAGAGAAATACAGAAAAGACAAAGTTAGAAATACAGAAAAGACAAACTCAGAGAAATAGAGAAAAGACAAAGTCAGAAATAGAGAAAAGACAAAGTCAGAAAAAGACAGCAAGTCAGAAATAGAGAAAAGACAAAGTCAGAAAAAGACAGAAAGTCAGAAATAGAGAAAAGACAAAGTCAGAAAAAGACTAAAAGTCAGAAATAGAGAAAAAACAAAGTCAGAAAAAGACAGAAAGTCAGAAATAGAGAAAAGACAAAGTCAGAAAAAGACAAAGTCAGAAATAGAGAAAAGACAAAGTCAGAAAAAGACAGAAAGTCAGAAATAGAGATAAGACAAAGTCTGGAAAAGACAGAAAGTCAGAAATAGAGAAAAGACAAAGTCAGAAAAAGACAGAAAGTCGGAAATCGAGAAAAGACAAAGTCTGAAAAAGACAGAAAGTCAGAAATAGAGAAAAGACAAAGTCAGAAAAAGACAGAAAGTCAGAAATAGAGAAAAGACAAAGTCAGAAAAAGACAGAAAGTCAGAAATAGAGAAAATTCAAAGTCAGAAAAAGACAGAAAGTCAGAAATAGAGAAAAGACAAAGTCTGAAAAAGACAGAAAGTCAGAAATAGAGAAAAGACAAAGTCAGAAATAGAGAAAAGACAGAAAGTCAGAAAAAGAGAAAAGAGAAAGTCAGAAATAGAGAAAAGACAAAGTCAGAAAAAGACAGAAAGTCAGAAATAGAGAAAAGACAAACTCAGAGAAATACAGAAAAGACAAAGTTAGAAATACAGAAAAGACAAACTCAGAGAAATAGAGAAAAGACAAAGTCAGAAATAGAGAAATGACAAAGTCAGATATAGAGAAAAGACAGAAAGTCAGAAAAAGAGAAAAGACAAAGTCAGAAATAGAGAAAAGACAAAGTCAGAAAAAGACAAATACAGAAAAGACAAATTCAGAGAAATAGAGAAAAGACAAAGTCAGAAATACAGTCGGGGATTAGTATTTAGATGGGGGTCTGTACCGTGGGGGTATTTAGATGGGGGTCTGTCGCTGGGGTTAGTATTTAGATGGGGGTCTGACACGGGGTGGGGGGTATTTAGATGGGGGTCTGTCACTGAGGTTAGTATTTAGATGGGGGTCTGTCCCGGGGTGGGGTATTTAGATGAGGGTCTGTCCCTGGGGTTAATATTTTGATGGAGGTCTGTCCCGGAGGGGGTATTTAGATGGGGGTCTGTCCCTGGGGTTAGTATTTAGATGGGGGTCAGAAATAGAGAAAAGACAAAGTCAGATATAGAGAAAAGACAGAAAGTCAGAAAAAGAGAAAAGACAAAGTCAGAAAAAGACAGCAAGTCAGAAATAGAGAAAAGACAAAGTCAGAAAAAGACAGAAAGTCAGAAATAGAGAAAAGACAAAGTCAGAAAAAGACAGAAAGTCAGAAATAGAGAAAAGACAAAGTCTGAAAAAGACAGAAAGTCAGAAATAGAGAAAAGACAAAGTCAGAAATAGAGAAAAGACAGAAAGTCAGAAAATGAGAAAAGAGAAAGTCAGAAATAGAGAAAAGACAAAGTCAGAAAAAGACAGAAAGTCAGAAATGGAGAAAAGACAAAGTCAGAAAAAGACAGAAAGTCAGAAATAGAGAAAAGACAAAGTCTGAAAAAGACAGAAAGTCAGAAATAGAGAAAAGACAAAGTCAGAAATAGAGAAAAGACAGAAAGTCAGAAAAAGAGAAAAGAGCAAGTCAGAAATACAGAAAAGACAAAGTCAGAAATACAGAAAAGACAAACTCAGAGAAATAGAGAAAAGACAAAGTCAGAAATAGTGAAAAGACAAAGTCAGATATAGAGAAAAGACAGAAAGTCAGAAAAAGAGAAAAGACAAAGTCAGAAAAAGACAGCAAGTCAGAAATAGAGAAAAGACAAAGTCAGAAAAAGACAGAAAGTCAGAAATAGAGAAAAGACAAAGTCAGAAAAAGACAGCAAGTCAGAAATAGAGAAAAGACAAAGTCAGAAAAAGACAGAAAGTCAGAAATAGAGAAAAGACAAAGTCTGGAAAAGACAGAAAGTCAGAAATAGAGAAAAGACAAAGTCAGAAAAAGACAGAAAGTCGGAAATCGAGAAAAGACAAAGTCTGAAAAAGACAGAAAGTCAGAAATAGAGAAAAGACAAAGTCAGAAATAGAAAAAAGACAAAGACAAAAAAACACAAAGTCAGAAATAGAGAAAAGACAAAGTCAGAAAAAGACAGAAAGTCAGAAATAGAGAAAAGACAAAGTCAGAAAAAGACAGAAAGTCAGAAATAGAGAAAATACAAAGTCAGAAAAAGACAGAAAGTCAGAAATAGAGAAAAGACAAAGTCAGAAAAAGACAGAAAGTCGGAAATCGAGAAAAGACAAAGTCTGAAAAAGACAGAAAGTCAGAAATAGAGAAAAGACAAAGTCAGAAATAGAAAAAGGACAAAGACAAAAAAAGACAAAGTCAGAAATAGAGAAAAGACAAAGTCAGAAAAAGACAGAAAGTCAGAAATAGAGAAAAGACAAAGTCAGAAAATGACAGAAAGTCAGAAATAGAGAAAAGACAAAGTCAGAAAAAGACAGAAAATCAGAAATAGAGAAAATACAAAGTCAGAAAAAGACAGAAAGTCAGAAATAGAGAAAAGACAAAGTCTGAAAAAGACAGAAAGTCAGAAATAGAGAAAAGACAGAAAGTCAGAAAAAGAGAAAAGAGAAAGTCAGAAGTAGAGAAAAGACAAAGTCAGAAAAAGACTGAAAGTCAGAAATAGAGAAAAGACAAACTCAGAGAAATACAGAAAAGACAAAGTTAGAAATACAGAAAAGACAAACTCAGAGAAATAGAGAAAAGACAAAGTCAGAAATAGAGAAAAGACAAAGTCAGAAAAAGACAGCAAGTCAGAAATAGAGAAAAGACAAAGTCAGAAAAAGACTAAAAGTCAAAATAGAGAAAAAACAAAGTCAGAAAAAGACAGAAAGTCAGAAATAGAGAAAAGACAAAGTCAGAAAAAGACAAAGTCAGAAATAGAGAAAAGACAAAGTCAGAAAAAGACAGAAAGTCAGAAATAGAGATAAGACAAAGTCTGGAAAAGACAGAAAGTCAGAAATAGAGAAAAGACAAAGTCAGAAAAAGACAGAAAGTCGGAAATCGAGAAAAGACAAAGTCTGAAAAAGACAGAAAGTCAGAAATAGAGAAAAGACAAAGTCAGAAAAAGACAGAAAGTCAGAAATAGAGAAAAGACAAAGTCAGAAAAAGACAGAAAGTCAGAAATAGAGAAAATTCAAAGTCAGAAAAAGACAGAAAGTCAGAAATAGAGAAAAGACAAAGTCTGAAAAAGACAGAAAGTCAGAAATAGAGAAAAGACAAAGTCAGAAATAGAGAAAAGACAGAAAGTCAGAAAAAGAGAAAAGAGAAAGTCAGAAATAGAGAAAAGACAAAGTCAGAAAAAGACAGAAAGTCAGAAATAGAGAAAAGACAAACTCAGAGAAATACAGAAAAGACAAAGTTAGAAATACAGAAAAGACAAACTCAGAGAAATAGAGAAAAGACAAAGTCAGAAATAGAGAAATGACAAAGTCAGATATAGAGAAAAGACAGAAAGTCAGAAAAAGAGAAAAGACAAAGTCAGAAATAGAGAAAAGACAAAGTCAGAAAAAGACAAATACAGAAAAGACAAATTCAGAGAAATAGAGAAAAGACAAAGTCAGAAATACAGTCGGGGATTAGTATTTAGATGGGGGTCTGTACCGTGGGGGTATTTAGATGGGGGTCTGTCGCTGGGGTTAGTATTTAGATGGGGGTCTGACACGGGGTGGGGGGTATTTAGATGGGGGTCTGTCACTGAGGTTAGTATTTAGATGGGGGTCTGTCCCGGGGTGGGGTATTTAGATGAGGGTCTGTCCCTGGGGTTAATATTTTGATGGAGGTCTGTCCCGGAGGGGGTATTTAGATGGGGGTCTGTCCCTGGGGTTAGTATTTAGATGGGGGTCAGAAATAGAGAAAAGACAAAGTCAGAAAAAGACAGCAAGTCAGAAATAGAGAAAAGACAAAGTCAGAAAAAGACAGAAAGTCAGAAATAGAGAAAAGACAAAGTCAGAAATAGAGAAAAGACAGAAAGTCAGAAAAAGAGAAAAGAGCAAGTCAGAAATAGAGAAAAGACAAAGTCAGAAAAAGACAGCAAGTCAGAAATAGAGAAAAGACAAACTCAGAGAAATACAGAAAAGACAAAGTCAGAAATAAAGAAAAGACAAACTCAGAGAAATACAGAAAAGACAAAGTCAGAAATAGAGAAAAGACAAAGTCAGAAAAAGACAGAAAGTCAGAAATAGAGAAAAGACAAAGTCTGAAAAAGACAGAAAGTCAGAAATAGAGAAAAGACAAAGTCAGAAATAGAGAAAAGACAGAAAGTCAGAAAAAGAGAAAAGAGCAAGTCAGAAATACAGAAAAGACAAAGTCAGAAATACAGAAAAGACAAACTCAGAGAAATAGAGAAAAGACAAAGTCCGAAATAGAGAAAAGGCAAAGTCAGATATAGAGAAAAGACAGAAAGTCAGAAAAAGAGAAAAGACAAAGTCAGAAAAAGACAGCAAGTCAGAAATAGAGAAAAGACAAAGTCAGAAAAAGACAGAAAGTCAGAAATAGAGGAAAGACAAAGTCAGAAATAGAGAAAAGACAGAAAGTCAGAAAAAGAGAAAAGAGCAAGTCAGAAATACAGAAAAGACAAAGTCAGAAATACAGAAAAGACAAACTCAGAGAAATAGAGAAAAGACAAAGTCAGAAATAGAGAAAAGACAAAGTCAGATATAGAGAAAAGACAGAAAGTCAGAAAAAGAGAAAAGACAGAAAGTCAGAAAAAGACAGCAAGTCAGAAATAGAGAAAAGACAAAGTCAGAAAAAGACAGAAAGTCAGAAATAGAGAAAAGACAAAGTCTGGAAAAGACAGAAAGTCAGAAATAGAGAAAAGACAAAGTCAGAAAAAGACAGAAAGTCGGAAATCGAGAAAAGACAAAGTCTGAAAAAGACAGAAAGTCAGAAATAGAGAAAAGACAAAGTCAGAAAAAGACAGAAAGTCAGAAATAGAGAAAAGACAAAGTCAGAAATAGAGAAAAGACAGAAAGTCAGAAAATGAGAAAAGAGAAAGTCAGAAATAGAGAAAAGACAAAGTCAGAAAAAGACAGAAAGTCAGAAATGGAGAAAAGACAAAGTCAGAAAAAGACAGAAAGTCAGAAATAGAGAAAAGACAAAGTCTGAAAAAGACAGAAAGTCAGAAATAGAGAAAAGACAAAGTCAGAAATAGAGAAAAGACAGAAAGTCAGAAAAAGAGAAAAGAGCAAGTCAGAAATACAGAAAAGACAAAGTCAGAAATACAGAAAAGACAAACTCAGAGAAATAGAGAAAAGACAAAGTCAGAAATAGAGAAAAGACAAAGTCAGATATAGAGAAAAGACAGAAAGTCAGAAAAAGAGAAAAGACAAAGTCAGAAAAAGACAGCAAGTCAGAAATAGAGAAAAGACAAAGTCAGAAAAAGACAGAAAGTCAGAAATAGAGAAAAGACAAAGTCAGAAAAAGACAGCAAGTCAGAAATAGAGAAAAGACAAAGTCAGAAAAAGACAGAAAGTCAGAAATAGAGAAAAGACAAAGTCTGGAAAAGACAGAAAGTCAGAAATAGAGAAAAGACAAAGTCAGAAAAAGACAGAAAGTCGGAAATCGAGAAAAGACAAAGTCTGAAAAAGACAGAAAGTCAGAAATAGAGAAAAGACAAAGTCAGAAATAGAAAAAAGACAAAGACAAAAAAACACAAAGTCAGAAATAGAGAAAAGACAAAGTCAGAAAAAGACAGAAAGTCAGAAATAGAGAAAAGACAAAGTCAGAAAAAGACAGAAAGTCAGAAATAGAGAAAATACAAAGTCAGAAAAAGACAGAAAGTCAGAAATAGAGAAAAGACAAAGTCAGAAAAAGACAGAAAGTCGGAAATCGAGAAAAGACAAAGTCTGAAAAAGACAGAAAGTCAGAAATAGAGAAAAGACAAAGTCAGAAATAGAAAAAGGACAAAGACAAAAAAAGACAAAGTCAGAAATAGAGAAAAGACAAAGTCAGAAAAAGACAGAAAGTCAGAAATAGAGAAAAGACAAAGTCAGAAAATGACAGAAAGTCAGAAATAGAGAAAAGACAAAGTCAGAAAAAGACAGAAAATCAGAAATAGAGAAAATACAAAGTCAGAAAAAGACAGAAAGTCAGAAATAGAGAAAAGACAAAGTCTGAAAAAGACAGAAAGTCAGAAATAGAGAAAAGACAGAAAGTCAGAAAAAGAGAAAAGAGAAAGTCAGAAGTAGAGAAAAGACAAAGTCAGAAAAAGACTGAAAGTCAGAAATAGAGAAAAGACAAACTCAGAGAAATACAGAAAAGACAAAGTTAGAAATACAGAAAAGACAAACTCAGAGAAATAGAGAAAAGACAAAGTCAGAAATAGAGAAAAGACAAAGTCAGAAAAAGACAGCAAGTCAGAAATAGAGAAAAGACAAAGTCAGAAAAAGACAGAAAGTCAGAAATAGAGAAAAGACAAAGTCAGAAAAAGACTAAAAGTCAGAAATAGAGAAAAAACAAAGTCAGAAAAAGACAGAAAGTCAGAAATAGAGAAAAGACAAAGTCAGAAAAAGACAAAGTCAGAAATAGAGAAAAGACAAAGTCAGAAAAAGACAGAAAGTCAGAAATAGAGATAAGACAAAGTCTGGAAAAGACAGAAAGTCAGAAATAGAGAAAAGACAAAGTCAGAAAAAGACAGAAAGTCGGAAATCGAGAAAAGACAAAGTCTGAAAAAGACAGAAAGTCAGAAATAGAGAAAAGACAAAGTCAGAAAAAGACAGAAAGTCAGAAATAGAGAAAAGACAAAGTCAGAAAAAGACAGAAAGTCAGAAATAGAGAAAATTCAAAGTCAGAAAAAGACAGAAAGTCAGAAATAGAGAAAAGACAAAGTCTGAAAAAGACAGAAAGTCAGAAATAGAGAAAAGACAAAGTCAGAAATAGAGAAAAGACAGAAAGTCAGAAAAAGAGAAAAGAGAAAGTCAGAAATAGAGAAAAGACAAAGTCAGAAAAAGACAGAAAGTCAGAAATAGAGAAAAGACAAACTCAGAGAAATACAGAAAAGACAAAGTTAGAAATACAGAAAAGACAAACTCAGAGAAATAGAGAAAAGACAAAGTCAGAAATAGAGAAATGACAAAGTCAGATATAGAGAAAAGACAGAAAGTCAGAAAAAGAGAAAAGACAAAGTCAGAAATAGAGAAAAGACAAAGTCTGAAAAAGACAAATACAGAAAAGACAAATTCAGAGAAATAGAGAAAAGACAAAGTCAGAAATACAGTCGGGGATTAGTATTTAGATGGGGGTCTGTACCGTGGGGGTATTTAGATGGGGGTCTGTCGCTGGGGTTAGTATTTAGATGGGGGTCTGACACGGGGTGGGGGGTATTTAGATGGGGGTCTGTCACTGAGGTTAGTATTTAGATGGGGGTCTGTCCCGGGGTGGGGTATTTAGATGAGGGTCTGTCCCTGGGGTTAATATTTTGATGGAGGTCTGTCCCGGAGGGGGTATTTAGATGGGGGTCTGTCCCTGGGGTTAGTATTTAGATGGGGGTCAGAAATAGAGAAAAGACAAAGTCAGAAAAAGACAGCAAGTCAGAAATAGAGAAAAGACAAAGTCAGAAAAAGACAGAAAGTCAGAAATAGAGAAAAGACAAAGTCAGAAATAGAGAAAAGACAGAAAGTCAGAAAAAGAGAAAAGAGCAAGTCAGAAATAGAGAAAAGACAAAGTCAGAAAAAGACAGCAAGTCAGAAATAGAGAAAAGACAAACTCAGAGAAATACAGAAAAGACAAAGTCAGAAATAAAGAAAAGACAAACTCAGAGAAATACAGAAAAGACAAAGTCAGAAATAGAGAAAAGACAAAGTCAGAAAAAGACAGAAAGTCAGAAATAGAGAAAAGACAAAGTCTGAAAAAGACAGAAAGTCAGAAATAGAGAAAAGACAAAGTCAGAAATAGAGAAAAGACAGAAAGTCAGAAAAAGAGAAAAGAGCTAGTCAGAAATACAGAAAAGACAAAGTCAGAAATACAGAAAAGACAAACTCAGAGAAATAGAGAAAAGACAAAGTCCGAAATAGAGAAAAGGCAAAGTCAGATATAGAGAAAAGACAGAAAGTCAGAAAAAGAGAAAAGACAAAGTCAGAAAAAGACAGCAAGTCAGAAATAGAGAAAAGACAAAGTCAGAAAAAGACAGAAAGTCAGAAATAGAGGAAAGACAAAGTCAGAAATAGAGAAAAGACAGAAAGTCAGAAAAAGAGAAAAGAGCAAGTCAGAAATACAGAAAAGACAAAGTCAGAAATACAGAAGAGACAAACTCAGAGAAATAGAGAAAAGACAAAGTCAGAAATAGAGAAAAGACAAAGTCAGATATAGAGAAAAGACAGAAAGTCAGAAAAAGAGAAAAGATAAAGTCAGAAAAAGACAGCAAGTCAGAAATAGAGAAAAGACAAAGTCAGAAAAAGACAGAAAGTCAGAAATAGAGAAAAGACAAAGTCTGGAAAAGACAGAAAGTCAGAAATAGAGAAAAGACAAAGTCAGAAAAAGACAGAAAGTCGGAAATCGAGAAAAGACAAAGTCTGAAAAAGACAGAAAGTCAGAAATAGAGAAAAGACAAAGTCAGAAAAAGACAGAAAGTCAGAAATAGAGAAAAGACAAAGTCAGAAATAGAGAAAAGACAGAAAGTCAGAAAATGAGAAAAGAGAAAGTCAGAAATAGAGAAAAGACAAAGTCAGAAAAAGACAGAAAGTCAGAAATGGAGAAAAGACAAAGTCAGAAAAAGACAGAAAGTCAGAAATAGAGAAAAGACAAAGTCTGAAAAAGACAGAAAGTCAGAAATAGAGAAAAGACAAAGTCAGAAATAGAGAAAAGACAGAAAGTCAGAAAAAGAGAAAAGAGCAAGTCAGAAATACAGAAAAGACAAAGTCAGAAATACAGAAAAGACAAACTCAGAGAAATAGAGAAAAGACAAAGTCAGAAATAGAGAAAAGACAAAGTCAGATATAGAGAAAAGACAGAAAGTCAGAAAAAGAGAAAAGACAAAGTCAGAAAAAGACAGCAAGTCAGAAATAGAGAAAAGACAAAGTCAGAAAAAGACAGAAAGTCAGAAATAGAGAAAAGACAAAGTCAGAAAAAGACAGCAAGTCAGAAATAGAGAAAAGACAAAGTCAGAAAAAGACAGAAAGTCAGAAATAGAGAAAAGACAAAGTCTGGAAAAGACAGAAAGTCAGAAATAGAGAAAAGACAAAGTCAGAAAAAGACAGAAAGTCGGAAATCGAGAAAAGACAAAGTCTGAAAAAGACAGAAAGTCAGAAATAGAGAAAAGACAAAGTCAGAAATAGAAAAAAGACAAAGACAAAAAAACACAAAGTCAGAAATAGAGAAAAGACAAAGTCAGAAAAAGACAGAAAGTCAGAAATAGAGAAAAGACAAAGTCAGAAAAAGACAGAAAGTCAGAAATAGAGAAAATACAAAGTCAGAAAAAGACAGAAAGTCAGGAATAGAGAAAAGACAAAGTCAGAAATAGAAAAAGGACAAAGACAAAAAAAGACAAAGTCAGAAATAGAGAAAAGACAAAGTCAGAAAAAGACAGAAAGTCAGAAATAGAGAAAAGACAAAGTCAGAAAATGACAGAAAGTCAGAAATAGAGAAAAGACAAAGTCAGAAAAAGACAGAAAATCAGAAATAGAGAAAATACAAAGTCAGAAAAAGACAGAAAGTCAGAAATAGAGAAAAGACAAAGTCTGAAAAAGACAGAAAGTCAGAAATAGAGAAAAGACAGAAAGTCAGAAAAAGAGAAAAGAGAAAGTCAGAAGTAGAGAAAAGACAAAGTCAGAAAAAGACGGAAAGTCAGAAATAGAGAAAAGACAAACTCAGAGAAATACAGAAAAGACAAAGTTAGAAATACAGAAAAGACAAACTCAGAGAAATAGAGAAAAGACAAAGTCAGAAATAGAGAAAAGACAAAGTCAGAAAAAGACAGCAAGTCAGAAATAGAGAAAAGACAAAGTCAGAAAAAGACAGAAAGTCAGAAATAGAGAAAAGACAAAGTCAGAAAAAGACTAAAAGTCAGAAATAGAGAAAAAACAAAGTCAGAAAAAGACAGAAAGTCAGAAATAGAGAAAAGACAAAGTCAGAAAAAGACAAAGTCAGAAATAGAGAAAAGACAAAGTCAGAAAAAGACAGAAAGTCAGAAATAGAGATAAGACAAAGTCTGGAAAAGACAGAAAGTCAGAAATAGAGAAAAGACAAAGTCAGAAAAAGACAGAAAGTCGGAAATCGAGAAAAGACAAAGTCTGAAAAAGACAGAAAGTCAGAAATAGAGAAAAGACAAAGTCAGAAAAAGACAGAAAGTCAGAAATAGAGAAAAGACAAAGTCAGAAAAAGACAGAAAGTCAGAAATAGAGAAAATTCAAAGTCAGAAAAAGACAGAAAGTCAGAAATAGAGAAAAGACAAAGTCTGAAAAAGACAGAAAGTCAGAAATAGAGAAAAGACAAAGTCAGAAATAGAGAAAAGACAGAAAGTCAGAAAAAGAGAAAAGAGAAAGTCAGAAATAGAGAAAAGACAAAGTCAGAAAAAGACAGAAAGTCAGAAATAGAGAAAAGACAAACTCAGAGAAATACAGAAAAGACAAAGTTAGAAATACAGAAAAGACAAACTCAGAGAAATAGAGAAAAGACAAAGTCAGAAATAGAGAAATGACAAAGTCAGATATAGAGAAAAGACAGAAAGTCAGAAAAAGAGAAAAGACAAAGTCAGAAATAGAGAAAAGACAAAGTCAGAAAAAGACAAATACAGAAAAGACAAATTCAGAGAAATAGAGAAAAGACAAAGTCAGAAATACAGTCGGGGATTAGTATTTAGATGGGGGTCTGTACCGTGGGGGTATTTAGATGGGGGTCTGTCGCTGGGGTTAGTATTTAGATGGGGGTCTGACACGGGGTGGGGGGTATTTAGATGGGGGTCTGTCACTGAGATTAGTATTTAGATGGGGGTCTGTCCCGGGGTGGGGTATTTAGATGAGGGTCTGTCCCTGGGGTTAATATTTTGATGGAGGTCTGTCCCGGAGGGGGTATTTAGATGGGGGTCTGTCCCTGGGGTTAGTATTTAGATGGGGGTCAGAAATAGAGAAAAGACAAAGTCAGAAAAAGACAGCAAGTCAGAAATAGAGAAAAGACAAAGTCAGAAAAAGACAGAAAGTCAGAAATAGAGAAAAGACAAAGTCAGAAATAGAGAAAAGACAGAAAGTCAGAAAAAGAGAAAAGAGCAAGTCAGAAATAGAGAAAAGACAAAGTCAGAAAAAGACAGCAAGTCAGAAATAGAGAAAAGACAAACTCAGAGAAATACAGAAAAGACAAAGTCAGAAATAAAGAAAAGACAAACTCAGAGAAATACAGAAAAGACAAAGTCAGAAATAGAGAAAAGACAAAGTCAGAAAAAGACAGAAAGTCAGAAATAGAGAAAAGACAAAGTCTGAAAAAGACAGAAAGTCAGAAATAGAGAAAAGACAAAGTCAGAAATAGAGAAAAGACAGAAAGTCAGAAAAAGAGAAAAGAGCAAGTCAGAAATACAGAAAAGACAAAGTCAGAAATACAGAAAAGACAAACTCAGAGAAATAGAGAAAAGACAAAGTCCGAAATAGAGAAAAGACAAAGTCAGATATAGAGAAAAGACAGAAAGTCAGAAAAAGAGAAAAGACAAAGTCAGAAAAAGACAGCAAGTCAGAAATAGAGAAAAGACAAAGTCAGAAAAAGACAGAAAGTCAGAAATAGAGAAAAGACAAAGTCAGAAATAGAGAAAAGACAGAAAGTCAGAAAAAGAGAAAAGAGCAAGTCAGAAATACAGAAAAGACAAAGTCAGAAATACAGAAAAGACAAACTCAGAGAAATAGAGAAAAGACAAAGTCAGAAATAGAGAAAAGACAAAGTCAGATATAGAGAAAAGACAGAAAGTCAGAAAAAGAGAAAAGATAAAGTCAGAAAAAGACAGCAAGTCAGAAATAGAGAAAAGACAAAGTCAGAAAAAGACAGAAAGTCAGAAATAGAGAAAAGACAAAGTCTGGAAAAGACAGAAAGTCAGAAATAGAGAAAAGACAAAGTCAGAAAAAGACAGAAAGTCGGAAATCGAGAAAAGACAAAGTCTGAAAAAGACAGAAAGTCAGAAATAGAGAAAAGACAAAGTCAGAAAAAGACAGAAAGTCAGAAATAGAGAAAAGACAAAGTCAGAAATAGAGAAAAGACAGAAAGTCAGAAAATGAGAAAAGAGAAAGTCAGAAATAGAGAAAAGACAAAGTCAGAAAAAGACAGAAAGTCAGAAATGGAGAAAAGACAAAGTCAGAAAAAGACAGAAAGTCAGAAATAGAGAAAAGACAAAGTCTGAAAAAGACAGAAAGTCAGAAATAGAGAAAAGACAAAGTCAGAAATAGAGAAAAGACAGAAAGTCAGAAAAAGAGAAAAGAGCAAGTCAGAAATACAGAAAAGACAAAGTCAGAAATACAGAAAAGACAAACTCAGAGAAATAGAGAAAAGACAAAGTCAGAAATAGAGAAAAGACAAAGTCAGATATAGAGAAAAGACAGAAAGTCAGAAAAAGAGAAAAGACAAAGTCAGAAAAAGACAGCAAGTCAGAAATAGAGAAAAGACAAAGTCAGAAAAAGACAGAAAGTCAGAAATAGAGAAAAGACAAAGTCAGAAAAAGACAGCAAGTCAGAAATAGAGAAAAGACAAAGTCAGAAAAAGACAGAAAGTCAGAAATAGAGAAAAGACAAAGTCTGGAAAAGACAGAAAGTCAGAAATAGAGAAAAGACAAAGTCAGAAAAAGACAGAAAGTCGGAAATCGAGAAAAGACAAAGTCTGAAAAAGACAGAAAGTCAGAAATAGAGAAAAGACAAAGTCAGAAATAGAAAAAAGACAAAGACAAAAAAACACAAAGTCAGAAATAGAGAAAAGACAAAGTCAGAAAAAGACAGAAAGTCAGAAATAGAGAAAAGACAAAGCCAGAAAAAGACAGAAAGTCAGAAATAGAGAAAATACAAAGTCAGAAAAAGACAGAAAGTCAGAAATAGAGAAAAGACAAAGTCAGAAAAAGACAGAAAGTCGGAAATCGAGAAAAGACAAAGTCTGAAAAAGACAGAAAGTCAGAAATAGAGAAAAGACAAAGTCAGAAATAGAAAAAGGACAAAGACAAAAAAAGACAAAGTCAGAAATAGAGAAAAGACAAAGTCAGAAAAAGACAGAAAGTCAGAAATAGAGAAAAGACAAAGTCAGAAAATGACAGAAAGTCAGAAATAGAGAAAAGACAAAGTCAGAAAAAGACAGAAAATCAGAAATAGAGAAAATACAAAGTCAGAAAAAGACAGAAAGTCAGAAATAGAGAAAAGACAAAGTCTGAAAAAGACAGAAAGTCAGAAATAGAGAAAAGACAGAAAGTCAGAAAAAGAGAAAAGAGAAAGTCAGAAGTAGAGAAAAGACAAAGTCAGAAAAAGACTGAAAGTCAGAAATAGAGAAAAGACAAACTCAGAGAAATACAGAAAAGACAAAGTTAGAAATACAGAAAAGACAAACTCAGAGAAATAGAGAAAAGACAAAGTCAGAAATAGAGAAAAGACAAAGTCAGAAAAAGACAGCAAGTCAGAAATAGAGAAAAGACAAAGTCAGAAAAAGACAGAAAGTCAGAAATAGAGAAAAGACAAAGTCAGAAAAAGACTAAAAGTCAGAAATAGAGAAAAAACAAAGTCAGAAAAAGACAGAAAGTCAGAAATAGAGAAAAGACAAAGTCAGAAAAAGACAAAGTCAGAAATAGAGAAAAGACAAAGTCAGAAAAAGACAGAAAGTCAGAAATAGAGATAAGACAAAGTCTGGAAAAGACAGAAAGTCAGAAATAGAGAAAAGACAAAGTCAGAAAAAGACAGAAAGTCGGAAATCGAGAAAAGACAAAGTCTGAAAAAGACAGAAAGTCAGAAATAGAGAAAAGACAAAGTCAGAAAAAGACAGAAAGTCAGAAATAGAGAAAAGACAAAGTCAGAACAAGACAGAAAGTCAGAAATAGAGAAAATTCAAAGTCAGAAAAAGACAGAAAGTCAGAAATAGAGAAAAGACAAAGTCTGAAAAAGACAGAAAGTCAGAAATAGAGAAAAGACAAAGTCAGAAATAGAGAAAAGACAGAAAGTCAGAAAAAGAGAAAAGAGAAAGTCAGAAATAGAGAAAAGACAAAGTCAGAAAAAGACAGAAAGTCAGAAATAGAGAAAAGACAAACTCAGAGAAATACAGAAAAGACAAAGTTAGAAATACAGAAAAGACAAACTCAGAGAAATAGAGAAAAGACAAAGTCAGAAATAGAGAAATGACAAAGTCAGATATAGAGAAAAGACAGAAAGTCAGAAAAAGAGAAAAGACAAAGTCAGAAATAGAGAAAAGACAAAGTCAGAAAAAGACAAATACAGAAAAGACAAATTCAGAGAAATAGAGAAAAGACAAAGTCAGAAATACAGTCGGGGATTAGTATTTAGATGGGGGTCTGTACCGTGGGGGTATTTAGATGGGGGTCTGTCGCTGGGGTTAGTATTTAGATGGGGGTCTGACACGGGGTGGGGGGTATTTAGATGGGGGTCTGTCACTGAGGTTAGTATTTAGATGGGGGTCTGTCCCGGGGTGGGGTATTTAGATGAGGGTCTGTCCCTGGGGTTAATATTTTGATGGAGGTCTGTCCCGGAGGGGGTATTTAGATGGGGGTCTGTCCCTGGGGTTAGTATTTAGATGGGGGTCAGAAATAGAGAAAAGACAAAGTCAGAAAAAGACAGCAAGTCAGAAATAGAGAAAAGACAAAGTCAGAAAAAGACAGAAAGTCAGAAATAGAGAAAAGACAAAGTCAGAAATAGAGAAAAGACAGAAAGTCAGAAAAAGAGAAAAGAGCAAGTCAGAAATAGAGAAAAGACAAAGTCAGAAAAAGACAGCAAGTCAGAAATAGAGAAAAGACAAACTCAGAGAAATACAGAAAAGACAAAGTCAGAAATAAAGAAAAGACAAACTCAGAGAAATACAGAAAAGACAAAGTCAGAAATAGAGAAAAGACAAAGTCAGAAAAAGACAGAAAGTCAGAAATAGAGAAAAGACAAAGTCTGAAAAAGACAGAAAGTCAGAAATAGAGAAAAGACAAAGTCAGAAATAGAGAAAAGACAGAAAGTCAGAAAAAGAGAAAAGAGCAAGTCAGAAATACAGAAAAGACAAAGTCAGAAATACAGAAAAGACAAACTCAGAGAAATAGAGAAAAGACAAAGTCCGAAATAGAGAAAAGACAAAGTCAGATATAGAGAAAAGACAGAAAGTCAGAAAAAGAGAAAAGACAAAGTCAGAAAAAGACAGCAAGTCAGAAATAGAGAAAAGACAAAGTCAGAAAAAGACAGAAAGTCAGAAATAGAGAAAAGACAAAGTCAGCAATAGAGAAAAGACAGAAAGTCAGAAAAAGAGAAAAGAGCAAGTCAGAAATACAGAAAAGACAAAGTCAGAAATACAGAAAAGACAAACTCAGAGAAATAGAGAAAAGACAAAGTCAGAAATAGAGAAAAGACAAAGTCAGATATAGAGAAAAGACAGAAAGTCAGAAAAAGAGAAAAGATAAAGTCAGAAAAAGACAGCAAGTCAGAAATAGAGAAAAGACAAAGTCAGAAAAAGACAGAAAGTCAGAAATAGAGAAAAGACAAAGTCTGGAAAAGACAGAAAGTCAGAAATAGAGAAAAGACAAAGTCAGAAAAAGACAGAAAGTCGGAAATCGAGAAAAGACAAAGTCTGAAAAAGACAGAAAGTCAGAAATAGAGAAAAGACAAAGTCAGAAATAGAAAAAAGACAAAGACAAAAAAAGACAAAGTCAGAAATAGAGAAAAGACAAAGTCAGAAAAAGACAGAAAGTCAGAAATAGAGAAAAGACAAAGTCAGAAAAAGACAGAAAGTCAGAAATAGAGAAAAGAGAAAGTCAGAAAAAGACAGAAAGTCAGAAATAGAGAAAAGACAAAGTCTGAAAAAGACAGAAAGTCAGAAATAGAGAAAAGACAAAGTCAGAAATAGAGAAAAGACAGAAAGTCAGAAAAAGAGAAAAGAGAAAGTCAGAAATAGAGAAAAGACAAAGTCAGAAAAAGACAGAAAGTCAGAAATAGAGAAAAGACAAAGTCAGAAAAAGACAGAAAGTCAGAAATAGAGAAAAGACAAAGTCTGAAAAAGACAGAAAGTCAGAAATAGAGAAAAGACAAAGTCAGAAATAGAGAAAAGACCGAAAGTCAGAAAAAGAGAAAAGAGCAAGTCAGAAATAGAGAAAAGACAAAGTCAGAAATACAGAAAAGACAAACTCAGAGAAATAGAGAAAAGACAAAGTCAGAAATAGAGAAAAGACAAAGTCAGATATAGAGAAAAGTCAGAAAGTCAGAAAAAGAGAAAAGACAAAGTCAGAAAAAGACAGCAAGTCAGAAATAGAGAAAAGACAAAGTCAGAAAAAGACAGAAAGTCAGAAATAGAGAAAAGACAAAGTCAGAAAAAGACAGCAAGTCAGAAATAGAGAAAAGACAAAGTCAGAAAAAGACAGAAAGTCAGAAATAGAGAAAAGACAAAGTCTGGAAAAGACAGAAAGTCAGAAATAGAGAAAAGACAAAGTCTGAAAAAGACAGAAAGTCAGAAATAGAGAAAAGACAAAGTCAGAAATAGAGAAAAGACAGAAAGTCAGAAAAAGAGAAAAGAGCAAGTCAGAAATACAGAAAAGACAAAGTCAGAAATACAGAAAAGACAAACTCAGAGAAATAGAGAAAAGACAAAGTCCGAAATAGAGAAAAGGCAAAGTCAGATATAGAGAAAAGACAGAAAGTCAGAAAAAGAGAAAAGACAAAGTCAGAAAAAGACAGCAAGTCAGAAATAGAGAAAAGACAAAGTCAGAAAAAGACAGAAAGTCAGAAATAGAGAAAAGACAAAGTCAGAAATAGAGAAAAGACAGAAAGTCAGAAAAAGAGAAAAGAGCAAGTCAGAAATACAGAAAAGACAAAGTCAGAAATACAGAAAAGACAAACTCAGAGAAATAGAGAAAAGACAAAGTCAGAAATAGAGAAAAGACAAAGTCAGATATAGAGAAAAGACAGAAAGTCAGAAAAAGAGAAAAGATAAAGTCAGAAAAAGACAGCAAGTCAGAAATAGAGAAAAGACAAAGTCAGAAAAAGACAGAAAGTCAGAAATAGAGAAAAGACAAAGTCTGGAAAAGACAGAAAGTCAGAAATAGAGAAAAGACAAAGTCTGAAAAAGACAGAAAGTCAGAAATAGAGAAAAGACAAAGTCAGAAATAGAAAAAAGACAAAGACAAAAAAAGACAAAGTCAGAAATAGAGAAAAGACAAAGTCAGAAAAAGACAGAAAGTCAGTAATAGAGAAAAGACAAAGTCAGAAAAAGACAGAAAGTCAGAAATAGAGAAAAGAGAAAGTCAGAAAAAGACAGAAAGTCAGAAATAGAGAAAAGACAAAGTCTGAAAAAGACAGAAAGTCAGAAATAGAGAAAAGACAAAGTCAGAAATAGAGAAAAGACAGAAAGTCAGAAAAAGAGAAAAGAGAAAGTCAGAAATAGAGAAAAGACAAAGTCAGAAAAAGACAGAAAGTCAGAAATAGAGAAAAGACAAAGTCAGAAAAAGACAGAAAGTCAGAAATAGAGAAAAGACAAAGTCTGAAAAAGACAGAAAGTCAGAAATAGAGAAAAGACAAAGTCAGAAATAGAGAAAAGACCGAAAGTCAGAAAAAGAGAAAAGAGCAAGTCAGAAATAGAGAAAAGACAAAGTCAGAAATACAGAAAAGACAAACTCAGAGAAATAGAGAAAAGACAAAGTCAGAAATAGAGAAAAGACAAAGTCAGATATAGAGAAAAGTCAGAAAGTCAGAAGAAGAGAAAAGACAAAGTCAGAAAAAGACAGCAAGTCAGAAATAGAGAAAAGACAAAGTCAGAAAAAGACAGAAAGTCAGAAATAGAGAAAAGACAAAGTCAGAAAAAGACAGCAAGTCAGAAATAGAGAAAAGACAAAGTCAGAAAAAGACAGAAAGTCAGAAATAGAGAAAAGACAAAGTCTGGAAAAAACAGAAAGTCAGAAATAGAGAAAAGACAAAGTCAGAAAAAGACAGAAAGTCGGAAATCGAGAAAAGACAAAGTCTGAAAAAGACAGAAAGTCAGAAATAGAGAAAAGACAAAGTCAGAAATAGAAAAAAGACAAAGACAAAAAAACACAAAGTCAGAAATAGAGAAAAGACAAAGTCAGAAAAAGACAGAAAGTCAGAAATAGAGAAAAGACAAAGTCAGAAAAAGACAGAAAGTCAGAAATAGAGAAAATACAAAGTCAGAAAAAGACAGAAAGTCAGAAATAGAGAAAAGACAAAGTCAGAAAAAGACAGAAAGTCGGAAATCGAGAAAAGACAAAGTCTGAAAAAGACAGAAAGTCAGAAATAGAGAAAAGACAAAGTCAGAAATAGAAAAAAGACAAAGACAAAAAAAGACAAAGTCAGAAATAGAGAAAAGACAAAGTCAGAAAAAGACAGAAAGTCAGAAATAGAGAAAAGACAAAGTCAGAAAAAGACAGAAAGTCAGAAATAGAGAAAAGACAAAGTCAGAAAAAGACAGAAAATCAGAAATAGAGAAAATACAAAGTCAGAAAAAGACAGAAAGTCAGAAATAGAGAAAAGACAAAGTCTGAAAAAGACAGAAAGTCAGAAATAGAGAAAAGACAGAAAGTCAGAAAAAGAGAAAAGAGAAAGTCAGAAGTAGAGAAAAGACAAAGTCAGAAAAAGACTGAAAGTCAGAAATAGAGAAAAGACAAACTCAGAGAAATACAGAAAAGACAAAGTTAGAAATACAGAAAAGACAAACTCAGAGAAATAGAGAAAAGACAAAGTCAGAAATAGAGAAAAGACAAAGTCAGAAAAAGACAGCAAGTCAGAAATAGAGAAAAGACAAAGTCAGAAAAAGACAGAAAGTCAGAAATAGAGAAAAGACAAAGTCAGAAAAAGACTAAAAGTCAGAAATAGAGAAAAAACAAAGTCAGAAAAAGACAGAAAGTCAGAAATAGAGAAAAGACAAAGTCAGAAAAAGACAGCAAGTCAGAAATAGAGAAAAGACAAAGTCAGAAAAAGACAGAAAGTCAGAAATAGAGAAAAGACAAAGTCTGGAAAAGACAGAAAGTCAGAAATAGAGAAAAGACAAAGTCAGAAAAAGACAGAAAGTCGGAAATCGAGAAAAGACAAAGTCTGAAAAAGACAGAAAGTCAGAAATAGAGAAAAGACAAAGTCAGAAATAGAAAAAAGACAAAGACAAAAAAAGACAAAGTCAGAAATAGAGAAAAGACAAAGTCAGAAAAAGACAGAAAGTCAGAAATAGAGAAAAGACAAAGTCAGAAAAAGACAGAAAGTCAGAAATAGAGAAAAGACAAAGTCAGAAAAAGACAGAAAATCAGAAATAGAGAAAAGACAAAGTCAGAAAAAGACAGAAAGTCAGAAATAGAGAAAAGACAAAGTCAGAAAAAGACAGAAAATCAGAAATAGAGAAAATACAAAGTCAGAAAAAGACAGAAAGTCAGAAATAGAGAAAAGACAAAGTCTGAAAAAGACAGAAAGTCAGAAATAGAGAAAAGACAGAAAGTCAGAAAAAGAGAAAAGAGAAAGTCAGAAGTAGAGAAAAGACAAAGTCAGAAAAAGACTGAAAGTCAGAAATAGAGAAAAGACAAACTCAGAGAAATACAGAAAAGACAAAGTTAGAAATACAGAAAAGACAAACTCAGAGAAATAGAGAAAAGACAAAGTCAGAAATAGAGAAAAGACAAAGTCAGAAAAAGACAGCAAGTCAGAAATAGAGAAAAGACAAAGTCAGAAAAAGACAGAAAGTCAGAAATAGAGAAAAGACAAAGTCAGAAAAAGACTAAAAGTCAGAAATAGAGAAAAAACAAAGTCTGAAAAAGACAGAAAGTCAGAAATAGAGAAAAGACAAAGTCAGAAAAAGACAAAGTCAGAAATAGAGAAAAGACAAAGTCAGAAAAAGACAGAAAGTCAGAAATAGAGATAAGACAAAGTCTGGAAAAGACAGAAAGTCAGAAATAGAGAAAAGACAAAGTCAGAAAAAGACAGAAAGTCGGAAATCGAGAAAAGACAAAGTCAGAAAAAGACAGAAAGTCAGAAATAGAGAAAAGACAAAGTCAGAAAAAGACAGAAAGTCAGAAATAGAGAAAATTCAAAGTCAGAAAAAGACAGAAAGTCAGAAATAGAGAAAAGACAAAGTCTGAAAAAGACAGAAAGTCAGAAATAGAGAAAAGACAAAGTCAGAAATAGAGAAAAGACAGAAAGTCAGAAAAAGAGAAAAGAGAAAGTCAGAAATAGAGAAAAGACAAAGTCAGAAAAAGACAGAAAGTCAGAAATAGAGAAAAGACAAACTCAGAGAAATACAGAAAAGACAAAGTTAGAAATACAGAAAAGACAAACTCAGAGAAATAGAGAAAAGACAAAGTCAGAAATAGAGAAAAGACAAAGTCAGATATAGAGAAAAGACAGAAAGTCAGAAAAAGAGAAAAGACAAAGTCAGAAATAGAGAAAAGACAAAGTCAGAAAAAGACAAATACAGAAAAGACAAATTCAGAGAAATAGAGAAAAGACAAAGTCAGAAATACAGTCGGGGATTAGTATTTAGATGGGGGTCTGTACCGTGGGGGTATTTAGATGGGGGTCTGTCACTGGGGTTAGTATTTAGATGGGGGTCTGACACGGGGTGGGGGGTATTTAGATGGGGGTCTGTCACTGAGGTTAGTATTTCGATGGGGGTCTGTCCCGGGGTGGGGTATTTAGATGAGGGTCTGTCCCTGGGGTTAATATTTAGATGGAGGTCTGTCCCGGAGGGGGTATTTAGATGGGGGTCTGTCCCTGGAGTTAGTATTTAGATGGGGGTCAGAAATAGAGAAAAGACAAAGTCAGAAAAAGACAGCAAGTCAGAAATAGAGAAAAGACAAAGTCAGAAAAAGACAGAAAGTCAGAAATAGAGAAAAGACAAAGTCAGAAATACAGAAAAGACAAACTCAGAGAAATAGAGAAAAGACAAAGTCAGAAATAGAGAAAAGACAAAGTCAGATATAGAGAAAAGACAGAAAGTCAGAAAAAGAGAAAAGACAAAGTCAGAAAAAGACAGCAAGTCAGAAATAGAGAAAAGACAAAGTCAGAAAAAGACAGAAAGTCAGAAATAGAGAAAAGACAAAGTCAGAAAAAGACAGAAAGTCAGAAATAGAGAAAAAACAAAGTCAGAAAAAGACAGAAAGTCAGAAATAGAGAAAAGACAAAGTCAGAAAAAGACAGCAAGTCAGAAATAGAGAAAAGACAAAGTCAGAAAAAGACAGAAAGTCAGAAATAGAGAAAAGACAAAGTCTGGAAAAGACAGAAAGTCAGAAATAGAGAAAAGATAAAGTCAGAAAAAGACAGAAAGTCGGAAATCGAGAAAAGACAAAGTCTGAAAAAGACAGAAAGTCAGAAATAGAGAAAAGACAAAGTCAGAAATAGAAAAAAGACAAAGACAAAAAAAGACAAAGTCAGAAATAGAGAAAAGACAAAGTCAGAAAAAGACAGAAAGTCAGAAATAGAGAAAAGACAAAGTCAGAAAAAGACAGAAAGTCAGAAATAGAGAAAAGACAAAGTCAGAAAAAGACAGAAAGTCAGAAATAGAGAAAAGACAAAGTCTGAAAAAGACAGAAAGTCAGAAATAGAGAAAAGACAAAGTCAGAAATAGAGAAAAGACAGAAAGTCAGAAAAAGAGAAAAGAGCAAGTCAGAAATACAGAAAAGACAAAGTCAGAAATACAGAAAAGACAAACTCAGAGAAATAGAGAAAAGACAAAGTCAGAAATAGAGAAAAGACAAAGTCAGATATAGAGAAAAGACAGAAAGTCAGAAAAAGAGAAAAGACAAAGTCAGAAAAAGACAGCAAGTCAGAAATAGAGAAAAGACAAAGTCAGAAAAAGACAGAAAGTCAGAAATAGAGAAAAGACAAAGTCAGAAAAAGACAGAAAGTCAGAAATAGAGAAAAAACAAAGTCAGAAAAAGACAGAAAGTCAGAAATAGAGAAAAGACAAAGTCAGAAAAAGACAGCAAGTCAGAAATAGAGAATAGACAAAGTCAGAAAAATACAGAAAGTCAGAAATAGAGAAAAGACAAAGTCTGGAAAAGACAGAAAGTCAGAAATAGAGAAAAGACAAAGTCAGAAAAAGACAGAAAGTCGGAAATCGAGAAAAGACAAAGTCTGAAAAAGACAGAAAGTCAGAAATAGAGAAAAGACAAAGTCAGAAATAGAAAAAAGACAAAGACAAAAAAAGACAAAGTCAGAAATAGAGAAAAGACAAAGTCAGAAAAAGACAGAAAGTCAGAAATAGAGAAAAGACAAAGTCAGAAAAAGACAGAAAGTCAGAAATAGAGAAAAGACAAAGTCTGAAAAAGACAGAAAGTCAGAAATAGAGAAAAGACAAAGTCAGAAATAGAGAAAAGACAGAAAGTCAGAAAAAGAGAAAAGAGCAAGTCAGAAATACAGAAAAGACAAAGTCATAAATACAGAAAAGACAAACTCAGAGAAATAGAGAAAAGACAAAGTCAGAAATAGAGAAAAGACAAAGTCAGATATAGAGAAAAGACAGAAAGTCAGAAAAAGAGAAAAGACAAAGTCAGAAAAAGACAGCAAGTCAGAAATAGAGAAAAGACAAAGTCAGAAAAAGACAGAAAGTCAGAAATAGAGAAAAGACAAAGTCAGAAAAAGACAGAAAGTCAGAAATAGAGAAAAAACAAAGTCAGAAAAAGACAGAAAGTCAGAAATAGAGAAAAGACAAAGTCAGAAAAAGACAGCAAGTCAGAAATAGAGAAAAGACAAAGTCAGAAAAAGACAGAAAGTCAGAAATAGAGAAAAGACAAAGTCTGGAAAAGACAGAAAGTCAGAAATAGAGAAAAGACAAAGTCAGAAAAAGACAGAAAGTCAGAAATTGAGAAAAGACAAAGTCAGAAAAAGACAGAAAGTCAGAAATAGAGAAAAGACAAAGTCAGAAAAAGACAGAAAGTCAGAAATAGAGAAAAGACAAAGTCTGAAAAAGACAGAAAGTCAGAAATAGAGAAAAGACAAAGTCAGAAATAGAGAAAAGACAAAGTCAGAAAAAGACAGAAAGTCAGAAATAGAGAAAAGACAAAGTCAGATCAAGACAGAAAGTCAGAAATAGAGAAAAGACAAAGTCTGAAAAAGACAGAAAGTCAGAAATAGAGAAAATACAAAGTCAGAAATAGAGAAAAGACAGAAAGTCAGAAAAAGAGAAAAGAGCAAGTCAGAAATACAGAAAAGACAAAGTCAGAAATACAGAAAAGACAAAGTTAGAAATACAGAAAAGACAAACTCAGAGAAATAGAGAAAAGACAAAGTCAGAAATAGAGAAAAGACAAAGTCAGAAAAAGACAGCAAGTCAGAAATAGAGAAAAGACAAAGTCAGAAAAAGACAGAAAGTCAGAAATAGAGAAAAGACAAAGTCAGAAAAAGACTAAAAGTCAGAAATAGAGAAAAAACAAAGTCAGAAAAAGACAGAAAGTCAGAAATAGAGAAAAGACAAAGTCAGAAAAAGACAAAGTCAGAAATAGAGAAAAGACAAAGTCAGAAAAAGACAGAAAGTCAGAAATAGAGATAAGACAAAGTCTGGAAAAGACAGAAAGTCAGAAATAGAGAAAAGACAAAGTCAGAAAAAGACAGAAAGTCGGAAATCGAGAAAAGACAAAGTCAGAAAAAGACAGAAAGTCAGAAATAGAGAAAAGACAAAGTCAGAAAAAGACAGAAAGTCAGAAATAGAGAAAATTCAAAGTCAGAAAAAGACAGAAAGTCAGAAATAGAGAAAAGACAAAGTCTGAAAAAGACAGAAAGTCAGAAATAGAGAAAAGACAAAGTCAGAAATAGAGAAAAGACAGAAAGTCAGAAAAAGAGAAAAGAGAAAGTCAGAAATAGAGAAAAGACAAAGTCAGAAAAAGACAGAAAGTCAGAAATAGAGAAAAGACAAACTCAGAGAAATACAGAAAAGACAAAGTTAGAAATACAGAAAAGACAAACTCAGAGAAATAGAGAAAAGACAAAGTCAGAAATAGAGAAAAGACAAAGTCAGATATAGAGAAAAGACAGAAAGTCAGAAAAAGAGAAAAGACAAAGTCAGAAATAGAGAAAAGACAAAGTCAGAAAAAGACAAATACAGAAAAGACAAATTCAGAGAAATAGAGAAAAGACAAAGTCAGAAATACAGTCGGGGATTAGTATTTAGATGGGGGTCTGTACCGTGGGGGTATTTAGATGGGGGTCTGTCGCTGGGGTTAGTATTTAGATGGGGGTCTGACACGGGGTGGGGGGTATTTAGATGGGGGTCTGTCACTGAGGTTAGTATTTCGATGGGGGTCTGTCCCGGGGTGGGGTATTTAGATGAGGGTCTGTCCCTGGGGTTAATATTTAGATGGAGGTCTGTCCCGGAGGGGGTATTTAGATGGGGGTCTGTCCCTGGAGTTAGTGTTTAGATGGGGGTCAGAAATAGAGAAAAGACAAAGTCAGAAAAAGACAGCAAGTCAGAAATAGAGAAAAGACAAAGTCAGAAAAAGACAGAAAGTCAGAAATAGAGAAAAGACAAAGTCAGAAATAGAGAAAAGACAGAAAGTCAGAAAAAGAGAAAAGAGCAAGTCAGAAATACAGAAAAGACAAAGTCAGAAATACAGAAAAGACAAACTCAGAGAAATAGAGAAAAGACAAAGTCAGAAATAGAGAAAAGACAAAGTCAGATATAGAGAAAAGACAGAAAGTCAGAAAAAGAGAAAAGACAAAGTCAGAAAAAGACAGCAAGTCAGAAATAGAGAAAAGACAAAGTCAGAAAAAGACAGAAAGTCAGAAATACAGAAAAGACAAAGTCAGAAAAAGACAGAAAGTCAGAAATAGAGAAAAAACAAAGTCAGAAAAAGACAGAAAGTCAGAAATAGAGAAAAGACAAAGTCAGAAAAAGACAGCAAGTCAGAAATAGAGAAAAGACAAAGTCAGAAAAAGACAGAAAGTCAGAAATAGAGAAAAGACAAAGTCTGGAAAAGACAGAAAGTCAGAAATAGAGAAAAGATAAAGTCAGAAAAAGACAGAAAGTCGGAAATCGAGAAAAGACAAAGTCTGAAAAAGACAGAAAGTCAGAAATAGAGAAAAGACAAAGTCAGAAATAGAAAAAAGACAAAGACAAAAAAAGACAAAGTCAGAAATAGAGAAAAGACAAAGTCAGAAAAAGACAGAAAGTCAGAAATAGAGAAAAGACAAAGTCAGAAAAAGACAGAAAGTCAGAAATAGAGAAAAGACAAAGTCAGAAAAAGACAGAAAGTCAGAAATCGAGAAAAGACAAAGTCTGAAAAAGACAGAAAGTCAGAAATAGAGAAAAGACAAAGTCAGAAATAGAGAAAAGACAGAAAGTCAGAAAAAGAGAAAAGAGCAAGTCAGAAATACAGAAAAGACAAAGTCAGAAATACAGAAAAGACAAACTCAGAGAAATAGAGAAAAGACAAAGTCAGAAATAGAGAAAAGAGAAAGTCAGATATAGAGAAAAGACAGAAAGTCAGAAAAAGAGAAAAGACAAAGTCAGAAAAAGACAGCAAGTCAGAAATAGAGAAAAGACAAAGTCAGAAAAAGACAGAAAGTCAGAAATAGAGAAAAGACAAAGTCAGAAAAAGACAGAAAGTCAGAAATAGAGAAAAAACAAAGTCAGAAAAAGACAGAAAGTCAGAAATAGAGAAAAGACAAAGTCAGAAAAAGACAGCAAGTCAGAAATAGAGAAAAGACAAAGTCAGAAAAATACAGAAAGTCAGAAATAGAGAAAAGACAAAGTCTGGAAAAGACAGAAAGTCAGAAATAGAGAAAAGACAAAGTCAGAAAAAGACAGAAAGTCGGAAATCGAGAAAAGACAAAGTCTGAAAAAGACAGAAAGTCAGAAATAGAGAAAAGACAAAGTCAGAAAAAGACAAAGTCAGAAATAGAGAAAAGACAAAGTCAGAAAAAGACAGAAAGTCAGAAATAGAGATAAGACAAAGTCTGGAAAAGACAGAAAGTCAGAAATAGAGAAAAGACAAAGTCAGAAAAAGACAGAAAGTCGGAAATCGAGAAAAGACAAAGTCAGAAAAAGACAGAAAGTCAGAAATAGAGAAAAGACAAAGTCAGAAAAAGACAGAAAGTCAGAAATAGAGAAAATTCAAAGTCAGAAAAAGACAGAAAGTCAGAAATAGAGAAAAGACAAAGTCTGAAAAAGACAGAAAGTCAGAAATAGAGAAAAGACAAAGTCAGAAATAGAGAAAAGACAGAAAGTCAGAAAAAGAGAAAAGAGAAAGTCAGAAATAGAGAAAAGACAAAGTCAGAAAAAGACAGAAAGTCAGAAATAGAGAAAAGACAAACTCAGAGAAATACAGAAAAGACAAAGTTAGAAATACAGAAAAGACAAACTCAGAGAAATAGAGAAAAGACAAAGTCAGAAATAGAGAAAAGACAAAGTCAGATATAGAGAAAAGACAGAAAGTCAGAAAAAGAGAAAAGACAAAGTCAGAAATAGAGAAAAGACAAAGTCAGAAAAAGACAAATACAGAAAAGACAAATTCAGAGAAATAGAGAAAAGACAAAGTCAGAAATACAGTCGGGGATTAGTATTTAGATGGGGGTCTGTACCGTGGGGGTATTTAGATGGGGGTCTGTCGCTGGGGTTAGTATTTAGATGGGGGTCTGACACGGGGTGGGGGGTATTTAGATGGGGGTCTGTCACTGAGGTTAGTATTTCGATGGGGGTCTGTCCCGGGGTGGGGTATTTAGATGAGGGTCTGTCCCTGGGGTTAATATTTAGATGGAGGTCTGTCCCGGAGGGGGTATTTAGATGGGGGTCTGTCCCTGGAGTTAGTGTTTAGATGGGGGTCAGAAATAGAGAAAAGACAAAGTCAGAAAAAGACAGCAAGTCAGAAATAGAGAAAAGACAAAGTCAGAAAAAGACAGAAAGTCAGAAATAGAGAAAAGACAAAGTCAGAAATAGAGAAAAGACAGAAAGTCAGAAAAAGAGAAAAGAGCAAGTCAGAAATACAGAAAAGACAAAGTCAGAAATACAGAAAAGACAAACTCAGAGAAATAGAGAAAAGACAAAGTCAGAAATAGAGAAAAGACAAAGTCAGATATAGAGAAAAGACAGAAAGTCAGAAAAAGAGAAAAGACAAAGTCAGAAAAAGACAGCAAGTCAGAAATAGAGAAAAGACAAAGTCAGAAAAAGACAGAAAGTCAGAAATACAGAAAAGACAAAGTCAGAAAAAGACAGAAAGTCAGAAATAGAGAAAAAACAAAGTCAGAAAAAGACAGAAAGTCAGAAATAGAGAAAAGACAAAGTCAGAAAAAGACAGCAAGTCAGAAATAGAGAAAAGACAAAGTCAGAAAAAGACAGAAAGTCAGAAATAGAGAAAAGACAAAGTCTGGAAAAGACAGAAAGTCAGAAATAGAGAAAAGATAAAGTCAGAAAAAGACAGAAAGTCGGAAATCGAGAAAAGACAAAGTCTGAAAAAGACAGAAAGTCAGAAATAGAGAAAAGACAAAGTCAGAAATAGAAAAAAGACAAAGACAAAAAAAGACAAAGTCAGAAATAGAGAAAAGACAAAGTCAGAAAAAGACAGAAAGTCAGAAATAGAGAAAAGACAAAGTCAGAAAAAGACAGAAAGTCAGAAATAGAGAAAAGACAAAGTCAGAAAAAGACAGAAAGTCAGAAATCGAGAAAAGACAAAGTCTGAAAAAGACAGAAAGTCAGAAATAGAGAAAAGACAAAGTCAGAAATAGAGAAAAGACAGAAAGTCAGAAAAAGAGAAAAGAGCAAGTCAGAAATACAGAAAAGACAAAGTCAGAAATACAGAAAAGACAAACTCAGAGAAATAGAGAAAAGACAAAGTCAGAAATAGAGAAAAGAGAAAGTCAGATATAGAGAAAAGACAGAAAGTCAGAAAAAGAGAAAAGACAAAGTCAGAAAAAGACAGCAAGTCAGAAATAGAGAAAAGACAAAGTCAGAAAAAGACAGAAAGTCAGAAATAGAGAAAAGACAAAGTCAGAAAAAGACAGAAAGTCAGAAATAGAGAAAAAACAAAGTCAGAAAAAGACAGAAAGTCAGAAATAGAGAAAAGACAAAGTCAGAAAAAGACAGCAAGTCAGAAATAGAGAAAAGACAAAGTCAGAAAAATACAGAAAGTCAGAAATAGAGAAAAGACAAAGTCTGGAAAAGACAGAAAGTCAGAAATAGAGAAAAGACAAAGTCAGAAAAAGACAGAAAGTCGGAAATCGAGAAAAGACAAAGTCTGAAAAAGACAGAAAGTCAGAAATAGAGAAAAGACAAAGTCAGAAATAGAAAAAAGACAAAGACAAAAAAAGACAAAGTCAGAAATAGAGAAAAGACAAAGTCAGAAAAAGACAGAAAGTCAGAAATAGAGAAAAGACAAAGTCAGAAAAAGACAGAAAGTCAGAAATAGAGAAAAGACAAAGTCTGAAAAAGACAGAAAGTCAGAAATAGAGAAAAGACAAAGTCAGAAATAGAGAAAAGACAGAAAGTCAGAAAAAGAGAAAAGAGCAAGTCAGAAATACAGAAAAGACAAAGTCATAAATACAGAAAAGACAAACTCAGAGAAATAGAGAAAAGACAAAGTCAGAAATAGAGAAAAGACAAAGTCAGATATAGAGAAAAGACAGAAAGTCAGAAAAAGAGAAAAGACAAAGTCAGAAAAAGACAGCAAGTCAGAAATAGAGAAAAGACAAAGTCAGAAAAAGACAGAAAGTCAGAAATAGAGAAAAGACAAAGTCAGAAAAAGACAGAAAGTCAGAAATAGAGAAAAAACAAAGTCAGAAAAAGACAGAAAGTCAGAAATAGAGAAAAGACAAAGTCAGAAAAAGACAGCAAGTCAGAAATAGAGAAAAGACAAAGTCAGAAAAAGACAGAAAGTCAGAAATAGAGAAAAGACAAAGTCTGGAAAAGACAGAAAGTCAGAAATAGAGAAAAGACAAAGTCAGAAAAAGACAGAAAGTCAGAAATTGAGAAAAGACAAAGTCAGAAAAAGACAGAAAGTCAGAAATAGAGAAAAGACAAAGTCAGAAAAAGACAGAAAGTCAGAAATAGAGAAAAGACAAAGTCTGAAAAAGACAGAAAGTCAGAAATAGAGAAAAGACAAAGTCAGAAATAGAGAAAATACAAAGTCAGAAAAAGACAGAAAGTCAGAAATAGAGAAAAGACAAAGTCAGATCAAGACAGAAAGTCAGAAATAGAGAAAAGACAAAGTCTGAAAAAGACAGAAAGTCAGAAATAGAGAAAATTTAAAGTCAGAAATAGAGAAAAGACAGAAAGTCAGAAAAAGAGAAAAGAGCAAGTCAGAAATACAGAAAAGACAAAGTCAGAAATACAGAAAAGACAAATTCAGAGAAATAGAGAAAAGACAAAGTCAGAAATAGAGAAAAGACAAAGTCAGATATAGAGAAAAGACAGAAAGTCAGAAAAAGAGAAAAGACAAAGTCAGAAAAAGACAGCAAGTCAGAAATAGAGAAAAGACAAAGTCAGAAAAAGACAGAAAGTCAGAAATAGAGAAAAGACGATGTCAGAAATAGAGAAAAGACAGAAAGTCAGAAAAAGAGAAAAGAGCAAGTCAGAAATACAGAAAAGACAAAGTCAGAAATACAGAAAAGACAAACTCAGAGAAATAGAGAAAAGACAAAGTCAGAAATAGAGAAAAGACAAAGTCAGATATAGAGAAAAGACAGAAAGTCAGAAAAAGAGAAAAGACAAAGTCAGAAAAAGACAGCAAGTCAGAAATTGAGAAAAGACAAAGTCAGAAAAAGACAGAAAGTCAGAAATAGAGAAAAGACAAAGTCTGGAAAAGACAGAAAGTCAGAAATAGAGAAAAGACAAAGTCAGAAAAAGACAGAAAGTCGGAAATCGAGAAAAGACAAAGTCTGAAAAAGACAGAAAGTCAGAAATAGAGAAAAGACAAAGTCAGAAATAGAAAAAAGACAAAGACAAAAAAAGGCAAAGTCAGAAATAGAGAAAAGACAAAGTCAGAAAAAGACAGAAAGTCAGAAATAGAGAAAAGACAAAGTCAGAAAAAGACAGAAAGTCAGAAATAGAGAAAAGACAAAGTCAGAAAAAGACTGAAAGTCAGAAATAGAGAAAAGACAAAGTCTGAAAAAGACAGAAAGTCAGAAATAGAGAAAAGACAAAGTCAGAAATAGAGAAAAGACAGAAAGTCAGAAAAAGAGAAAAGAGAAAGTCAGAAATAGAGAAAAGACAAAGTCAGAAAAAGACAGAAAGTCAGAAATAGAGAAAAGACAAAGTCAGAAAAAGACAGAAAGTCAGAAATAGAGAAAAGACAATGTCTGAAAAAGACAGAAAGTCAGAAATAGAGAAAAGACAAAGTCAGAAATAGAGAAAAGACAAAGTCAGAAATAGAGAAAAGACAAAGTCAGATATAGAGAAAAGACAGAAAGTCAGAAAAAGAGAAAAGACAAAGTCAGAAAAAGACAGCAAGTCAGAAATGGAGAAAAGACAAAGTCAGAAAAAGACAGAAAGTCAGAAATAGAGAAAAGACAAAGTCAGAAAAAGACAGCAAGTCAGAAATAGAGAAAAGACAAAGTCAGAAAAAGACAGAAAGTCAGAAATAGAGAAAAGACAAAGTCTGGAAAAGACAGAAAGTCAGAAATAGAGAAAAGACAAAGTCAGAAAAAGACAGAAAGTCGGAAATCGAGAAAAGACAAAGTCTGAAAAAGACAGAAAGTCAGAAATAGAGAAAAGACAAAGTCAGAAATAGAAAAAAGACAAAGACAAAAAAAGACAAAGTCAGAAATAGAGAAAAGACAAAGTCAGAAAAAGACAGAAAGTCAGAAATAGAGAAAAGACAAAGTCAGAAAAAGACAGAAAGTCAGAAATAGAGAAAATACAAAGTCAGAAAAAGACAGAAAGTCAGAAATAGAGAAAAGACAAAGTCTGAAAAAGACAGAAAGTCAGAAATAGAGAAAAGACAAAGTCAGAAATAGAGAAAAGACAGAAAGTCAGAAAAAGAGAAAAGAGAAAGTCAGAAATAGAGAAAAGACAAAGTCAGAAAAAGACAGAAAGTCAGAAATAGAGAAAAGACAAACTCAGAGAAATACAGAAAAGACAAAGTTAGAAATACAGAAAAGACAAACTCAGAGAAATAGAGAAAAGACAAAGTCAGAAATAGAGAAAAGACAAAGTCAGATATAGAGAAAAGACAGAAAGTCAGAAAAAGAGAAAATACAAAGTCAGAAATAGAGAAAAGACAAAGTCAGAAATAATGTCGGGGGTTTGTATTTAGATGGGGGTCTGTCCCGGGGGGGGTATTTAGATCTGGGTCTGTCGCTGGGGTTCGTATTTAGATGGGGGTCTGTCCCGGGGTGGGGGGTATTTAGATGGGGGTCTGTCACTGAGGTTAGTATTTAGATGGGGGTCTGTCCCGGGCTGGGGTATTTAGATGGGGGTCTGTCCCTGGGGTTAATATTTAGATGGAGGTCAGTCCCGGAGGGGGTATTTAGATGGGGGTCTGTTCCTGGGGTTAGTATTTAGATGGGGGTCAGAAATAGAGAAAAGACAATATCAGAAAAAGACGGCAAGTCAGAAATAGAGAAAAGACAAAGTCAGAAAAAGACAGAAAGTCAGAAATAGAGAAAAGACAAAGTCTGAAAAAGACAGAAAGTCAGAAATAGAGAAAAGACAGAAAGTCAGAAAAAGAGAAAAGAGCAAGTCAGAAATACAGAAAAGACAAAGTCAGAAATACAGAATAGACAAACTCAGAGAAATAGAGAAAAGACAAAGTGAGAAATAGAGAAAAGACAAAGTCAGATATAGAGAAAAGACAGAAAGTCAGAAAAAGAGAAAAGACAAAGTCAGAAAAAGACAGAAAGTCAGATATAGAGAAAATACAAAGTCAGAAAAAGACAGCAAGTCAGAAATAGAGAAAAGACAAAGTCAGAAAAAGACAAAGTCAGAAATAGAGAAAAGACAGAAAGTCAGAAAAAGAGAAAAGAGAAAGTCAGAAATCGAGAAAAGACAAAGTCAGAAAAAGACAGAAAGTCAGAAATAGAGAAAAGACAAACTCAGAGAAATACAGAAAAGACAAAGTCAGAAATACAGAAAAGACAAACTCAGAGAAATAGAGAAAAGGCAAAGTCAGAAATAGAGAAAAGACAAAGTCAGATATAGAGAAAAGACAGAAAGTCAGAAAAAGAGAAAAGACAAAGTCAGAAATAGAGAAAAGACAAAGTCAGAAAAAGACAAATACAGAAAAAACAAATTCAGAGAAATAGAGAAAAGACAAAGTCAGAAATAAAGTCGGGGGTTAGTATTTAGATGGGGGTCTGCCCCGGGGGGGGGTATTTAGATGGGGGTCTGTCGCTGGGGTTAGTATTTAGATGGGGGTCTGTCCCGGGGGGAGGGGGGTTATTTAGATGGGGGTCTGTCCCTGGGGTTAGTATTTAGATGGGGGTCTATCCCGGGGGTGTATTTAGATGGGGGTCTGTCCCTGGGGTTAGTATTTAGATGGGGGTCTGTCCCGGGGGGGGGGTATTTAGATGGGGGTCTGTCCCTGGGGTTAATATTTAGATGGAGGTCTGTCCCGGGGGGAGTGGGTATATAGATGGGGGTCTGTCCCTGGGGTTAGTATTTAGATGGGGGTCAGAAATAGAGAAAAGACAAAGTCAGAAAAAGACAGAAAGTCAGAAATGTAGAGAAGACAATGTCTGAAAAAGACAGAAAGGCAGAAATAGAGAAAAGACAAAGTCAGAAAAAGACAGAAAGTCAGAAATAGAGAAAAGACAAAGTCAGAAAAAGACAGAAAGTCAGAAATAGAAAAAAGACAAAGTCAGAAAAAGACAGAAAGTCAGAAATAGAGAAAAGACAATGTCAGAAAAAGACAGAAAGTCAGAAATAGAGAGAAGACAAAGTCAGAAAAAGACAGAAAGTCAGAAATAGAGAAAATACAAAGTCAGAAAAAGACAGAAAGTCAGAAATAGAGAAAAGACAAAGTCTGAAAAAGACAGAAAGTCAGAAATAGAGAAAAGACAAAGTCAGAAATAGAGAAAAGACAGAAAGTCAGAAATAGAGAAAAGAGAAAGTCAGAAATAGAGAAAAGACAAAGTCAGAAAAAGACAGCAAGTCAGAAATAGAGAAAAGACAAACTCAGAGAAATACAGAAAAGACAAAGTCAGAAATACAGAAAAGACAAACTCAGAGAAATAGAGAAAAGACAAAGTCAGAAATAGAGAAAAGACAAAGTCAGATAGAGAGAAAAGACAGAAAGTCAGAAAAAGAGAAAAGACAAAGTCAGAAATAGAGAAAATACAAAGTCAGAAAAAGACAAATACAGAAAAGACAAATTCAGAGAAATAGAGAAATGACAAAGTCAGAAATACAGTCGGGGGTTACTATTTAGATGGGGGTCTGTCCCGGGGGTGTATTTAGATGGGGGTCTGTCGCTGGGGTTAGTATTTAGATGGGGGTCTGACTCGGGGTGGGGCGTATTTAGATGGGGGTCTGTCACTGAGGTTAGAATTTAGATGGGGGTCTGTCCCGGGGTGGGGTATTTAGATGGGGGTCTGTCCCTGGGGTTAATATTCAGATGGAGGTCTGTCCCGGAGGGGGTATTTAGATGGGGGTCTGTCCCTGGGGTTAGTATTTAGATGGGGGTCAGAAATAGAGAAAAGACAAAGTCAGAAAAAGACAGAAAGTCAGAAATAGAGAAAAGACAAAGTCAGAAAAAGACAGAAAGTCAGAAATAGAGAAAAGACAAAGTCAGAAATAGAGAAAAGACAGAAAGTCAGAAAAAGAGAAAAGAGCAAGTCAGAAATAGAGAAAAGACAAAGTCAGAAAAAGACAGCAAGTCAGAAATAGAGAAAAGACAAACTCAGAGAAATACAAAAAAGACAAAGTCAAAAATAGAGAAAAGACAAAGTCAGATATAGAGAAAAGACAGAAAGTCAGAAAAAGAGAAAAGACAAAGTCAGAAATAGAGAAAAGACCAAGTCAGAAAAAGACAAATACAGAAAAGACAAATTCAGAGAAATAGAGAAAAGACAAAGTCAGAAATACTGTCGGGGGTTAGTATTTAGATGGGGGTCTGTCCCGGGGGGGTATTTAGATGGTGGTCTGTCGCTGGGGTTAGTATTTGGATGGGGGTCTGTCCCGGGGTGGGGGGTATTTAGATGGGGGTCTGGCACTGAGGTTAGTATTTAGATGGGGGTCAGAAATAGAGAAAAGACAAAGTCAGAAAAAGACAGCAATTCAGAAATAGAGAAAAGACAAAGTCAGAAAAAGACAGAAAGTCAGAAATAGAGAAAAGACAAAGTCAGAAAAAGACAGAAAGTCAGGAATAGAGAAAAGACAAAGTCAGAAATAGAGAAAAGACAGAAAGTCAGAAAAGGAGAAAAGAGCAAGTCAGAATTAGAGAAAAGACAAAGTCAGAAAAAGACAGCAAGTCGGAAATAGAGAAAAGACAAACTCAGAGAAATACAGAAAAGACTAAGTCAGAAATACAGAAAAGACAAACTCAGAGAAATAGAGAAAAGACAAAGTCAGAAATAGAGAAAAGACAAAGTCAAATATAGAGAAAAGACAGAAAGTCAGAGAAAGAGAAAAGACAAAGTCAGAAAAAGACAGAATGTCAGAAATAGAGAAAATACAAAGTCTGAAAAAGACAGCAAGTCAGAAATAGAGAAAAGACAATGTCAGAAAAAGACGGCAAGTCAGAAATAGAGAAAAGACAAAGTCAGAAAAAGACAGAAAGTCAGAAATAGAGAAAAGACAAAGTCTGAAAAAGACAGAAAGTCAGAAAAAGAGAAAAGAGCAAGTCAGAAATACAGAAAAGACAAAGTCAGAAATACAGAAAAGACAAACTCAGAGAAATAGAGAAAAGACAAAGTCAGAATTAGAGAAAAGACAAAGTCAGATATAGAGAAAAGACAGAAAGTCAGAAAAAGAGAAAAGACAAAGTCAGAAAAAGACAGAAAGTCAGAAATAGAGAAAATACAAAGTCAGAAAAAGACAGCAAGTCAGAAATAGAGAAAAGACAAAGTCAGAAAAAGGCAGAAAGTCAGAAATAGAGAAAAGACAAAGTCAGAAAAAGACAAAGTCAGAAATAGAGAAAAGACAGAAAGTCAGAAAAATAGAAAAGAGAAAGTCAGAAATAGTGAAAAGACAAAGTCAGAAAAAGACAGAAAGTCAGAAATAGAGAAAAGACAAACTCAGAGAAATACAGAAAAGACAAAGTCAGAAATACAGAAAAGACAAACTCAGAGAAATAGAGAAAAGACAAAGTCAGAAATAGAGAAAAGACAAAGTCAGATATAGAGAAAAGACAGAAAGTCAGAAAAAGAGAAAAGACAAAGTCAGAGAAAGACAGAAAGTCAGAAATAGAGAAAATACAAAGTCTGAAAAAGACAGCAAGTCAGAAATAGAGAAAAGACAATGTCAGAAAAAGACGGCAAGTCAGAAATAGAGAAAAGACAAAGTCAGAAAAAGACAGAAAGTCAGAAATAGAGAAAAGACAAAGTCTGAAAAAGACAGAAAGTCAGAAAAAGAGAAAAGAGCAAGTCAGAAATACAGAAAAGACAAAGTCAGAAATACAGAAAAGACAAACTCAGAGAAATAGAGAAAAGACAAAGTCAGAATTAGAGAAAAGACAAAGTCAGATATAGAGAAAAGACAGAAAGTCAGAAATAGAGAAAAGACAAAG
Organism: Heterodontus francisci; assembly: GCF_036365525.1. Taxonomy (NCBI): domain Eukaryota; kingdom Metazoa; phylum Chordata; class Chondrichthyes; order Heterodontiformes; family Heterodontidae; genus Heterodontus; species Heterodontus francisci. The sequence goes on from NW_027141545.1 coordinate 894,438, forward strand.
TCAGAAAAAGACAGAAAGTCAGAAATAGAGAAAAGACAAAGTCAGAAAAAGACAGAAAGTCAGAAATAGAGAAAATACAAAGTCAGAAAAAGACAGCAAGTCAGAAATAGAGAAAAGACAAAGTCAGAAAAAGGCAGAAAGTCAGAAATAGAGAAAAGACAAAGTCAGAAAAAGACAAAGTCAGAAATAGAGAAAAGACAGAAAGTCAGAAAAAGAGAAAAGAGAAAGTCAGAAATAGAGAAAAGACAAAGTCAGAAAAAGACAGAAAGTCAGAAATACAGAAAAGACAAACTCAGAGAAATAGAGAAAAGACAAAGTCAGAAATAGAGAAAAGACAAAGTCAGATATAGAGGAAAGACAGAAAGTCAGAAAAAGAGAAAAGAGAAAGTCAGAAATAGAGAAAGGACAAAGTCAGAAAAAGACAAATACAGAAAAAACAAATTCAGAGAAATAGAGAAAAGACAAAGTCAGAAATACAGTCGGGGGTTAGTGTTTAGATGGGGGTCTGTCCCGGGGGGGTATTTAGATGGGGGTCTGTCGCTGGGGTTAGTATTTAGATGGGGGTCTGTCCCGGGGGGAGGGGGGATATTTAGATGGGGGTCTGTCCCTGGGGTTAGTGTTTAGATGGGGGTCTATCCCGGGGGGGTATTTAGATGGGGGTCTGTCCCTGGGGTTAGTATTTAGATGGGGGTCTGTCCCGGGGGGGGGGGTATTTAGATGGGGGTCTGTCCCTGGGGTTAATATTTAGATGGAGGTCTGTCCCGGGGGGAGTGGGTATATAGATGGGGGTCTGTCCCTGGGGTTAGTATTTAGATGGGGGTCAGAAATAGAGAAAAGACAAAGTCAGAAAAAGACAGAAAGTCAGAAATGTAGAGAAGACAAAGTCAGAAAAAGACAGAAAGGCAGAAATAGAGAAAAGACAAAGTCAGAAAAAGACAGAAAGTCAGAAATAGAGAAAAGACAAAGTCAGAAAAAGATAGCAAGTCAGAAATGGAGACAAGACAAAGTCAGAAATAGACAGAAAGTCAGAAATAGAAAAAAGACAAAGTCAGAAAAAGACAGATAGTCAGAAATAGAGAAAAGACAATGTCAGAAAAAGACAGAAAGTCAGAAATAGAGAAAAGACAAAGTCAGAAAAAGACAGAAAGTCAGAAATAGAGAAAAGACAAAGTCTGAAAAAGACAGAAAGTCAGAAATAGAGAAAATACAAAGTCAGAAAAAGACAGAAAGTCAGAAATAGAGAAAAGACGAAGTCAGAAAAAGACAGAAAGTCAGAAATAGAGAAAAGACAAAGTCTGAAAAAGACAGAAAGTCAGAAATAGAGAAAAGACAAAGTCAGAAATAGAGAAAAGACAGAAAGTCAGAAAAAGAGAAAAGAGATAGTCAGAAATAGAGAAAAGATAAAGTCAGAAAAAGACAGAAAGTCAGAAATAGAGAAAAGACAAACTCAGAGAAATACTGGAAAGACAAAGTCAGAAATACAGAAAAGACAAACTCAGAGAAATAGAGAAAAGACAAAGTCAGAAAAAGAGAAAAGACAAAGTCAGAAATAGAGAAAAGACAAAGTCAGGAAAAGACAAATACAGAAAAGACAAATTCAGAGAAATAGAGAAAAGACAAAGTCAGAAATACAGTCGGGGGTTAGTATTTAGATGGGGGTCTGTCCCGGGGTGGGGGGTATTTAGATGGGGGTCTGTCACTCAGGTTAGTATTTAGATGGGGGTCTGTCCCGGGGGGGGGGTTATTTAGATGGGGGTCTGTCCCTGGGGTTAGTATTTAGATGGGGGTATATCCCGGGTGGGGGGGTTATTTAGATGGGGGTCTGTCCCTGGGGTTAGTATTTAGATGGGGGTCTGTCCCCGGGGGGGGGGTGGTATTTAGATGGAGGTCTGTCCCTGGTGTTAATATTTAGATGGAGGTCTGTCCCGGGGGGAGTGGGTATTTAGATGGGGGTCTGTCCCTGGGGTTAGTATTTAGATGGGGGTCAGAAATAGAGAAAAGACAAAGTCAGAAAAAGACAGAAAGTCAGAAATAGAGAAAAGACAAAGTCTGGAAAAGACAGAAAGTCAGAAATAGAGAAAAGACAAAGTCAGAAAAAGACAGAAAGTCGGAAATCGAGAAAAGACAAAGTCTGAAAAAGACAGAAAGTCAGAAATAGAGAAAAGACAAAGTCAGAAATAGAAAAAAGACAAAGACAAAAAAAGACAAAGTCAGAAATAGAGAAAAGACAAAGTCAGAAAAAGACAGAAAGTCAGAAATAGAGAAAAGACAAAGTCAGAAAAAGACAGAAAGTCAGAAATAGAGAAAAGACAAAGTCAGAAAAAGACAGAAAGTCAGAAATAGAGAAAATACAAAGTCAGATAAAGACAGAAAGTCAGAAATAGAGAAAAGACAAAGTCTGAAAAAGACAGAAAGTCAGAAATAGAGAAAAGACAGAAAGTCAGAAAAAGAGAAAAGAGCAAGTCAGAAATACAGAAAAGACAAAGTCAGAAAAAGACAGAAAGTCAGAAATAGAGAAAAGACAAACTCAGAGAAATACAGAAAAGACAAAGTCAGAAATACAGAAAAGACAAACTCAGAGAAATAGAGAAAAGACAAAGTTAGAAATAGAGAAAAGACAAAGTCAGATATAGAGAAAAGACAGAAAGTCAGAAAAAGAGAAAAGACAAAGTCAGAAATAGAGAAAAGACAAAGTCAGAAAAAGACAAATACAGAAAAAACAAATTCAGAGAAATAGAGAAAAGACAAAGTCAGAAATACAGTCGGGGGTTAGTATTTAGATGGGGGTCTGTCCCGGGCTGGGGTATTTAGATGGGGGTCTGTCCCGGGGGTGGGGGTATTTAGATGGGGGTCTGTCGCTGGGGTTAGTATTTAGATGGGGGTCTGTCCCGGGGGTAGGGGGGTTATTTAGATGGGGGTCTGTCCCTGGGGTTAGTGTTTAGATGGGGGTCTATCCCGGGGGGGGGTATTTAGATGGGGGTCTGTCACTGGGGTTAGTATTTAGATGGGGGTCTGTCCCGGGGGGGTGGGGGTAATTAGATGGGGGTCTGTCCCTGGGGTTAGTATTTAGACGGGGGTCAGAAATAGAGAAAAGACAAAGTCAGAAAAAGACAGAAAGTCAGAAATGTAGAGAAGACAAAGTCAGAAAAAGACAGAAAGGCAGAAATAGAGAAAAGACAAAGTCAGAAAAAGACAGAAAGTCAGAAATAGAGAAAAGACAAAGTCAGAAAAAGACAGAAAGTCAGAAATAGAGGAAAGACATAGTCAGAAAAAGACAGAAAGTCAGAAATAGAGAAAAGACAAAGCCAGAAAAAGACAGAAAGTCAGAAATAGAGAAAAGACAAAGTCAGAAAAAGACAGCAAGTCAGAAATGGAGAAAAGACAAAGTCAGAAAAAGACAGAATGTCAGAAATAGAAAAAAGACAAAGTCAGAAAAAGACAGAAAGTCAGAAATAGAGAAAAGACAATGTCAGAAAAAGACAGAAAGTCAGAAATGTAGAGAAGACAAAGTCAGAAAAAGACAGAAAGGCAGAAATAGAGAAAAGACAAAGTCAGAAAAAGACAGAAATTCAGAAATAGAGAAAAGACAAAGTCAGAAAAAGACAGAAAGTCAGAAATAGAGGAAAGACAAAGTCAGAAAAAGACAGAAAGTCAGAAATAGAGAAAAGACAAAGTCAGAAAAAGACAGAAAGTCAGAAATAGAGAAAAGACAAAGTCAGAAAAAGACAGCAAGTCAGAAATGGAGAAAAGACAAAGTCAGAAAAAGACAGAAAGTCAGAAATAGAAAAAAGACAAAGTCAGAAAAAGACAGAAAGTCAGAAATAGAGAAAAGACAATGTCAGAAAAAGACAGAAAGTCAGAAATAGAGAAAAGACAAAGTCAGAAAAAGACAGAAAGTCAGAAATAGAGAAAAGACAAAGTCTGAAAAAGACAGAAAGTCAGAAATAGAGAAAAGACAACGTCAGAAATAGAGAAAAGACAGAAAGTCAGAAAAAGAGAAAAGAGAAAGTCAGAAATAGAGAAAAGATAAAGTCAGAAAAAGACAGAAAGTCAGAAATAGAGAAAAGACAAACTCAGAGAAATAGAGAAAAGAAAAAGTCAGAAAAAGAGAAAAGACAAAGTCAGAAATAGAGAAAAGACAAAGTCAGAAAAAGACAAATACAGAAAAGACAAATTCAGAGAAATAGAGAAAAGACAAAGTCAGAAATACAGTCGGGGGTTAGTATTTAGATGGGGGTCTGTCCCAGGGGGGTATTTAGATGGAGGTCTGTCCCTGGGGTTAGTATTTAGATGGGGGTATATCCCGGGGGGGGGGTTATTTAGATGGGGGTCTGTCCCTGGGGTTAGTATTTAGATGGGGGTCTGTCCCCGGGGGGTGGGGGTGGTATTTAGATGGAGGTCTGTCCCTGGTGTTAATATTTAGATGGAGGTCTGTCCCGGGGGGAGTGGGTATTTAGATGGGGGTCTGTCCCTGGGTTTAGTATTTAGATGGGGGTCAGAAATAGAGAAAAGACAAAGTCAGAAAAAGACAGAAAGTCAGAAATAGAGAAAAGACAAAGTCTGGAAAAGACAGAAAGTCAGAAATAGAGAAAAGACAAAGTCTGAAAAAGACAGAAAGTCAGAAATAGAGAAAAGACAAAGTCAGAAATAGAAACAAGACAAAGACAAAAAAAGACAAAGTCAGAAATAGAGAAAAGACAAAGTCAGAAAAAGACAGAAAGTCAGAAATAGAGAAAAGACAAAGTCAGAAAAAGACAGAAAGTCAGAAATAGAGAAAAGACAAAGTCAGAAAAAGACAGAAAGTCAGAAATAGAGAAAATACAAAGTCAGAAAAAGACAGAAAGTCAGAAATAGAGAAAAGACAAAGTCTGAAAAAGACAGAAAGTCAGAAATAGAGAAAAGACAAAGTCAGAAATAGAGAAAAGACAGAAAGTCAGAAAAAGAGAAAAGAGAAAGTCAGAAATAGAGAAAAGACAAAGTCAGAAAAAGACAGAAAGTCAGAAATAGAGAAAAGACAAACTCAGAGAAATACAGAAAAGACAAACTCAGAGAAATAGAGAAAAGACAAAGTCAGAAATAGAGAAAAGACAAAGTCAGATATAGAGAAAAGACAGAAAGTCAGAAAAAGAGAAAAGACAAAGTCAGAAATAGAGAAAAGACAAAGTCAGAAAAAGACAAATACAGAAAAGACAAATTCAGAGAAATAGAGAAAAGACAAAGTCAGAAATACAGTCGGGGGTTAGTATTTAGATGGGGGTCTGTCCCGGGGGGGTATTTAGATGGGGGTCTGTTGCTGGGGTTAGTATTTAGATGGGGGTCTGACCCGGGGTGGGGGGTATTTAGATGGGGGTCTGTCACTGAGGTTAGTATTTAGATGGGGGTCTGTCCCGGGGTGGGGTATTTAGATGGGGGTCTGTCCCTGGGGTTAATATTTAGATGGAGGTCTGTCCCGGAGGGGGTATTTAGATGGGGTCTGTCCCTGGGGTTAGTATTTAGATGGGGGTCAGAAATAAAGAAAAGACAAAGTCAGAAAAAGACAGCAAGTCAGAAATAGAGAAAAGACAAAGTCAGAAAAAGACAGAAAGTCAGAAATAGAGAAAAGACAAAGTCAGAAATAGAGAAAAGACAGAAAGTAATAAAAAGAGAAAAGAGCAAGTCAGAAATAGAGAAAAGACAAAGTCAGAAAAAGACAGCAAGTCAGAAATAGAGAAAAGACAAAGTCTGAAAAAGACAGAAAGTCAGAAATAGAGAAAAGACAACGTCAGAAATAGAGAAAAGACAGAAAGTCAGAAAAAGAGAAAAGAGAAAGTCAGAAATAGAGAAAAGATAAAGTCAGAAAAAGACAGAAAGTCAGAAATAGAGAAAAGACAAACTCAGAGAAATACAGGAAAGACAAAGTCAGAAATACAGAAAGACAAACTCAGAGAAATAGAGAAAAGAAAAAGTCAGAAAAAGAGAAAAGACAAAGTCAGAAATAGAGAAAAGACAAAGTCAGAAAAAGACAAATACAGAAAAGACAAATTCAGAGAAATAGAGAAAAGACAAAGTCAGAAATACAGTCGGGGGTTAGTATTTAGATGGGGGTCTGTCCCAGGGGGGTATTTAGATGGAGGTCTGTCCCTGGGGTTAGTATTTAGATGGGGGTATATCCCGGGGGGGGGGGTTATTTAGATGGGGGTCTGTCCCTGGGGTTAGTATTTAGATGGGGGTCTGTCCCCGGGGGGTGGGGGTGGTATTTAGATGGAGGTCTGTCCCTGGTGTTAATATTTAGATGGAGGTCTGTCCCGGGGGGAGTGGGTATTTAGATGGGGGTCTGTCCCTGGGTTTAGTATTTAGATGGGGGTCAGAAATAGAGAAAAGACAAAGTCAGAAAAAGACAGAAAGTCAGAAATAGAGAAAAGACAAAGTCTGGAAAAGACAGAAAGTCAGAAATAGAGAAAAGACAAAGTCTGAAAAAGACAGAAAGTCAGAAATAGAGAAAAGACAAAGTCAGAAATAGAAACAAGACAAAGACAAAAAAAGACAAAGTCAGAAATAGAGAAAAGACAAAGTCAGAAAAAGACAGAAAGTCAGAAATAGAGAAAAGACAAAGTCAGAAAAAGACAGAAAGTCAGAAATAGAGAAAATACAAAGTCAGAAAAAGACAGAAAGTCAGAAATAGAGAAAAGACAAAGTCTGAAAAAGACAGAAAGTCAGAAATAGAGAAAAGACAAAGTCAGAAATAGAGAAAAGACAGAAAGTCAGAAAAAGAGAAAAGAGAAAGTCAGAAATAGAGAAAAGACAAAGTCAGAAAAAGACAGAAAGTCAGAAATAGAGAAAAGACAAACTCAGAGAAATACAGAAAAGACAAACTCAGAGAAATAGAGAAAAGACAAAGTCAGAAATAGAGAAAAGACAAAGTCAGATATAGAGAAAAGACAGAAAGTCAGAAAAAGAGAAAAGACAAAGTCAGAAATAGAGAAAAGACAAAGTCAGAAAAAGACAAATACAGAAAAGACAAATTCAGAGAAATAGAGAAAAGACAAAGTCAGAAATACAGTCGGGGGTTAGTATTTAGATGGGGGTCTGTCCCGGGGGGGTATTTAGATGGGGGTCTGTTGCTGGGGTTAGTATTTAGATGGGGGTCTGACCCGGGGTGGGGGGTATTTAGATGGGGGTCTGTCACTGAGGTTAGTATTTAGATGGGGGTCTGTCCCGGGGTGGGGTATTTAGATGGGGGTCTGTCCCTGGGGTTAATATTTAGATGGAGGTCTGTCCCGGAGGGGGTATTTAGATGGGGTCTGTCCCTGGGGTTAGTATTTAGATGGGGGTCAGAAATAAAGAAAAGACAAAGTCAGAAAAAGACAGCAAGTCAGAAATAGAGAAAAGACAAAGTCAGAAAAAGACAGAAAGTCAGAAATAGAGAAAAGACAAAGTCAGAAATAGAGAAAAGACAGAAAGTAATAAAAAGAGAAAAGAGCAAGTCAGAAATAGAGAAAAGACAAAGTCAGAAAAAGACAGCAAGTCAGAAATAGAGAAAAGACAAACTCAGAGAAATACAGAAAAGACAAAGTCAGAAATAAAGAAAAGACAAACTCAGAGAAATACAGAAAAGACAAAGTCAAAAATAGAGAAAAGACAATGTCAGATATAGAGAAAAGACAGAAAGTCAGAAAAAGAGAAAAGACAAAGTCAGAAATAGAGAAAAGACCAAGTCAGAAAAAGACAAATACAGAAAAGACAAATTCAGAGAAATAGAGAAAAGACAAAGTCAGAAATACTGTCGGGGGTTAGTATTTAGATGGGGGTCTGTCCCGGGGGGGTATTTAGATGGGGGTCTGTCGCTGGGGTTAGTATTTAGATGGGGGTCTGTCCCGGGGTGGGGGGTATTTAGATGGGGGTCTGTCACTGAGGTTAGTATTTAGATGGGGGTCTGTCCCGGGGTGGGGTATTTAGATGGGGGTCTGTCCCTGGGGTTAATATTTAGATGGAGGTCTGTCCCGGAGGGGGTATTTAGATGGGGGTCTGTCCCTGGTGTAAGTATTTAGATGGGGGTCAGAAATAGGGAAAAGACAAAGTCAGAAAAAGACAGCAAGTCAGAAATAGAGAAAAGACAAAGTCAGAAAAAGACAGAAAGTCAGAAATAGAGAAAAGACAAACTCAGAGAAATACAGAAAAGACAAAGTCAGAAATAAAGAAAAGACAAACTCAGAGAAATACAGAAAAGACAAAGTCAAAAATAGAGAAAAGACAATGTCAGATATAGAGAAAAGACAGAAAGTCAGAAAAAGAGAAAAGACAAAGTCAGAAATAGAGAAAAGACCAAGTCAGAAAAAGACAAATACAGAAAAGACAAATTCAGAGAAATAGAGAAAAGACAAAGTCAGAAATACTGTCGGGGGTTAGTATTTAGATGGGGGTCTGTCCCGGGGGGTATTTAGATGGGGATCTGTCGCTGGGGTTAGTATTTAGATGGGGGTCTGTCCAGGGGTGGGGGGTATTTAGATGGGGGTCTGTCACTGTGGTTAGTATTTAGATGGGGGTCTGTCCCGGGGTGGGGTATTTAGATGGGGGTCTGTCCCTGGGGTTAATATTTAGATGGAGGTCTGTCCCGGAGGGGGTATTTAGATGGGGGTCTGTCCCTGGGGTCAGTATTTAGATGGGGGTCAGAAATAGAGAAAAGACAATGTCAGAAAAAGACGGCAAGTCAGAAATAGAGAAAAGACAAAGTCAGAAAAAGACAGAAAGTCAGAAACAGAGAAAAGACAAAGTCTGAAAAAGACAGAAAGTCAGAAATAGAGAAAAGACAAAGTCAGAAATAGAGAAAAGACAGAAAGTCAAAAAAGAGAAAAGAGCAAGTCAGAAATAAAAAAAAGACAAAGTCAGAAATACAGAAAAGACAAACTCAGAGAAATAGAGAAAAGACAAAGTCAGAATTAGAGAAAAGACAAAGTCAGATAGAGAGAAAAGACAGAAAGTCAGAAAAAGAGAAAAGACAAAGTCAGAAAAAGACAGAAAGTCAGAAATAGAGAAAAGACAAAGTCAGAAAAAGACAGAAAGTCAGAAATAGAGAAAAGACAAAGTCAGAAAAAGACAGAAAGTCAGAAATAGAGAAAATACAAAGTCAGAAAAAGACAGAAAGTCAGAAATAGAGAAAAGACAAAGTCTGAAAAAGACAGAAAGTCAGAAATAGAGAAAAGACAAAGTCAGAAATAGAGAAAAGACAGAAAGTCAGAAAAAGAGAAAAGAGAAAGTCAGAAATAGAGAAAAGACAAAGTCAGAAAAAGACAGAAAGTCAGAAATAGAGAAAAGACAAACTCAGAGAAATACAGAAAAGACAAAGTTAGAAATACAGAAAAGACAAACTCAGAGAAATAGAGAAAAGACAAAGTCAGAAATAGAGAAAAGACAAAGTCAGATATAGAGAAAAGACAGAAAGTCAGAAAAAGAGAAAAGACAAAGTCAGAAATAGAGAAAAGACAAAGTCAGAAAAAGACAAATACAGAAAAGACAAATTCAGAGAAATAGAGAAAAGACAAAGTCAGAAATACAGTCGGGGGTTAGTATTTAGATGGGGGTCTGTCCCGGGGGGGTATTTAGATGGGGGTCTGTTGCTGGGGTTAGTATTTAGATGGGGGTCTGACCCGGGGTGGGGGGTATTTAGATGGGGGTCTGTTACTGAGGTTAGTATTTAGATGGGGGTCTGTCCCGGGGTGGGGTATTTAGATGGGGGTCTGTCCCTGGGGTTAATATTTAGATGGAGGTCTGTCCCGGAGGGGGTATTTAGATGGGGTCTGTCCCTGGGGTTAGTATTTAGATGGGGGTCAGAAATAAAGAAAAGACAAAGTCAGAAAAAGACAGCAAGTCAGAAATAGAGAAAAGACAAAGTCAGAAAAAGACAGCAAGTCAGAAATAGAGAAAAGACAAAGTCAGAAAAAGACAGAAAGTCAGAAATAGAGAAAAGACAAAGTCAGAAATAGAGAAAAGACAGAAAGTAATAAAAAGAGAAAAGAGCAAGTCAGAAATAGAGAAAAGACAAAGTCAGAAAAAGACAGCAAGTCAGAAATAGAGAAAAGACAAACTCAGAGAAATACAGAAAAGACAAAGTCAGAAATAAAGAAAAGACAAACTCAGAGAAATACAGAAAAGACAAAGTCAAAAATAGAGAAAAGACAATGTCAGATACAGAGAAAAGACAGAAAGTCAGAAAAAGAGAAAAGACAAAGTCAGAAATAGAGAAAAGACCAAGTCAGAAAAAGACAAATACAGAAAAGACAAATTCAGAGAAATAGAGAAAAGACAAAGTCAGAAATACTGTCGGGGGTTAGTATTTAGATGGGGGTCTGTCCCGGGGGGGTATTTAGATGGGGGTCTGTCGCTGGGGTTAGTATTTAGATGGGGGTCTGTCCCGGGGTGGGGGGTATTTAGATGGGGGTCTGTCACTGAGGTTAGTATTTAGATGGGGGTCTGTCCCGGGGTGGGGTATTTAGATGGGGGTCTGTCCCTGGGGTTAATATTTAGATGGAGGTCTGTCCCGGAGGGGGTATTTAGATGGGGGTCTGTCCCTGGGGTAAGTATTTAGATGGGGGTCAGAAATAGAGAAAAGACAAAGTCAGAAAAAGACAGCAAGTCAGAAATAGAGAAAAGACAAAGTCAGAAAAAGACAGAAAGTCAGAAATAGAGAAAAGACAAACTCAGAGAAATACAGAAAAGACAAAGTCAGAAATAAAGAAAAGACAAACTCAGAGAAATACAGAAAAGACAAAGTCAAAAATAGAGAAAAGACAATGTCAGATATAGAGAAAAGACAGAAAGTCAGAAAAAGAGAAAAGACAAAGTCAGAAATAGAGAAAAGACCAAGTCAGAAAAAGACAAATACAGAAAAGACAAATTCAGAGAAATGGAGAAAAGACAAAGTCAGAAATACTATCGGGGGTTAGTATTTAGATGGGGGTCTGTCCCGGGGGGTATTTAGATGGGGATCTGTCGCTGGGGTTAGTATTTAGATGGGGGACTGTCCAGGGGTGGGGGGTATTTAGATGGGGGTCTGTCACTGTGGTTCGTATTTCGATGGGGGTCTGTCCCGGGGTGGGGTATTTAGATGGGGGTCTGTCCCTGGGGTTAATATTTAGATGGAGGTCTGTCCCGGAGGGGGTATTTAGATGGGGGTCTGTCCCTGGGGTCAGTATTTAGATGGGGGTCAGAAATAGAGAAAAGACAATGTCAGAAAAAGACGGCAAGTCAGAAATAGAGAAAAGACAAAGTCAGAAAAAGACAGAAAGTCAGAAACAGAGAAAAGACAAAGTCTGAAAAAGACAGAAAGTCAGAAATAGAGAAAAGACAAAGTCAGAAATAGAGAAAAGACAGAAAGTCAAAAAAGAGAAAAGAGCAAGTCAGAAATAAAAAAAAAGACAAAGTCAGAAATACAGAAAAGACAAACTCAGAGAAATAGAGAAAAGACAAAGTCAGAATTAGAGAAAAGACAAAGTCAGATAGAGAGAAAAGACAGAAAGTCAGAAAAAGAGAAAAGACAAAGTCAGAAAAAGACAGAAAGTCAGAAATAGAGAAAAGACAAAGTCAGAAAAAGACAAAGTCAGAAATAGAGAAAAGATAGAAAGTCAGAAAAAGAGAAAAGAGAAAGTCAGAAATAGAGAAAAGACAAAGTCAGAAAAAGACAGAAAGTCAGAAATAGAGAAAAGACAAACTCAGAGAAATACAGAAAAGACAAAGTCAGAAATACAGAAAAGACAAACTCAGAGAAATAGAGAAAAGACAAAGTCAGATATAGAGAAAAGACAGAAAGTCAGAAAAAGAGAAAAGACAAAGTCAGAAATAGAGAAAAGACAAAGTCAGAAAAAGACAAATACAGAAAAAACAAATTCAGAGAAATAGAGAAAAGACAAAGTCAGAAATACAGTCGGGGGTTAGTATTTAGATGGGGGTCTGTCCCGGGGGGGGGGGTATTTAGATGGGTGTCTGTCGCTGGGGTTAGTATTTAGATGGGGGTCTGTCCCGGGGGGAGGGGGGTTATTTGGATGGGGGTCTGTCCCTGTGGTTAGTATTTAGATGGGGGTCTATCCCGGGGGGGTATTTAGATGGGGGTCTGTCTCTGGGGTTAGTATTTAGATGGGGGTCTGTCCCGGGGTGGGGGGGTATTTAGATGGGGGTCAGTCCCTGGGGTTAATATTTAGATGGAGGTCTGTCCCGGGGGGAGTGGGTATATAGATGGGGGTCTGTCCCTGGGGTTAGTATTTAGATGGGGGTCAGAAATAGAGAAAAGACAAAGTCAGAAAAAGACAGAAAGTCAGAAGTGTAGAGAAGACAAAGTCAGAAAAAGACAGAAAGGCAGAAATAGAGAAAAGACAAAGTCAGAAAAAGACAGCAAGTCAGAAATAGAGAAAAGACAAAGTCAGAAAAAGACAGAAAGTCAGAAATAGAGAAAAGACAAAGTCAGAAAAAGACAGAAAGTCAGAAATAGAGAAAAGACAAAGTCAGAAAAAGACAGAAAGTCAGAAATAGAGAAAAGACAAAGTCAGAAAAAGACAGCAAGTCAGAAATGGAGAAAAGACAAAGTCAGAAAAAGACAGAAAGTCAGAAATAGAAAAAAGACAAAGTCAGAAAAAGACAGAAAGTCAGAAATAGAGAAAAGACAATGTCAGAAAAAGACAGAAAGTCAGAAATAGAGAAAAGACAAAGTCAGAAAAAGACAGAAAGTCAGAAATAGAGAAAAGACAAAGTCTGAAAAAGACAGAAAGTCAGAAATAGAGAAAAGACAAAGTCAGAAATAGAGAAAAGACAGAAAGTCAGAAAAAGAGAAAAGAGAAAGTCAGAAATAGAGAAAAGATAAAGTCAGAAAAAGACAGAAAGTCAGAAATAGAGTAAAGACAAACTCAGAGAAATACAGAAAAGTCAAAGTCAGAAATACAGAAAAGACAAACTCAGAGAAATAGAGAAAAGACAAAGTCAGAAAAAGAGAAAAGACAAAGTCAGAAATAGAGAAAAGACAAAGTCAGAAAAAGACAAATACAGAAAAGACAAATTCAGAGAAATAGAGAAAAGACAAAGTCAGAAATACAGTCGTGGGTTAGTATTTAGATGGGGGTCTGTCCCAGGGGGGTATTTAGATGGAGGTCTGTCGCTGGGGTTAGTATTTAGATGGGGGTCTGTCCCGGGGTGGGGGGTATTTAGATGGGGGTCTGTCACTGAGGTTAGTATTTAGATGGGGGTCTGTCCCGGGGGGGGGGGGTTTAGATGGGGGTCTGTCCCTGGGGTTAGTATTTAGATGGGGGTCTATCCCGGGGGGGTGGGGTTATTTAGATGGGGGTCTGTCCCTGGGGTTAGTATTTAGATGGGGGTCTGTCCCCGGGGGGGGGGGGGGGGGTGGTATTTAGATGGAGGTCTGTCCCTGGTGTTAATATTTAGATGGGGGTCAGAAATAGAGAAAAGGCAAAGTCAGAAAAAGACAGAAAGTCAGAAATAGAGAAAAGAAAAAGTCAGAAAAAGACAGAAAGTCAGAAATAGAGAAAAGACAAAGTCAGAAAAAGACAGAAAGTCAGAAATAGAGAAAAGACAAAGTCAGAAAAAGACAGAAAGTCAGAAATAGAGAAAAGATAAAGTCAGAAAAAGACAGCAAGTCAGAAATCGAGAAAAGACAAAGTCAGAAAAAGACAGCAAGTCAGAAATGGAGAAAAGACATAGTCAAAAAAAGACAGAAAGTCAGAAATAGAAAAAAGACAAAGTCAGAAAAAGACAGAAAGTCAGAAATAGAGAAAAGACAAAGTCAGAAAAAGACAGAAAGTCAGAAATAGAGAAAAGACAAAGTCAGAAAAAGACAGAAAGTCAGAAATAGAGAAAAGACAAAGTCAGAAAAAGACAGCAAGTCAGAAATAGAGAAAAGACAATGTCTGGAAAAGACAGAAAGTCAGAAATAGAGAAAAGACAAAGTCAGAAATAGAAAAAAGACAAAGTCAAAAAAAAACAAAGTCAGAAATAGAGGAAAGACAATGTCAGAAATAGAAAAAAGACAAAGTCAAAAAAAGACAAAGTCAGAAATAGAGAAAAGACAAAGTCTGAAATAGAAAAAAGACAAAGTCAGAAAAAGACAGAAAGTCAGAAATAGAGAAAAGACAAAGTCAGAAATAGAAAAAAGACAAAGTCAAAAAAAGACAAAGTCAGAAATAGAGAAAAGACAAAGTCAGAAATAGAAAAAAGACAAAGTCAAAAAAAGACAGGAAGTCAGAAGTAGAGAAAATACAAAGTCAGAAATAGAAAAAAGACAAAGTCAAAAAAAGACAAAAAGTCAGAAATAGAGAAAAGACAAAGTCAGAAAAAGACAGAAAGTCAGAAATGGAGAAAAGACAAAGTCAGAAAAAGACAGAAAGTCAGAAATAGAGAAAAGACAGAAAGTCAGAAAAAGAGAAAAGAGAAAGTCAGAAACAGAGAAAAGACAAAGTCAGAAAAAGACAGAAAGTCAGAAATAGAGAAAAGACAGAAAGTCAGAAAAAGAGAAAAGACAAAGTCAGAAATAGAGAAAAGACAAACTCAGAGAAATACAGAAAAGACAAAGTCAGAAATACAGAAAAGACAAACTCAGAGAAATAGAGAAAAGACAAAGTCAGAAATAGAGAAAAGACAAAGTTAGAAAAAGAGAAAAGACAAAGTCAGAAATCGAGAAAAGACAAAGTCAGATACAGAGAAAAGACAGAAAGTCAGAAAAAGAGAAAAGACAAAGTCAGAAATAGAGAAAAGACAAAGTCAGAATTACAGTCGGGGATTAGCATTTAGATGGGGGTCTGTCCCGGGGGGGGGGGTATTTAGATGGGGGTCTGTCCCTGGGGTTAGTATTTAGATGGGGGTCTGTCCCGGGGTGGGGGGTATTTAGATGGGGGTCTGTCACTGAGGTTAGTATTTAGATGGAGGTCTGTCCCGGGGGGGGGGGGGGGGGGTTAATTAGATGGGGGTCTGTACCTGGGGTTAGTATTTCGATGGGGGTCTGTCCCGGGGGGGGGGTTATTTAGATGGGGGTCTGCCCCTGGGGTTAGTATTTAGATGTGGTTCCGTCCCGGGGGGGGGGGGGTATTTAGATGGGGATCTGTCCCTGGGGTTAATATTTAGATGGAGGTCTGTCCCGTGTGTGTGGGTATTTAGATGGGGGTCTGTCCCTGGGGTTAGTATTTAGATGGGGGTCAGAAATAGAAAAAAGACAAAGTCAGAAAAAGACAGAAAGTCAGAAATAGAGAAAAGACAAAGTCAGAAAAAGACAGAAAGTCAGAAATGGAGAAAAGACAAAGTCAGAAAAAAGACAGAAAGCCGGAAATAGAGAAAAGAGAAAGTCAGAAAAAGACAGAAAGTCAGAAATAGAGAAAAGACAAAGTCAGAAAAAGACAGCAAGTCAGAAATAGAGAAAAGACAAAGTCAGAAAAAGACAGCAAGTCAGAAATAGAGAAAAGACAAAGTCAGAACAAGACAGAAAGTCAGAAATAGAGAAAAGATAAACTCAGAGAAATACAGAAAAGACAAAGTCAGAAATACAGTAGAAAGAAAGTCAGAGGAATAGAGAAAAGGCCGAAAGAGACACAGAAAAAGAGGAGGGAAAAAAGTGGAGGGAAAGAACTGACACAAAGAAATTGCAGGCAGCAGAGAGATAGACAGAAAACCAGTGAGAAAGGCACACAGAGAATCACAGAGAGTTTTAGAGAGAGAAGGAGAAAGAAATCCATTGAGACTGAAGGACACACAATCATTCAGAGAGAAAGACAAACACAAAGTGGGAGAGAGAGAGGGAGAGATGGAGTAACACAGAGAGAGAGAGGCGGAGACAGAGAGAGAAGGAGAGAGAGGGAGAGACAGAGAGGGAAAGACAGATGGAGAGACAGAGATAGAAGGAGAGAGAGAGAGAAACAGAGAGAGAAACAGAGAGCGAGAAACACACAGAGATTGAGAAAGAGAGAGAGAAACACACAGACAGAGAAACAGAGAGAGAGAGAGGAACAGAGAGAGAGAAACAGAGAGAGAAACAGAGAGAAATCGACAGAGAGAGATTGAAAAGGAGATTGAAAGAGGGAGATTGAGTCAAAAGGAGAGAGAAAGGCAGAGAGGGACAATAAAGATCTGATACTCACCATCCCACACGGTCTGCGCTCCATCATTGGACTCGAACACCTTGCCTCCATCAGCTCATCCATGGGGAAAAGAACCTGGAGAGGGAGACTGGGGTGGGAATTGGAGACAAGGTTCAGGACTGGACAGAGAGAGCGGGGGATTCAGACTGGACTCTCTCTCACACACACACACACACTGTAATCAGCTTGCAATTCACCTGGGCACAGAGACACAGAGACTGAGATACAGAAACTCACCTTCACAAACCAGCCGCATGGAAAGAAAGAATGGAGGCTGATGTTGTCCTAATATATCCCAGAACCTGTCACTCAAAACAGACAGTCCACCCCAAATACAGCTCACCCAACCAGCTATCAGCTTCCTTCATCTGGACACTTCCTCCCAGGTATGGGACAGTCCAAGGTGAGTCTTTGTGTAAACAGGGAATGGGGGAGAGAGGGATATTCCAGCCATATCCCAAATGGACCATTCCACACAGAAACCTGTCTGCCTCTCTCTCTCTCTCTCTCTCTCCCTCCCCCAAAAACCTCATTAACAGAACAGAAAAACTGCTGTCATATAAAACATGGAGAGGCTGGTTTGGATAATGGCCTTTTAACACTAATTGTATTAAATGTCTTCCACTATTCACCTCCAGTTAACAGAAAGTTCAGAAAATGACTGAAAATGTCTCACTGCAGTTACCTTGAAATTCTGGCAATCAGTTTTTGCTGGAGAGGCCTGTTTGACTGCAGTACAAACAGGCAGTTTTTATTCAGATTTTCAATTCCACTGTGTCCCAAACTAAACTCGAGCCCGGTTAATGATGCAGCCAAGAGAACTTTAACAACTGGTGACATTTCACACAATTCTCACCCATATTTACAGTTATATTTCTCAATGATACTTTGCACATTCTTTGCTGCAGCTGTATTTATGCATTAGGCTGTAATCAATTAAAAATACCTTCTTAATATTTACCAGTTTAATGTTACAAGTGTTTTCAAGTCTGGGAAATGGACATTTAACACAAATTGTATTAAAGATCTTCCACTTGTCACCTCCAGTTTATATAAAGCTCAGCGATAACGACCTCCACATTCTGACAAAGAGTTTTTTGCTGCTGTAATAAAGTGTCACTTGTTTCCATTTGCTTCCTGACTGTTTGTTTCCTCTGCTCTCCTGGGGGATTCAGAGGGATTAATGTTCATTTTTGGTCCACATTCAGGAGGTTTCAGCTCCTCTGCGGTTGCTGTCCTGGAGAAATTAATTGTATTCAAAATCTTTCCCTCAGTTTGGAGACGTGAGAAGAGACTGTTTACACTAGCAGAGGGGAGAAACAATTAGGCAGGGAGTTATTCTGGTCTGAAATTCACTGACAGGTTTCTGAAAGCAGAATCAAAATTAACTTTCAAAAGATAATCGGATCAAAACTTCAATTACTCTGAGTTATAGCACAGAAGATACCAGCATAGAAAGAGAAGTGAGAGAGAGAGAGAGAGAGAGATGTCATAACGTTAGTGAGGAAGAACTCAACACAACTTATTTAGAGAGTTTTTATTTGTAAATGATTGTTTGAGTTTAATTTGATGCTGTTTTATTTATAAATTATCTTTCATCACTAAAAATACTTTTCCAAACAGGAACCAGTTTAATGTTACAAGTGTTCACATAGTAGGAAGATAGCCATTTAACACAAATTGTATTGAAATTATTTCATTCAGCATCTCAAGTTTACAGAAAGTAAACTCCTCAAACTTTTGGAAACTTTCAAACTCTCAGTCAGACACAATCTCCCATCAGCAATGGCTCAGCATCTCCATCTGCTGGTGTCCCTGTCTCACTGCAGTTACTGTCTCCCCTCTCACCATCTCCATCTGCTGGTGTCCCTGTCTCACTGCAGTTACTGTCCCCCTCTCAGCATCTCCATCTGCTGGTGTCCCTGTCTCACTGCAGTTACTGTCTCCCCTCTCACCATCTCCATCTGCTGGTGTCCCTGTCTCACTGCAGTTACTGTCTCCCCTCTCACCATCTCCATCTGCTGGTGTCCCTGTCTCACTGCAGTTACTGTCTCCCTCTCACCATCTCCATCTGCTGGTGTCCCTGTCTCACTGCAGTTACTGTCCCCCTCTCACCATCTCCATCTGCTGGTGTCCCTGTCTCACTGCAGTTACAGTCTCCCCTCTCACCATCTCCATCTGCTGGTGTCCCTCTCTCACTGCAGATGGAGAGACAGAGAGAAAGAGAGAGATAGAAGGAGAGAGAGGGAGAGACAGGGAGGGAAGGACCGACGGAGGGATCGAGAGAGAGAGACAGAGATAGAAGGAGAGAGAGGGAGAGGCAGTGAGGGAAAGACAGATGGAGAGACAGAGAGAGAGAGGCAGAGATGGAAGGAGAGAAAGGGAGTGATAGGGAGGGAAAGACAGATGGAGAGACAGAGAGAAAGAGAGAGATAGAAGGAGAGAGAAGGGAGAGACAGAGAGGGAAAGACAGATGGAGAGACAAAGTGAGAGACAGAGAGAGAAGGAGAGAGATGGAGTGACAGGGAGGGAAGGACAGATGGAGGGATAGAGAGAGAGACAGAGATAGAAGGAGAGAGAATGAGAGATAGAGGGAAAGACAGATGGAGGGACAGAGAGAGAGACAGAGAGAGAGGGAGGGACAGAGAGAAGGAGAAAGGGAGTGACAGAGAGGGAAAGACAGATGGAGGAACAGAGAGAGAGACAGAGATAGAAGGAGAGAAATGGAGAAACAGAGAGGGAAACACTGATGGAGGGACAGAGAGAGAGACAGAGAGAAGCAGAGACAGAGATAGAAGAACAGAGACAGAGAGGGAAAGACAAATGGAGGGACAGAGAGAGAGACAGAGATAGAAGGAGAGAAATGGAGAAACAGACAGGGAAAGACTGATGGAGGGACAGAGAGAGAGACAGAGTGAAGCAGAGACTGAGATAGAAGGACAGAGACAGAGAGGGAAAGACAAATGGAGGAACAGAGAGAGACAGAGATAGAAGGAGAGAAATGGAGAAACAGAGAGGGAAAGACAGATGGAGGGACAGAGAGAGAGAGGCAGCGAGAGAGAGAGAAGGAGAGAGAGAAGTAGTGAGAGGGAGTGTCAGGAAGGGAAAGAGAAATGGAGGGACAAAGTGAGAGACAGAGAAAGAAGGAGAGAGATGGAGTGACAGGGCAGTGAAAGACAGATGGTGGGACAGAGAGAGAGACAGAGAGAGAGGCAGAGATAGAGAGAGAAGGAGATAGAGGGAGTGACAGGGGGTTGGCAAGATAGATGGTGAGACAGAGAGAGAGAGAGACAGAGAGGGAAGGAAAGAGAGGGAGAGACAGAGAAGGAAGGAAAGATGGAAAGACAGAGAGTGAGAGACAGAGAGAGGAGAGAGGTGGAGTGACTGTGAAGGAAGGACAGATGGAGGGGATAGAGTGAGAGAGAGACAGAGATAGAAGGAGAGAGATGGAGTGATGGTGTGGGTGGGAAGACAGATGGAGAGACCAAGAGAGAGACAGAGAGAGAAGGAGAGAGATGGAGTGACAGGGAGGGAAGGACGGATGGAGAGACAGAGGGAGAGACAGAGAGAGAGGCAGAGAGAGAGAGAGAGAAGGAGAGAGAGGGAGAAACAGGGAGGGAAAGACATCGGAGAGACAGAGTGAGAGACAGAGAGAGAATGAGACTGATGGAGTGTCAGGGAGGGAAGGACAGATGGAGGGATAAAGGGAATCAGAGAGAGACAGAGATAGAAGGACAGAGAGGGAATGTCAGGGAGGGAAAGACAGATGGAGAGACAGAGACAGAGAGACAGAGATAGAAGGAGAGAGAGGCAGAGACAGAGAGGGAAAGACAGATGGAGGGACAGAGAGAGAGACAGAGATAGAAGGAGAGAGATGGAGTGACAGGGAGGGAAGGACAGATGGAGGGACAGAGAGAGAGACAGAGAAAGAAGGAGAGAGATGGAGTGACAGGGCAGGGAAAGACAGATGGTGGGACAGAGAGAGAGACAGAGAGAGAGGCAGAGATAGAGATAGAAGGAGATAGAGGGAGTGAGGGGGGGTTGACAAGATAGATGGTGAGACAGAGAGAGAGAGAGAGAGAGAGAGAGAGACAGAGAGGGAAGGAAGGAGAGGGAGAGACAGAGAAGGAACGACAGATGGAAAGACAGAGAGAGAGAGAGACAGAGAGAGAAGGAGGGAGAGTGAGAGACAGAGAGGGAAAGACAGATGGAGGGACAGAGAGAGAGAGACAGAGATGGAAGGAGAGAGAGGGAGTGACAGGGAGGGAAGGACAGATGGAGGGATAGAGGGATAGAGAGAGAGACAGAGATAGAAGGAGAGAGAGGGAGTGACAGAGAAAGAGGCAGTGACAGATAGATAAGGAGAGAGTGGGAGAGAAACAGAGGCAAAGGCAGTTGGAGAGACAGAGAGAGAGAGACAGAGAGAGAAGGAGAGGGAGTGTCAGGGAGGAAAAGACAGATGGAGGGACAGAGCGAGAGACAGAGAGAGAAGGAGTGACAGGGAGTGACAAGGAGGGAAAGACAGATGGAGGGACAGAGAGGGAGAGACAGAAATAGAAGGAGAGAGAGGGCGTGACAGGGAGGGAAAGACAGATGGAGGCACAGAGAGAGAGAGAGACAGAGATAGAAGGAGTGACAGGGAGTGACAAGGAGGGAAACACAGATGGAGGGACAGAGAGGGAGAGACAGAGATAGAAGGAGAGAGAGGGAGTGACAGGGAGGGAAAGACAGATGGAGGGACAGAGAGAGACAGAGATAGAAGGAGAGAGAGGTAGAGACAGAGGGGGATAGACAGATGGAGGCACAGAGAGAGAGAGAGACAGAGATAGAAGGAGAGACAGGGAGTGACAGGGAGGGAAAGACAGATGGAGGGACAGAGAGAGAGAGAGAGGGAGAGATGTTAGGAGAGAGAGGGATTGACAGGGAGGGAAAGACAGATGGAGGGACAGAGAGAGAGAGAAAGATAGGAGAGAGTGGGAGAGACAGAGAGGGAAAGGCAGATGGAGGGACAGAGAGAGAGAGAGGCAGAGAAGGAGAGAGTGGGAGAGACAGAGAGGGAATGACAGATGTAGAGACAGAGAGAGAGACAGAGATCTCTCCCGATGTTTCTGTCTCCATACCTATCTCTTAAATGTTTGTGCACACAGCAGTGAACGATTACATCAAATTATTTTCTCTTACATTCTCCCTTTCAATCGACCCCGCAATCTCACTCTCTCCAACCTTGTTAACTCTCCACAACACTCTCTCTGTCTGCATATCTAACCCTCTCTCCCTGTCTCTCTCCTCGTGTCAGAGATAGCAGGAGGGAGAGACAGAGAGAGGAAGACAGAGAGAGAATGTTGAAGGAACTATACTCTATTCCTAAGCTGTGCTGAACCTGCTCTGGGAGTGTTTGATGGGCTACATTAATCAGCCGTGTACAGTCCTGTATCAGGCTGTGTAGAAGCACAGCTTGTTCACTGTACAACGGGTCAAAGGGAACGATTCACTCCTGTCTGCTACTGGGAAGAGAGACTGACCTTAACATCAAGGCAGCGTTTGACCGAGTGTGACATCGAGGAGCCCGAGTAAAACTGAAGTCAGTGGGAATCCGCTGGTTGGACTCATACCGAGCACAAAGGAAGATGGTTGTGGTTGTTGGAGGTCAATCATCTCAGTCCCAGGACATCACTGCAGGAGTTCCTCAGGGTAGTGTCCGAGGCTCAACCATCTTCAGCTGAGATCACAGGAGAGAATGCTGGAAATACTGAGTAGGTCAAGCAGCATCTGTGGAGTGAGAAACAGAGTTAGTGATTCAGCTCGATGCTTTCCAGATTTCCAGCATCCACAGTATTTTGCCTCAGATAATGAAGCAATCCATAGCCACATGCACCGAGACCCGGACAACATTCAGGCTTGGGCCGACCAGTGGGAAGTAACATTCACGTCACACAAGTGCCAGGCAATGACCATCTGCAACAAGGGAGAATCCAACCACCTCCCCTTGGCATTCAAAGCATTATCCCATCACTGAATCCCCCAGCGTCAACATCCTGGGGAAACATTGACATCAAACTTAACTGAACGAAACACATCAATAGTTTCTTCACCCAGTGGCTGGTGGGTGTCTGGAACTCACTGCCTGAAAGGATTAGTATAAAATGTGTGGTTGATGGCCGGCACAGACTGGGCGGGCCGAAGGGCCTGTATAAGTGCTGTATCTGTCTATAACTCTAAAGGATGGTAGAGGCAGAAACCCTCATCACATTTAAAACAATCTCTTGGATATTCACTTCTCGATATTTAAAATGGGTAAGGAATAATTCCCCTCGTCTGCAATGGCCCATCAAACACTCTCAGAGAAGGTACAGCACGGGTTAGATATCGAGTAAAGCTCCGTTTAAACTGTCCCTGGAGTGTCGGATTAACCCGGGTCACTCACTGTGCCCGGCTCAGCCTCAAGACTCACCTGCCTCAGTCACTGAGACGCTCCTGTATCACTTGCCTTAATGTAAGCGGATGCCGTGTTTGGGAGCAGGACAGGCACACGGGATTAGGACGACTGCTCATGTGGAGGATAAGCATCAGTAATCCCTCAGAGAATCAGAACAGACCATCGAGACTCAGAAAAGGAAACTTGTGTTGAATTTGAGAGTCTTGCATTGTGGAATGTTTTAGTATTTGGTGAGAATGTTGAGCCAGTGACATTTTGCCCCAGTGGGATGAATAGATACTATATGACTTTATTACAACAGTAAGGTACCGTGTGTACTGTAAATATGGACTGAAATAACAATGTAACTGATCAATTTTCAGCTGAATACTATGACTACAGTTATACCTGCTATCCTGTTATATATGTGCTGCTCTACCTGCTATATGTGAGAATGTACATACGACACGATGGGATGAAGTCAAAGTGGCCACTCTTTATAATTTTAGACTATACCCCAAGTTCCTGACTCCGCAGCCAGTGGGAATAGCTACTCTCAGTCCACCCTATCAGTTTCCCTTATTACTTTGTCAACGTTCATCAAATCACCCAATAACCTTCTGGGTGAAAAATCTTTTCCTCAAATCCCTTCCAAACCTCCTGCCCCTTGCCTTCAATCTATTCCCCCTGGTTCTTGACCCCCCCCCCCCCCCCGCTAAGGGAAAAAGTTTCTTCCTTTCTAACCGAGCAATGCCCCTCATAAATTTGTACACCTCAATCAGGTCCCCCCTCAGCCTTCTCTGCTCTAAGGAAAACAACTCCAGCCTTTTCAGTCTCTCTTCATAGCTGAAACGCTCCAGCCCAGGCAACATCCTGGTCAATCTCCTCTGCATCCTCTCCAGTGCAATCACATCCTTCCTATAGTGTGGTGCCCAGAACTGTACACAGTACTCCAGCTGTGGCCGAACCAGCGTTTTATATAGCTCCATCATAACCTCCCTGCTCTCATATTCTATGCCTCAACTAATAAAGGCAAGTATCCCATATACCTTCCTAACCACCTTGTCTACCTGCGCTGCAGCCTTCAGTGATCTATGGACAAGTACACCAAGATCCCTCTGACACTCGGTACTTCCTATGATCCTACCATTCATTGGATATTCCCTATCCTTGTTAGTCCTTCCAAAATTCTATGTAACCTAACCTATGTATAATCTTTAATCTTGCAGTGCATGTGTAATGTTTAATTTCTGAAAGCCAGACAGAGTAAAGCTTAACGTACTCCAAAAAACTCCAGACTTTTGGCATTTATTACCTTATCGGGTCAAATCTGTCGTTAAGTTGGACCAGACTTGTGAATAATTCTTTTTCAGTTGTTTTTCCGACAGTACTAGTATAAATCGATTTGCAGCATCCCATCATATAATATACACTCCTGTCTATATTGTCTGAATACAGACATAAAATATCCACACATTTTGCTATTTATTCCGGGGCAGACAGGTGAAGTGTTTATTTTGTCTGTGATTTAACTCGACCCCCAATGATAACCAACATGGTGGGAGAGAGTGATAGACAGAGAGAGAGGAACAGAGGTAGAGTATCAGAGATAAAGGGAGAGATAGAAATGGAGAGAGAACAGAGAGATAGTGAGGGATAGAGAAAGAAGCAGAGAGATAGAAAGTGTCAGGAGACCCTGAGACACTTTAGAAGCAGGGGACGGGGATACAGGCAGTGTGGAGACCCTGGGGTAACGTTATCGATAGACAGGGTAGATGCAGGTAAGATGTTTCTCCTGGTTGAGGAGTCTAGAACCAGGGGATAATTTCAAAATAAGGGGGAAGCCACTTGGGACAGAGATGAGGAGAAATGTCATTACTCAGAGGGTTGTGAATCTTAGGAATTCTCTATCCCAGAGGGCTGTGGAAGCTCAGTCATTGAGTATGTTTAAAGCAGCGATTGACAGATTGCTCAATTCCAATGACATAAATGGTATGAGGATAGTCTGGGAAAAACACATTGAAGTGGATGATCAGCCATGATAGTATTGAATGGCGGAGCAGGCTCGATGGGCTGAATGGCCTACTCCTGTTCCTATATTCCAAAGCTGCCGAAATAGTTTCTCGCAAACTACCCCATCAGTTCCCCTTAATATCTCAACAACTTTGATCAAATCACCTTGATCCTCCTAAATTCCAGGGAATTATTCCCAGTTTGTGTAATATCACCTCGTAATTTAACCCTTGGAGTCCTGTTTTCATTCTGGTAAATCTACACTGCACTCAAATGGACATGGACCCCTCAAGTCTCTTTGGACCTCCAGTTTTTCTATCTTTTCACCATTTATAAAGTACTCTGTTCTAGTCTTTTTTACTGACATTGAAATCTATCTACCACAGTTTTGTCCATTCACTTCAGATATCTCTTTGCATTGTTCTGCTTCCAGCTACACTGCTTACAATGCTGCCTATTTTTGTGTCATTGGTAAACTTGGGTATGTTGCATTCTAGCACATCATCTTAAATCGTTAATAAATACAGCAAAACTGAGACACACACGGGCTTTGCACCAGTTGACAGGAGTGAATCATTCCATCCTGGAGGTTTTTTAATTCCAGATTTATGTTTATTTTTAGAAAAAAGAAAATTCAAATTCACAACAGCCCAGCGTGGGATTTGAACTCCAACTTTTTCAATCATCAGCTCAGGCCTTCAAATTAAAACCCATAAAAGAGATTAATTTTCCTACTGCTGTTGTCTGACTGACTGAGGTTTTGTATATTGTTCCCTTCTCCTCTTCTTCCATGTGTCTGAAGTCTTTGAAGTTTCTCAGACATTGGTAAACTACTTCATGTGGTGTTCTGTAAATACCTTCAATTCTGTGTATCTGCAAGGGACACAATTCAAATTCTCACCTTATTGCATCAACCAAAACCTGCAGGTCCATTCAAACAACTCTATTTCCTGTCTCTGCAAAGATAGCTCACACTTCCACAATGCAGGAATGTCTGAATGGAAACAGCTTTTGACACATTTCCCAACACGTTTGCTAACATTTTTCAGGATGAAGCTAAATTCAACTCACAGATTCCAAGCCCCAAATTGAGCTTTTGGGTAGAACAGGTAACATTGATGAAATCCCAGATCTCTCTGTCCTGTCACCCAGTCTAACATTGTACCATTTAGTTTATATCACTCAGTCTTCCTTCCAAAATGCATCACTTCACATTTCTCAGCATTGAAGTTAACCTGCCCTGTGTCTGTCCAATGATAGGTTGGATAGGAAGCTGTCAAGAGGCCATAAACTGTCTGCAAAGAGATTTCCATCAGTTAAGTGAGTGAGCAAAAAATTGGCAGATGGAGTACAATGTGGGTAAATGTGAGCTTGTGCACTTTAGCAGGAAGAATAAAAATCAGTATATTATTGAAATGGAGAGAGACTGCAGAACTGTACGGTACAGAGGGATCTGGGTGTCCTGGTACATGAATCACAAAATGTTACCGTGTAGCTACAGCGAGTGATTAGGAAGGCAAATGGAATATTGTTGTATATTGCAAGGTGAATAGAATATCAAAGTAGGGAAGTGTTGTTACAGCTGTACAGGGCATAAGTTAGACGACGTCTGCAGGATTGTGGACACTTTTGGTCTCCTTACTGAAGAAATTATATAATTGCATTCGAAGTAGTTCAGAGAAGGTTCACTGGGCTGATTCCTGGGATGAAGGGGTTATCTTATGAGGAAAGGTTGAACAGGTTGGGTCTATACCCACTGGAGTTTAGAAGAATGAGAGGTGATCTGAGTGAAACATCTCAGGTCCCGAGAGGACTGGATAGGGTGGATGCTGAGAGGATGTTTCCACTTGTTGGGGAGACGAGAACTAGGGGACACAGTTTAAAAATTAGTGACGTCCCATTTAAAACTGAGATGAGGAGAAATGTGTTTCTCTCAGAGAGGTGTCAGTCTGTGGAATTCTCTTCCGCAGAGAGCAGTGGAGGCTGGATCATTGAATATATTCAAGGCTGAGTTCGATAGATTTTTTATCAGTCAGGGAGTAAAGGGTTACGGGACGCAGACAGGAAAGTGGAGTTGAGCTCACAATCAGATCAGCCATTGAATGGCAGAGCAGGCTCGAGGGGCCGAATGGCCTACTCCTGCTCCTAATTCATTTGTTCTTGTGTGTTCCATTTCACCAGACTGCCTCTATCCTCCTGAAGTCTGCTTCTAGTCCCTTCCCTGTTTATTACATTGCAGATGTCACAAACATTGGCAAACATTGAAGTTATGCCCTGTAAACACAAGTCCAAGTCATTAGTATATATCAAAAAGATCAGTGGTCCTAATATAAACCTCCACTGTATACCTCCCTCCAGTCTGAAACAACCATTGTCCACTCTCTCAGCCAATGTCGTATCCACTCAGCCAATGTCCCTTTCATCCCTGGAGCACCAATATTGCTAACTGGTCAATTAGGAGGCACCATTAAGTCCTCCCCATGAGGACCCTGGTCCCAGACCTCTCTGTTTCCACTCTCCCATCAACATTCCCCAGACAGGTACAGCATGGATTAGATACAGAGTAATGCTCCTTCTACACTGTCCCATCCAACACTCCCAGGACAGGAAAATCATGGGGTGGATACAGAGTGAATCTCACTCTGCACTGTCCGAAACAGACACAGAGAGAGTGAGAAACAGACTGACAGGGTGACCGAGAGAGAAAGAAGGATATTTAACAGCAGCCATAGGAAGATGAGGAGGCAATTTAACCCCTCGACCCTGTTCCTTCATTCAGTGAGATCAGGGCTGGTCTGTGATCTAACTAACACCATATATCCCACCTTTGCCCCTTATCTCTTAATACCTTTGGTTAACAACAATCTATCAATCTCAGATTTAAAAATTTACAAGTGTCTCAGCATCAATTGCTGTTTGTGGAAGAGAGTTCCAAACTGATACCACACCTGGTGTGTTGAAGTGTTTCTTCATTTCACTCCTGAAAGATTTTGAGACTACATTTAGATTTTTAGACTATGCGCACAAGTTCCTGACTCCGCAGCCAGTGGGACTAGTTACACTCTGTCTACCCTATCAGAGTCTCCTTGTCTGCACTGCCCCATCGAACAATCTCAGAGAAGGTACAGCACGGGTTAGATACAGAGTACAGTTCAGTTTAAACATTCCCTGGAGTGTCGGATTAACCCGGGTCACTCACTGTGCCCGGCTCAGCCTCGAGACTCACCTGCCTCAGTCGCTTGGGAGCGGGACAGGCACACGGGATTAGGACGACTGCTCATATGGAGGATAAGCATCAGTAATCCCTCAGAGAATCAGAACAGACCAGCGAGACTCAGAAAAGGAAACTTGTGTTGAATTTGTGAGTCTTGCATTGTGGAATGCTTTAGTATTTGGTGAGAATGTTGAGCCAGTGACATTTTGCCCCAGTGGGATGAATAGACACTATATGACTTGATTACAACAGTAAGGTACCGTGTGTACTGTAAATATGGACTGAAATAACAATGTAACTGATCAATTTTCAGCTGAATACTATGACTACAGTTATACCTGCTAACCTGTTATATATGTGCTGCTATACCTGCTATATGTGAGAATGTACATACGACACGATGGGATGAACTCAAAGTGGCCGCTCTTTATAGTTTCAGACTATGCCCCAAGTTCCTGACTCCGCAGCCAGTGGGAATATTTACTCTCAGTCCACCCTGTCAGTTTCACTTATTATTTTGCAAACTTTCATCAAATCACCCAAGAACCTTCTAAATTCCAGGGATACAGAGTAAATCTCCAGCTACACTGTCCCATTAAACATTCCCAAGCCAAGCACAATGTTGGATTTGACACAGAGTAAATTTCCCTCTCTGCTGTCACATCACACACTCCCAGGGCAGGAACATCATGGGGCGGACACAGAGTGAATCTCACTCTGCACTGTCCGATAGAGACAGAGAGAGAGAGAGAGACAGAAAAAGAGAAACAGAGAGACATAGACTAACAGGGTGACTGAAAGAGAAAGAAGGATATTTAACAGGGGATATTGGAAGAGGAGGATGCAATTTAACTCCACAACTCTGTTCCTGCATTCAATGAGATCTTGGCTGATCTGTGATCAAACTTACACCATATATCCTGCCTTTGCCCCTTATCTCTTAATACCTTTGGTTAACAAGATTCTATCAATCACAGGTTTAAAAATTAACCAATAAGCCAGCATGAAATTTCCACAAACAGTATCATGAGGGTGTGATGGCTCCCACAGTGGAATAGCTTGCTGAATATTTAAAATAGAGCCAGAGAGAGAGACAGAGATAGGAGAGAGAGGGAGAGACAGAGAGGGAAAGACAGACGGAGGAACAGAGAGAGAGACAGAGATGGAAGGAGAGAGAGGGTGGGCAAGACAGATGGAGGGACAGAGAGAGAGAGATACAGGGATAGAAGGAGAGAGAGGGAGAGACAGAGAGGGAAAGACAGATGGAGGGATAGAGAGAGAGAGATACAGGGATAGGAGGAGAGAGAGGGAGAGGCAGAGAGGGAAAGACAGATGGAGAGAGAGAGAGAGAGAGTGGCAGAGATGGAAGGAGAGAGAGGGAGAGACAGTGAGGGAAGGACAGATGGAGGGATAGAGAGAGAAGGAGAGAGATGGAGTGACAGGGAGGGGAGGACAGATGGAGGGATAGAGACAGAGAGAGGCAGAGACAGAGAGAAAAGGAGAGAGTGGGAGTGACACAGAGGGAAAGTCAGTTGGAGAGACAGAGAGATAGACAGAAAGTGAAGGAGAGAGAGGGAGTGACAGGGAGGGAAGGACCGATGGAAAGACAAAGAGAGAGAGACAGAGAGAGAAGGAGAGAGAGGGAGTGTCTGGGAGGACAGAATTGGACACAATACTAGTTGAGGATGAAGCAGTGTTTTATAAAGCTTCATCATAACCTCCTTGCTTTTATACTATAAGCCTCTATTTACAAAGCCTAGGATCCCAAATGCCTTTTAACCACTTTCTCAACTAGCTCTGCCACCTTCAATTTGTGCACAGACATCCCCAGGTCTCTCTGTTCCTGCACCCACTTCCTTCTGTTCTTAGGTTCTCATAACACAGAGGGACAGGAGGACAGGGAGGTCTGGAAAGAAGGAGGGGGAGAGAGAGCAAACAAACAGGAAACACGTATGGGAACACCACCACCTGCAAGTTTCCCTTAAGTCACACACCATCCTGACTTGGAACTATATTGCTGCTCCTTCACTGTGACTGGGTCAAAATCCTGGATCTCCCTTCCTAACAGCACTGTGGGTGTACCTAAACCACACAGACTGCAGCGGTTTAAGAAGGAGGCTCAACACCACCTTCTCAAGGGCAATTATGAATGGGCAATAAATGCTGTCCTGGCCACTAACGCACACATCCAACAAATGAATCAAGAAAATAAAAATTTGACACCGAGTCACTTCAGGAGATATTAGACCAGATGACCAAAAACTTGGTCAGAGGTTGGTTTGAGGGAGAATCTTCAAAGAGGAAAGAGAGTTCGTGAGATGGAGAGGTTTGGGAAAGGAATTCCAGAGTTAGGGCCTTGGCAGCTTGAAGGCACGGCCACCAATGGTGGAACGATTCAAATTGGGGATGTTCAAGAGGCCAGAATTAGAGGATGGCAGATATTGGTGGATTGTGGAGCTGGAGGAGATTGCAGAGATATGGAGGGGTCATTTGTGGAAGACAATTCCAAAATTCCACCATCCTTTGTGTGTAGAAGTGTTAATAAATTTCACCCTTGAAAGGGTCTTCGACTAATGTTCGATTTTTCGACTGTGCCCCTCGTCCGAGACTCGTCCAACCAGTGAGAAGAGTTTCTCTCTATCTACCCCATCACTTTCCAGTATTGTCTTGTAAACTTTGATCAATTCACCCAGCACAGTGGCGCAGTGGTTAGCACCGCAGCCTCACAGCTCCAGCGACCCAGGTTCAATTCTGGGTACTGCCTGTGTGGAGTTTGCAAGTTCTCCCTGTGTCTGCGTGGGTTTCCTCCGGGTGCTCCGGTTTCCTCCCACATGCCAAAGACTTGCAGGTTGATCGGTAAATTGGCCATTAGCAATTGCCCCCAGTATAGGTAGGTGGTTGGGAAATATGGGGGCAGATGGGGATGTGGTAGGAATATGGAATTAGTGTAGGATTAGTATAAATGGGTGGTTGATGGTCGGCACAGACTCGGTGGGCCGAAGGGCCTGCTTCAGTGCTGAATCTCTAAACTAAACACCCCTTACACTTCAAAATTCCAGGGATACAGAGTAAAGCTCCGTCTAAACTGTCCCTTCAAATGCTGCCAAGCCAAGTACAGAATGGAGTTATCTACAGAGCAAATCTCTGTCCTCTCTGTTCTATAAAACACTCGCAGGACAGGTACAGTGTGGGGTTAGATACCGAGTAAAGCTGCCGCTATATATGCCTCTCTTTCTCCTCCTCCATCCAGATGGAGAGAGGAACAGTGAGAAAGACAGGGATAGATATAGAGAGGGAATAACAGACAGAGGGAAGGATAGCAATGGGGAGAGATTACCAGAGAGGAAGAGATTGGGATGGAGAGTGTCGGTCAGTGTTCCTGCAAAGCTGTGTGCAGCAGCCTGGAAGGTACCACGCAGGTCCTGTTCCCTGATAAATAACACACGTCTTCGAAGATTCTTAAAAATTTAAAGGGACTGCACGTGGGTCAAAACAAACTTGCCGTGCACAACAACTAAATTTTCTGGGAACATTGGAGCCAGCTGTAGCTCAGTGGGTAATAATCCTGCCTCTGAGTTATACGTTTGTGGGTTCAGGTCCGAACACAAAATCTAGGCTGATGTCACCCAACAGAAAATCAGAACAGACCAGCGAGACACAGAAAAGGAAACTTGTGTTGAATTTGTGAGCCTCGCTTTCTGTAATGTTTTAGTGTTTGGTCAGAATGTTGACCCAGTGAAATTTTGCCCCTGTGGCATGAGAGTTATCTGAATAGAGATTATAACATCTTATTACAACATGAAGGTACCGTGCGCACTGAGTATAACAACATTTGCAGCGTCCCATCATGTAAAATACTTTACTGCGTGTGGGATCAGGGTTTGATATTTCCAAAACCCTGAGGTAAACTCGAACTTTTAATCAGCCCTGGGAGGAAAGTAAACCTGGAGACTTTCAAACAGTAATCAATGTCAGATTTGATCAATTATTAGGGATTCATCAATCTAGTATACAAAGCAGACAGAATATGCCGTGAAAGAGCGGGATATGGGTTTCCTACCAGCCTGCAGAAGGAAGTGCACCCTCTGCAGTTGTGGTATCACCAAAAGCAGCCAAATTAAAATAGCAAATTGATGTATGTGGAGTTTTACTGAGGTTCTGAGAGAGGAGAGAGAAACAGGCAGAGACACAGACAGCCAGACACACACCCACACACAGAGAAACACACACCCACACACAGAGAAGCACACAGAACCACACACACAGACACACACACACACAGACCGACATGCACAGACACACACACAAACGGACTGCCCAAGGGACAGAGAGTGACAGAAGAATATTTCAATTTCCAAAAGACATTCGGGATGGCCAATCTTAGATTTAAAAATGAACAATTAGTTTAGTTTAGAGATACAGCACTGAAACAGGCCCTTCGGCCCAGCGAGTCTGTGCCGACCATCAACCACCCATTTATACTAATCCTACACTAATCCCATATTCCTACCACATCCCCACCTGTCCCTATATATTTCCCTCCCACCTACCTATACTAGGGGCAATTGCTAATGGCCAATTTACCGATCAACCTGCAAGTCTTTTGGCTTGTGGGAGTAAACCGGAGCACCCAGAAGAAACCCACGCAGACACAGGGAGAACTTGCAAACTCCGCACAGGCAGTACCCAGACTTGAACCCGGGTCCCTGGAGCTGTGAGGCTGCGGTGCTAAACACTTCGCCACTGTGCCCACTGTGATTTAGCATCAACGGTCATTGACAGAAGACAGTTCCAAACTAACATCACCTTTCGTCTGTAGACGTGTTTCCTAACTTCACTCCTGAAAGGACGGCCTCTAATTTTCAGACTATGCTCACTCGTCCCAGAATCCCCCAGACATTAAAACGGACTGTAAAAGTTTCAATCGGGACGTAAAAAGGAATGGTTTAGCTGAGACAAATGTGGGTCCATTACAGGCAGAGTCAGGAGATTTTATAATGGGGAATAGAGAAATGGCAGTGAAGATAAATGATGACTTTGTGTCTGTCTTCACTGAGGAAGATACAAGAAATCTCCCAGAAACATAGACTGACAGGGTGACTAAAAGAGAAAGAAGGATACTTCACAGGGGATATTGGAAGAGGAGGATGCAATTTAACCACACAGCCCTGTTCCGGCATCCAATGAGATCAGGGCTGATCTGTGATGTAACTTACACCATATATCCTGCCTTTGCCCCTTATCTCTTAATACCTTTGGTTAACACGAATCTATCAATCACAGGTTTAAAAATTAACCAATAAGCCAGCATGAAATTTCCACAACCAATATCATGACGGTGTGATGGCTCCCACAGTGGAATAGCTTGCTGGATGTTTAAAATGGAGGCTATTCCTCCTGGATCATCAAAAGTGTCCACCTGGGCCCCAACTTCATCTACATTTCTCCCTGCCCGATCTTTTTTCTCTCCATACCTATCTCTTATATATTTGTGTACACAGCAGTGAAGGATTACATCAAATTAATATATCTTACATTATCCTTTTCATCCACCTCAACAATCTCGCTCTCTCCAATTTTGTCCCTCTCTACAGCCCTCTCTCTGCCTTCATATCTAACCCTCTCTCCCTCTGTCTCTCTCCTAGTGTCAGAGATAGCAGGAGGGAGAGACAGAGAGAGAACGTTGAAGGAACTGTCCTCTGTTCCTAAGCTGTGCTGAAACTGCTCTGGGAGTGTTTGATGGGCTACATTAATCGGCCGTGTACAGTCCTGTATCAGGCTGTGAAGAGGCAGAGCTTGTTCAGTGTACAACGGGTCAAAGGGAACGATACACTCCTGTCTGCTACTGGGAAGAGAGACTGACATTAACATCAAGGCAGCGTTTGACCGAGTGTGACATTGAGGAGCCCGAGTAAAACTGAAGTCAGTGGGAATCGGGGGAAAACTCTCCACTGATTGGAATCAAACCGAGCACAAAGGAAGATGGTTGTGGTTGTTGGAGGTCAATCATCTCAGTCCCAGGCCTTCACTGCAGGAGTTTATCAGGTTAGTGTCCTCAGCCCAACCATCTTCAGCTGAGATCCCAGCAGAAAATGCTGGATATACTGAGCAGGTCAAGCAGCATCTGTGGAGAGAGAAACAGAGGTAGTGATTCAGCTCGATGCTTTCCAGATTTCCAGCATCCACAGTATTTTGCCTCAGATAATGAATCAATCCAGAGCCACATGCACCAAGACCCGGACAACATTCAGGTTTTGGCCGACCAGTGACAAGTAACATTCACGTCACACAAGTGCCAGGCAATGACCATCTGCAACATGAGAGAATCCAACTACCTCCCCTTGGCATTCAAAGCATTATCCCATCGCTGAATCCCCCAGCGTCAATATCCTGGGGAAACATTGACCAGGAACTGAGCTGACGAAATCACATCAATACTGGGCTACAAGTGACTCACCCCCTGACTCCCCAAAGCCTTTCCATCACCTGCAAGACACAAGTTAGGTGTGTGATGGTATCTCTGTGAGCCCACACCTGGAGTATTGTGTACAGTCCTGGTCTCAGTACTGAAGGAAGGATATACTTGTCTGAGAGGTGATGGGGAGAAAGAGAGACGGAGGGGGGTGAGGGGGAGAAAGAGAGAGAGAGAGTGACGGAGTGAAGGAGAAGCTGAGGAATAAAAAATCCCAAAGACACTGCACAGGGTCCATTATAAAACAAAATCTGACATCAAACCCACAGAAGCTGAGATTAAGGCTGATGACAAGAAGCTTGGTCAAAGAGGTTCAAATGGTGTTCTGCAAATTACCTTCAATTCTGTGTATCTGGAAGGGACACAATTCAAATTCTCACCTTATTGCATCAACTAAAACCTGCAGGTCCATTCAAACAACTCTAGTTCCTGTCTCTGCAAAGGTAGCTCACACTTCCACAATGCAGGAATGTCTGAATGGAAACAGCTTTTGACACATTTCCCAACATGTTTGCTTACACTTTTCAGGATGAAGCTAAATTCAACTGACAAGACTCGAAGCCCCAAATTGAATCTTTCAGATATAAAATCTGACGCAGATCTCTTCATATTCAAGATCTCTCTGTCCCAGCACCCATTTTAACATTGTACTATTTAGTTTATATCGCTTCTCCTCAGTCTTCCTTCCTAAATGCATCATTTTACATTTCTCAGCATTGAAGTTAACCTGCCATGTGTCTGACCATTTCACCAGACTGCCTCTGTCCTCCTGAACCCCACACTGTACTTGCCCTGACAGTGTTTTATAAAACAGAGAAGACAGATATTTACTACTACTATTCCCTTCTCTGTTTATTACATTGCAGATGGCGCAATGTTGAAGTTATGCCCTGTAAACCCAAGTCCAAGTCATTAATATATATCAAAAAGATCAATGGTCCTAATCCAAACCCCTGGGGAATACCACTGTACCACAATGTACACTGTATACAGTGAATACAAAAGCAGGGAGGGTTTGCTGAACATTTATAAAGCTCTATTTCGGCCCCAACTGGAGAACTGTGTCCAGTTCTGGTCACCAGACTTTAGGAAGGATGTGAGGTTCCTTGAGAGGGTGCAGAGATTTACCAGAATGGTTTCAGAGATGGGGAATTCAGCTGCAAGGTTAGGTTGGAAAAGCTGGGTTTGATCTCCTGAGAACAAAGGAGAGAGAGGGGAGATTGAATAGAAGTGTATAAGATTATGTCAGTCAAAGATACCGCCCTCCGGTCTGAAGCAACCATTCACCACTACTCTCTGTGTCCTGTCCCTTAGCCAATGTTGTATCCACTCTGTCCCTGTCCCGTTCATTCCATCAGCATTCCTTTCGTGAACTAGTCAGTTATGATGCAGCATTATGACCTCCCCATTGAGGAAATTGGTCCCAGAGCACAGAAAAACACACACAGACAGGCAATGACTATCTGCAACAAGAGAGAATCCAACCACCTCCCCATGGCATTCAAAGCATTATCCCATCGCTGAATCCCCCAGCATCAACATCCTAGGGAGACATTGACCAGGAACTGAGCTGAAGTAATCACATCAGTACTGTGGCTACAAGTGACTCACCCCCTGACTCCCCAAAGCCTTTCAACCACCTACAAGACACAAGTCAGGTGTGTGATGGTATCTCTCCACTTGCCTGGATGAGTGTAACATCTACAACACTCCAGAGGCTCGACACCATCCAGGACAAAGCAGTCCACCTGATTGGTACCCCATCCACCACTTTAAACTTTGATCAGATCACCCCTTACCCTTCTAAATTCCGGGGATATAGAGTAAAGCTCCGTCTACACTGTCCCATCAAATGCTGCCAAGCTATTAGTTAGCTATTGAGTAAATCTCTGTCTTCTCTGTTCTATAAAACACTCCCAGGGAAGGTACAGTGTGGGGTTAGATACAGAGTAAAGCTGCCTCTATATATGCCTCTCTTTCTCCTCCTCCATCCAGATGGAGAGAGTAACAGTGAGAAAGACAGGGATATATATAGAGAGGGAAGAACAGGGAGAGGGAAGGATAGCAATGGGGAGAGATTACCAGAGAGAAAGAGGACGAGATTGGGATGGAGAGTGTCGGTCAGCATTCCCGCAAAGCTGTGTGCAGCATCCTGGAAGGTATGACACAGTGAGAGATTGAGATTAAGAGGGTACAGAGAGAGAAATAAACAAGGAGAGAGTAGCAGAGAGGGAAACTAGTGATTGATTGAGTCAGTAAGAGAGAGGGGAAGACGGAGATGGAGAGAGATTACCAGTAAGAGTAGCTCTCCACTTCTCTCACCATGCATATCTCTCCCTTTCTCACTGTTACCCACTCTCCATCTATATTCCTCCCTCTATCCTGGTGTTTCACACTCTACACCTATTTCTTGTACCTCTGTGTACACAGGATTACATCAAACTATGATAACATTTGTCATTTGCACTTTTGATCTAACCTAACAACATGACTGTCTCCAACATTATCTCTGTGTCTGTGAACAGCGGGACCTTGGAGTGAATGTTCACTGATTCCTGAGGCTGACAGGACAGGTGGATAAGCTGGTTCGGAAGGGATAAGGGAGACTTTCATTTCCCGACCAGTGGAAATAATCTCTCAGTGTCCACCCTATCCAGTCCCTTTACAATCTGATATGTTTCAATGAGATCACCTCTCATTCTACAAAACTGCAGAGAATACAGGTCCTATTTACTCAGCCTCTCATCATAGGACAATGGCAGAGAAGCTAAACAAATACTCTCTGTCTGTCTTTATGTTCTCTCTCATGCTCTGTAATCTTCCTTGAATCATTGAACACTGCAGTTTATGGATCATTTCACTGTTTGCTGTTGAGCTGATGAAATTGTTTGATTGGCAGTGATAATATTTTTGGACCATTGTATTGAGTCTAATGGGTTGCAACTTGGATTACTGGGTGATTTCTCTCTGCAACTTTTAATCTTTAATCAAGCTTATCTGGGCATTAACCTGCAATCTGTTTTTATATGTCTGACTCCACTCATTCTCCCGGGGATAAAGTTACTTTTGTCTGGTTGTGCACCCAATGAAATGACTGTTTGACATGGCGAGACTTTCTTTACTGTGAACGTGTGCTGATGTCTCTCTCTCTCTCTCAGACACACACACTATCTGCCTCTCTCTCTGCCCACATATATCCCGGACTTTCCCTCTCTCTCCAACGGACACTCTATCTCTCATTCATTTTTCACACTTTCTGTACACCCTGTGTCTGTTCTTTTCCTCTAATTTCTCATTTTCCTTCCCACTCTCTCTCTCCATCTCTCTCTCTCTTCTGCTCTGTTACTCTCTCCTCACCTTTATCTTTCCATTTATCTGTTTCCTCACTCTCAAACTCTACCTCTCCCTCACTCTCCACCTTCCTTTCTCTTTGATCTCTCTTCACATCTCTCTATC
Source organism: Heterodontus francisci (assembly GCF_036365525.1). Taxonomy (NCBI): domain Eukaryota; kingdom Metazoa; phylum Chordata; class Chondrichthyes; order Heterodontiformes; family Heterodontidae; genus Heterodontus; species Heterodontus francisci. Next base: position 932,108 of record NW_027141545.1, read on the forward strand.
ACTCTCTCTCCATCTCTGTCCAATTGAGGAGATTCTCCCTCCATTTCTCACCATCTCTTGCTCTCTCACTCTCTCCCTCTCACCTATTTTCTCTCAGGCTCTCCATCTCTCTATGATTCTTTCATGCTCAGTTCTTCCTCTCTCTCTCTCTCCATCACTCTCTCTTTTCTTTTTCCCTCTCTATTACTTGCTCTCCAACTCTCTTGCTCTTTCTGTTCATGTTGGGTCCCTTTAAGAGTTTGGGACAGTTCTGGTGGTGCAGGGTCCCTTTAAGAGTCTGGTGCTGACACCCCCTCCCACACCCCAGGGGCGGGGTGACAAGGCGCCCAAACCGCGGCTGCGCGGAGGCAAGAGGCAGCTTTTGACCCCTTGACCTCCAGACACGTGGGGCGAGGCAGCCAATGGGACCTCACTGACGCCCTGGCGGGAGGGAGGTGTCATCAGCCGCCATGTTTGCGTGACGTCACCCGCCGGCTGCTTATTTCCGCAAACAGCAGCTGAAAGGAAAAGGAGAAGCGGCTTCAGCTGTCGATCTCAATGGAGGAAAGTTGAATGTCTGAGCCGGGGGACAATATAAAAAAGCGGCGGTTAACGCTCTTGTGGAGATGCGCATGTGCGGAGCATCCTCCCAGAGTGCAGCGCGGCCTGTACCGCAGAAAGGGGCCGTTCCCACTCGCGGGGCATTGTGGGAGCCGCAGGACGCCATTGCTCCCTCATTAACTCAGTCAAAATTAACTCATTCCCTCTCAGCTCTCTATCCCTCCTTTTCATATGGCAGGCTGAAATTGGGCTTTGTTGGCATTCATTACACCATCCCGGGTGTGATCAGATACTCTGTCCCTTCGTAAATGATTTCCCGTCCCTCCATCAGCTTGTTATTTTTATTGGCTTTTCTCCGACTGAAATGGTTGCTCAATTTGTTTTTCTTTTTCTCCTGGCTTCATAACTAACCCCCTCTCCCTCTGTCTCTCTCCTCGTGTCAGACATAGCAGGAGGGAGAGATAGAGAGAGGAAGACAGAGAAAGACACAGAGAACAACCCCAGCTTCTCCAATCTATCCACGCAACACAAGTCCCTCATCCTGGAACCTTGCTCGTGAATCTTTTCTGCATCCTCTCTAATGCCTTCACATCCGTCCGAAAGTATGGTGTCCAGAATTGGACACAATACTAGTTGAGGATGAAGCAGTGTTTTATAAAGCTTCATCATAACCGCCTTGCTTTTATACTCTAAGCCGCTATTTACAAAGCCTGGATCCCATACGCCTTTTAACCACTTTCTCAACTAGCTCTGCCACCATCAATTTGTGCACAGACATCCCCAGGTCTCTCTGTTCCTTCTATTCTTAGGTTCCCATGACAGAGAGGGACAGAAGGACAGGGAGGTCTAGAAATAATGAGGGGGAGAGAGAGCAAACAAACAGGAAACACATATGGGAACGCCACCACCTGTAAGTTTCCCTTCCAGATTCACACCATCCTGACTTGGAACTATATCACCATTCCTTCACTGTCACTCGGTCAAAATCCTGGATCTCACTTCCTAACAGCACTGTGGGTGTACCTACCCCACATGGACTGCAGCGGTTCAAGAAGGTTCAACGCCAATTGGTGATGGGCAATAAAATGCTGGCATCGCCAGTAATGAACACATCCAACAAATGAATAAAAAATAATAACAATTTGGCACCAAGTCACTAAAGGAGATATTGAACTGGACACAAGAACACAAGACGTAGGAGCAGGAGTAGGCCATTCAGCCCCTCGAGCCTGCCCTGCCATTCAATAAGATCATGACTGTTCTGTCCCAACACTCAACTCCTCCTTCAGGCCTGCTCTGCAGAACCCTCGACTCCCTGAGAGGGTTGAGAACAAATATTTTCCCACAAAGACAAACAGGGTGAGACTCCCAAATCTAGAGCCCCTGAGATAGCAAGAATCAAACCAGGTAGAATAAGGCACAAAAGGGAAGCTTATGTCAGATACCGAGAGCTCAATCCCACAGAAAGCCGAGAGGAGTGAAGAAAGTGCAGGGGTGAAATTCAAAAGAAAATTAGGAAAGCAAAAAGATAGTCGGAAAATAATATTACCAAGTAAAATCAAGGAAAGCACAAAGATGTTTTATAAACACATGAAGAGCAAGAGGATAACTAAGGATAGAGTATGAGGGACCAAAAAGGGAATGTGTGTATGGAGGTGGGAGATGTGGGCACGGTTCTTAATGAATACTTTGTATCCGTCTTTATAAAAGAGGGGGAACTATGCAGATATTGTAGTTAAAGAGGAGGAGTGTGAAATATTGGATGGGATAAACAGTGTGAGAGGGAAATATTAAGGTGTTTAGCATCTTTGAAAGTGAATAAATGGTCAGGCCTGGATGCATTGGAATCAGTTCAGAGAAGGTTCACTAGGCTGATTCCTGGGATGAAGGGGTTATCTTATGAGGAATAGTTGAACAGGTTGGGCCTATACTCATTGGAGTTCAGAAGAATGAGAGGTGATCTTATTGAAACATACAAGATTCTGAAGGGACTTGACAGGGCGGATGTTGGGAGGATGTCTTGAGCTAGGGGGCACCGTTTAAAAATAAAGGGTCTGCCATTTAAGACTGAGCTAAGGAAGACTTCTTTCTCCCAGAGGTTGGTTAGGCTTTGGAATTCTCTTCCCCAGAGAGCAGTGGAGGTTGGGTCAATGAATTTACAAGGGAGTCAAGGGTTATGGGGGGCAGGCAGGAAAATGGAGTTAAAGTCACTATCAGATCAATCATGATCATATTGACGGACAGAACATGCTCAAGAGGCTGAATGGCCTACTCCTGCTCCTATTTCTTCGGATCGAGTGTATAAATTGGAGGGTTTGCTCTCCACTTTTTAAACCATTTTTATAGCAGAGACAGGTCCATGTGTAATATAAACAGAGACAGGGTCTAGTGCAGACCTAACTAGTGCATTGACAACTGAGACTAGTGTAAAAGGTATCAAGGATACAGAATTCTAAATATACATTCAGGGGAACTTTTTTTAGGCCAGTACGTAGCAAGGTCAACAAGAGATGGGTCAGTTTGACACTTAGTTTTAGGGAATGAAGCTGGGCCAGTGGAAGGCGATTTAGAAAAGGTGGACTGGAAAACGCTACTTGAAGGTAAATCAGTGTCAGAGCAGTGAGACTGAATCATTTCATCCTGGAGGATTTATTATTCCAGAGTTATTTTTTATTTTCAGAGAAATTCAAATTCACAAGAGCCCAATGTAGGATTTGAACTCCGACTTTTTCAGTCATTAGCTCAGGCTTTCAGATTACAAACTGTAAAAGACATTCACCTTCCTCCTGTTGTGACCTGACTGTCTCAGCTTTTGAGTATTGTCTCCAATCTTGTTCTTTCATGTGTCTGAAGACTTTGATGTTATTCAGACATTGGTAAACCACTTCATTCTCTCAGGTGATCGGCTTAAATACCTTCAGGGACACAATCCACAATCTAATTCACACCCTATTCAAGCAACCAAAATCTTCAACTCCATTCAGACACCCTGACATCCTGACCCTGCACAGATAACTGACAGTTCCACAATGCAGAAATGTCTGAATGAGAAACCACATTTACCTGACACAATCCAAGCTCCAAATTGAATCATTAAGATATCGAAAATACCACAGAAATGTGACTTGTTCCTTGTAACAGTGAGACTGAAACATTTCAGGGTACTATTCAACCAAGAAGGTTTCCGAGAAAAGTCAGGATCAGGATTGAAAGAGAAAGAGAGAGAGTAAAAAGGGGGGAGTGAGAGAGGGGGTAGAGAGAGAGAGAGAGAGAGGGAGAGACACTGTCAGCTCCTGGATGGGGAAGGATTCTCTGTTCCTTCACCCATTTTAACATTGTACCATTTAGTTTAGACAGAGAGACATAGACTGACAGGGTGACTGACAGAGAAAGAAGGATATTTAACATCGGATATAGGATGTAATTTAACCCCACAACCCTGTTCCGACATTCAATGAGATCAGGGCTGATCTGTGATCTATCTTACACCATATATCCTGCCTTTGCCCCTTATCTCTTACTATCTTTGCTTAACAAGAATCTATCAATCACAGGTTTAAAAATTAACCAATAATCCAGCATGAAATTTCCACGAACAATATCATGAGGGTGTGATGGCTCCCACAGTGGAATAGCTCACTGGATGTTTAAAATGGAGGCTATTTCTTCTGGATCATCAAAGGTATCTGCCTGGGCCCCAACATCATCGACATTTCCCCCTCTCCCGATGTTTTTTTCTCTCCATATCTATCTCTTATATGTTTGTGTCCACAGCAGTGAAGGATTACATCAAATTAAAATATCTTCCATTATCCTTTTCATCCACCTCAACAATCTCTCTCTCTCCAACTTTGTCCCTCTCTACAGCCCTCTCTCTGCCTTCATAACTAACCCTCTCTCCCTCTGTCTCGGTCCTAGTGTCAGAGATAGCAGGAGGGAGAGACAGAGAGAGAATGTTGAAGGAACTATACTCTGTTGCTAAGCTGTGCTGAACCTGTTCTGGGAGTGTTTGATGGGCTACATTAATCGGCTGTGTACAGTCCTGTATCATGCTGTGAAGAAGCAGAGCAAGTTCAGTATACAACGGGTCACAGGGAACGATTCACTCCTGTCTGCTACTGGGAAGAGAGACTGACCTGAACATCAAAGCAGTGCTTGACCGAGTGTGGCATCCAGGAGCCTGATGGACAGATGGAGGGAAAGAGAGAGAGACAGAGACAGAGACAGAGAGAGAAGGAGAGGGAGGGAGAGACCGAGAGGGAAAGACAGATGGAGAGACAGAGATAGAAGGAGAGAGAGGGAGAGACAGAGAGGGAAAGAGATGGAGGGACAGAGAGAGAGAGACAGAGAGAAAGAGACAGAGAGAGAGAGACAGAGAGAGAGGCAGAGAGAGAGAGAGAAGGAGAGAGACGGAGAGAAAGAGAGGGAAAGACAGATGGAGGGGCAAATAAAGAGACAGAGAGAGGAGAGAGATGGAGAGACAGAGAGTGAAAGACAGATGGAGGGACAGAGTGAGAGGCAGACAGAGATAGAAGAAGAGAGATGGAGAGACAGAGCGGGAAAGACAGATGGAGGGACAGAGTGAGAGGCAGACAGAGATAGAAGGAGAGAGAGGGAGAGTCAGGGAGGGAAAGACAGATGGAGGGACAGAGAGAGAGAGACAGAGAGAGAAGGAGAGAGATGGAGTAACAGGGAGGGAAGGACAGATGGAGGGATAGAAGAGAGACAGAGATAGAAGGAGAGAGAGGGAGTGACAGGGAGGGAAAGACAGATGGGAGACAGAGAGAGAGAGACAGCGATAGAAGGAGAGAGAGGGAGTGTCAAGTTGGGAAAAACAGGTGGATAAGGTAGTCAAGAAGGCATACAGCATGCTTGCCTTCATTGGTCGGGGCATAGAGTATAAAAATAGGCAAGTCATGTTGCAGCTGCACAGAACTTTAGTGAGGCCACACTTAGAATTCTGGTCGTCACACTACCAGAAGGACGTGGAGGCTTTGGAGAGGGTACCAAAGAGGTTGCCTGGTCTGGAGGGCATTAGCGATGAGGAGAGGTTGGATAAACTCGGATTGTTTTCACTGGAACGACGAAGGTGGAGGGGCGACATGATAGAGGTTTACAAAGTTATAAGTGGCATGGACAGAGTGGATAGTCAGAAGCTTTTTCCCAGGGTGGAAGAGTCAGTTACTAGGGGACAGAGGTTTAAGGTGAGAGGGGCAAAGTTTAGAGGGGATGTGCGAGGCAAGTTCCTTACACAGAGGGTGGTGAGTGCCTGGAACGTGTTGCCAGGGGAGATGGTGGAAGGAGGTACCATGGAGACGTTTAAGAGACATCTTGACAAATACATGAATAGGATGGGAATAGAGGGATACGGACCCCGGAAGAGCAGAAGGTTTTAGTTCAGGCAGGCATCAAGATCGGCGCAGTTTTGGAGGGCCGAATGGCCTGTTCCAGTGCTGTCCTGTTCTTTGTTCTTTGACAGATGGAGGGACAGAGAGAGAGACAGAGCGAGAAGGAGAGAGAGGGAGAGACAGAGAGGGAAAGACAGATGGAGGGACAGAGTGAGAGAGACAGAGAGAGAAGGAGAGAGAGGGAGTGACAGGGAGGGACGGACAGATGGAGGGATAGAGAGAGAGACAGAGAGAGAGGCAGAGACAGAGGTAGAAGAAGAGAGACGGAGAGACAGAGAGGGAAAGACAGATGGAGGGAGGGAGTGAGACAGAGAGAGAAGGAGAGAGATGGAGTGACAGGGAGGGAAGGATAGATGGAGGGACAGAGAGAGAGACAGAGAGAGAGGCAGAGACAGAGATAGAAGGAGAGAGATGGAGAGACAGAGAGGGAAAGACAGATGGAGGGACAGAGAGAGAGACAGAGAGAGAGGCAGAGACAGATAGAAGAAGAGAGACGGAGAGACAGAGAGGGAAAGACAGATGGAGGGAGGGAGTGAGAGACAGAGAGAGAAGGAGAGAGATGGAGTGACAGGGAGGGAAGGATAGATGGAGGGACAGAGAGAGAGATAGAGAGAGAGGCAGAGACAGAGATAGAAGGAGAGAGATGGAGAGACAGAGAGGGAAAGACAGATGGAGGGACAGAGAGAGAGACAGAGAGAGAGGCAGAGACAGAGATAGAAGGAGAGAGATGGAGAGACAGAGAGGGAAAGACAGATGGAGAGACAGAGATAAAGAGGCAGAGATGGAAGGAGAGAGAGGGGGCGACAGGGAGGGAAAGACAGATGGAGAGACAGAGAGAAAGACAGAGATAGAAAGAGTGAGGGAGCGTCATGGAGAGAAAGACAGATGGAGGGACAGAGAGAGAGACAGAGAGAGAAGGAGTGACAGGGAGGGAAGGACAGATGGATGGATAGAGACAGAGAGAGACAGAGACAGATGGAGAGAGTGGGAGTGACAGAGAGGGAAAGGCAGATGGAGGGAAAGAGAGAGAGACAGAGAGAGAGGCAGAGACAGAGATGGAATGAGAGAGAGGGAGTGTCAGGGGGTGGGGAAGGCAGATGAAGAGACAGAGAGAGAGAGGCAGAGATAGAAGGAGAGAGAGGGAGCGACAAGAAGGGAAAGACAGATGGAGAGACAGAGATAGAGACAAAGATAGAAGGAGAGAGATGGAGTGACAGGGAGGGAAGGATAGATGGAGGGACAGAGCGACAGAGAGAGAGAGAGAGATAGAAGGAGAGGGAGGGAAAAACAGATGGAGGGACAGAGTGAGAGACAGAGAGAGATGGAGTGATGGGTGGGGAGACTAATGAAGAGACATAGAAAGAGAGTGGGAGTGACAGAGATGGAAAGACAGATGGAGAGAGAGAGAGAGAGAGAGAGAGGCAAAGATGGGAGAAGAGAGAGGGAGTGACAGAGAAGTTTCATAAAAATCTATCAAACTCAGATTTAAAAATTAACAAGTGTCTCAGCATCAATTGCTGATTGTGGAAGAGAGTTCCAAACTGATACCATACCTGGCGTGTTGAAGTGTTTCTTCATTTCACTCCTGAAAGGTTTTTAGACTAGGTTTATATTTTTAGACTATGCCCCCATGTTCTAGACTCTGCAGCCAGTGGGAATTGTTACTCTCTGTCTACCCTATCAGTTTCCCTTATTACCTTGAAAACAATCATCAAATCACACCTGAGCCTTCAAAATTCCAGGGATACACAGTAAATCTCCAGCTACACTGTCCCATTAAACATTCCCAAGCCAAGCACAATGTTGGGTTTGACACAGAGTAAATGTCCCTCGATGCTGTCCCATCACACACTCCCAGGGCAGGAACATCATGGGGTGGATACAGAGTGAATCTCACTCTACACTGTCCGATCGAGACAGAGAGAGTGACAGAAAGAGAGAAACAGAGAGACATGGACTGACAGGGTGACTGACAGAGAAAGAAGGATACTTCACAGGGGATACTGGAAGAGGAGGATGCAATTCAACCCCACAATCCTGTTCCAGCATCCAATGAGATCTTGGCTGATCTGTGATGTAACTTATACCATATATCCTGCCTTTGCCCCTTATCTCTTAATGCCTTTGGTTAACAAGAATTTATCAATCACAGCTTTAAAAATTAACCAATATGCCAGCAAGAAATTTGCACAACAAATATCATGAGGGTGTGATGGCTCCCACAGGGGAATAGCCGATGTGTTTTTCTCTCCATATCTATCTCTTTCTGTTTGTGTCCACAGCAGTGAAGGATTACATCAAATTAATATATCTTACATTATCCTTTTCATCCACCTCAAGAATCTCTCTCTCTCCAACTTTGTGTCTCTCTCCAGCCCTCTCTATACCTTCATATCTAACCCTCTCTCCCTCTGTCTCTCTCCTCGTGTCAGAGATAGCAGGAGGGAAAGACAGACAGAGGAAGACAGAGAGAGAATGTTGAAGGAACTGTACTCTGTTCCTAAACTGTGCTGAACCTGCTCTGGGAGTGTTTGATGGGCTACATTAATCGGCCGTGTACAGTCCTGTATCATGCTGTGAAGAAGCACAGCTTGTTCAGTGGACAACGGGTCAAAGGGAACGATTTACTCCTGTCTGCTACTGGGAAGAGAGACTGACCTTAACATCAAGGCAGCGTTTGACCGAGTGTGACATCGAGGAGCCCGAGTAAAACTGAAGTCAGTGGGAATCTGCTGGTTGGACTCATACCGAGCACAAAGGATGTTGGTTGTGGTTGTTGGAGGTCAATCATCTCAGTCCCAGGACATCACTGCAGGAGTTTCTCGGGGTAGTGTCCGAGGCTCAACCATCTTCAGCTGAGATCCCAGGAGGAAATACTGAGCAGGTCAAGCAGCATCTGTGGAGAGCAAAACAGAGTTAGTGATTCAGCTCGATGCTTTCCAGATTTCCAGCATCCACAGTATTTTGCCTCAGATAATGAAGCAATCCATAGCCACATGCACCAATACCCGGAAAACATTCAGGTTTGGGCCGACCAGTGGGAAGTAACATTCATGTCACACAAGTGCCAGGCAATGACCATCTGCAACAAGAGAGAATCCAACCACATCCCTTTGGCATTCAAAGCATTATCCCATCGCTGAATCCCCCAGCGTCAACATCCTGGGGAAACATTGACATTAAAACAATCTCTTGGATATTCACTTCTCTATATTTAAAATGGGTAAGGAATAACTCTCCTCGTCTGCACTGTCCCAGCAAACATTCTCAGAGAAGGTACAGCACGGGTTAGATACAGAGTAAAGCTCCGTTTAAACTGTCCCTGGAGTGTCGGATTAACCCGGGTCACTCACTGTGCCCGGCTCAGCCTCAAGACTCACCTGCCTCAGTCACTGAGACGCTCCTGTATCACTTGCCTTAATGTAAGCGGATGCTGGGTTTGGGAGCAGGACAGGCACACGGGATTAGGACGACTGCTCATGTGGAGGATAAGCATCAGTAATCCCTCAGAGAATCAGAACAGACCAGCGAGAATCAGAAAAGGAAACTTGTGTTGAATTTGTGAGTCTTGCATTGTGGAATGTTTTAGTATTTGGTGAGAATGTTGAGCCAGTGACATTTTGCCCCAGTGGGATGAATAGATACTATATGACTTTATTACAACAGTAAGGTACCGTGTGTACTGTAAATATGGACTGAAATAACAATGTAACTGATCAATTTTCAGCTGAATACTATGACTACAGTTATACCTGCTATCCTGTTATATATGTGCTGCTATACCTGCTATATGTGAGAATGTACATATGACACGATGGGATGAAGTCAAAGTGGCCACTCTTTATATTGTTAGACAATGCCCCAAGTTCCTGACTCCACAGCCAGTGGGAATATTTACTCTCAGTCCACCCTATCAGTTTCCCTTATTATTTTGTAAACCTTCATCAAATCAACCAATACCCTTCCAGGAGAAAAATCTTTTCCTCAAATCCCCTCTAAACCTCCTGCCCCTTACCTTCAATCTATGCCCCCTGGTTATTGACCCCGCCACTAAGGGAAAAAGTTTCTTCCTATCTCACCTATCAATGCCCCTCATAATTTTGTACACCTCAATCAGGTCCCTCCTCAGCCTTCTCTGCTCTGAGGAAAACAACTCCAGCCTTTTCAGTCTCTCTTCATAGCTGAAATGCTCCAGCCCAGGCAACATCCTGGTCAATCTCCTCTGCATCCTCTCCAGTGCAATCACATCCTTCCTCTCGTGTGGTGCCCAGAACTGTACACTGTACTCCAGCTGTGGCCTAACCAGTGTTTTATATAGCTCCATCATAACCTCCCTGCTCTTATATTCTATGCCTCAACTAATAAAGGCAAGTATCCCATCTACCTTCCTAACCACCTTGTCTACCTGCGCTGCAGCCTTCAGTGATCTATGGACAAGTACACCAAGATCCCTCTGACACTCGGTACTTCCTATGGTCCTACCATTCATTGGATATTCCCTAGCCTTGTTAGTCCTTCCAAAATTCTATGTAACCTAACCTATGTATAATCTTTAATCTTGCAGTGCATGTGTAATGTTTAATTTCTGAAAGCCAGACAGAGTAAAGCTTAACGTACTCCAAAAAACTCCAGACTTTTGGCATTTATCACCTTATCGGGTCATATCTGTCGTTAAGTTGGACTAGACTTGTGAATAAATCTTTTTAAGTTGTTTTTCCGACAGTACTAGTGTAAATCGATTTGCAGCATCCCATCATATAATATAGACTCCTGTCTATATTGTCTGAAGACAGACATAAAATAGCCAATAATTTTGCTATTTATTCCGGGGCAGACAGGGGAAGTGTTTCTTTTGTCTGTGATTTAACTCGAACCCCAATGATGACCAACATGGTGGGAGAGAGTGATGGACAGAGAGAGTGGAACAGAGGTAGAGTAACAGAGAGATAGGGAGAGATAGAAATGGAGAGAGAACAGAGAGATAGTGAGGGATAGAGACAGAAGCAGAGAGATAGAAAGTGCCAGGAGACCCTGAGCCACTTTAGAAGCAGTGGAACGGGGAGACAGGCTGTGTGGGGACCCTGGGGTAACATTACAGATAGTCAGGGTAGATGTAGGTAAGATGTTTCTCCTGGTTGGGGAGTCGAGAACCAGGGGACACAATTTCAAAATAAGGGGGAAGCCACTTGGGACAGAGATGAGGAGAAATGTCATTACTCAGAGGGTTGTGAATCTTAGGAATTCTCTATCCCAGAGGGCTGTGGAAGCTCAGTCATTGAGTATGTTTAAAGCAGAGATTGACAGATTGCTGAATACCAATGACATAAAGGGTATGAGGATAGTCTGGGAAAAACACATTGAAGTGGATGATCAGCCATGATAGTATTGAATGGCGGAGCAGGCTCTTTGGGCTGAATGGCCTACTCCTGTTCCTATATTCCAAAGCAGCCGAAATAGTTTCTCTCAAACTACCCCATCAGTTTCCCTTAATATCTCAACTACTTTGATTAAATCACCATGATCCTCCTAAATTCCAGGGAATAAATGCCCAGTTTGTGTAATATCACCTTGTAATTTAACCCTTGGAGTCCAGTTATCATTCTGGTAAATCTACACTGCACTCAAATGGACATGGACCCCCAGTCTCTTTGGACCTCCAGTATTTCTATCTTTTCACCATTTATAAAGTACTCTGTTCTAGTCTTGTTTACTGACATTGAAATCTAACTACCACAGTTTTGCCCATTTATTTAAGATATTAATATCTCTTTGTAATTTGATGCTTCCAGCTACACTGCTTACAATGCTGCCTATGTTTGTGTCATTGGTAAACTTGGGTATGTTGCATTCTACCACATCATCTTAAATCGTTAATAAATACAGCAAAACTGAGACACACACGGACTTTGCACTAGTAGACAGGAGTGAATCATTCCATCCTAGAGGTTTTTTAATTCCAGATTTATGTTTATTTTTAGAAAAAACAAAATTCAAATTCACAACAGCCCTGTGTGGGATTTGAAATCCTACTTTTTCAATCATCAGCTCAGGCCTTCAAATTAAAACCCATAAAATGAGATTCATTTTCCTACTGCTGTTGTCTGACTGTCTCAGGTTTTGTATATTGTTCCCTTCGCCTCTTCTTCCATGTGTTTGAAGTCTTTGAAGTTTGTCAGACATTGGTAAACTACTTCATGTGGTGTTCTGTAAATACCTTCAATTCTGTGTATCTGCAAGGGACACAATTCAAATTCTCACCTTATTGCATCAACCAAAACCTGCAGGTCCATTCAAACAACTCTATTTCCTGTCTCTGCAAAGATAGCTCACACTTCCACAATGCAGGAATGTCTGAATGGAAACAGCTTTTGACACATTTCCCAACACGTTTGCTAACACTTTTCAGGATGAAGCTAAATTCAATTTACAGATTGCAAGCCCCAAATTGAATCTTTTCGATGTAAAAAGTGACACAAATGGAATCCCAGATCTCTCTGTCCCTGCACCCATTTTAACATTGTACCATTTAGTTTGTATCGGTTCTCCTCAGTCTTCCTTCCAAAATGCATGATTTTACATTTCTCAGCATTGAAGTTAACCTGCTATGTGTCTGACCATTTCACCAGACTGCCTCTATCCTCCTGAAGTCTACTCCCATTCCCTTCACTGTTTATTACATTGTGAATGGCACAATGTTGAAGTTATGCCCTGTATACCCCAGTCTAAGTATTTCATATATCAATAAGATCAGTGGTCCTAATCAAATCCCCTGGGGAATACCACAATTTACACTGCATACAGTGAGTACAAAAGCCGAGAGGGTGCGCTGAACATTTATCAAGCTCTGGTCAGGTAACAGAGAGGGAGAGTCTAGGATTCAGAGGGGAACAGAGAGGGAGAGACTGGGATTCAGAGGGTAACGGAGAGGGAGAGACTGGTATTCAGAGGGTAACAGAGAGGGAGAGACTGGGATTCAGAGGGTAACGGAGAGGGAGAGACTGGGATTCAGAGGGTAACAGAGAGGGAGAGACTGGGACTCAGAGGGTAACAGAGAGGGAGAGACTGGGATTCAGAGGGTAACAGAGAGGGAGAGACTGGAATTCAGAGGGTAACAGAGGGAAAAATAGAGTTGGCGAGGGCAACATAGAAATTTTAAGGCACAGAAAGCGGCCACTTGGCCCATTCTCTCTGTGCCAGCTGAAAAACGATCAACCTATTCTAATCCCACCTTCCAGCATTTGGTCCGAGCACTGCAGCTTACCGCACTTGAGGTGCCTATCCAGACTCCTTCTGAATGACTTGAGGGTCTCTGCCTCAACTACCCTTTCAGGCAGTGAGTTCCAGATCATCGCGACACTGTGGGTGAAAAAGATTTTCCTCAACTCCCCTCTAATTTTTCTACCAATCACTTTAAATCTATGCCCCCTCGTCACTGACCTTTCTGCTATGGTTCTCTGCCCTTCACCTCCACTCTATCCAGGACCCTCAACATTTTGTACATTTCAATCAGATCTCCCCTCAGCCTTCTCTGTTCCAAGGACAACAACCCCTGCCGATCCTCATAGCTACAATTCTCCAGTCCTGGCAACATCCTAGAAAATGGGAGAGAGACAAAGTCCCGTGTTCATAACACATGGATAAAGAGGTTAATCATCTGAGCTGTAACTCTGAGACAGAGACAGAGAGGGAGGGAGAGAGGGAGAGGGAGGGAGAGAGAGGGAGGGAGAGAGGGAGGGAGAGATGGTGTGGGGGAGACACAAACTCAGACGTGGACAGAGGCAGCGAAAGAGAGAAAGGGAGAGATAGAGAGGGAGAGACAGAGCGAGAGACGCAGAGAGAGAGAGAGGCAGAGAGAGAGAGAGAGACAGAGAGAGAGAGAGGCAGAGAGAGAGAGAGAGATGGAGAGAGACAGAGAGAGAGGGAGCGATGGTGTGAGGGAGGCACAAATTGAGACATGGACAGAGGTTGAGAAAGAGAGAGAGGGAGAGACAGAGAGAGAGAGCTGGAGGAGAGACAGATAGAGAGTGAGAGAGGCACAGAGAGAGAAGGAGACACAGAGAGACAGACATAGAGAGGCAGACGGAGAGCTAGAGAGAGACAGAGGGAGAGGGAGAGATGGTGTGAGGGAGACACAAATTGAGACGTGGACAGAGGTAGAGAGAGGGAGGGAGAGATAGAGCGAGAGAGAGAAAAAGACAGAGAGGGAGAGATAGCGAGAGAGAGAGGGGGTAAGACAGATAGCGAGGGACAGAGGCAGTGTGAGAGAGGCAGATTAGTAGGTAGCAAATGTAACCCCACTATCCACAAAAGGAAGGATAGAGAAAATGGGGAACTAAAGACCTGTTCGTCTAACATCAGTCATAGGAAAATGCTCGAATCTAAAATAAAGGATGTGATAACAGGACACCTAAAGAGAGATTGTGGGTGGGTGGGGTGGGGGGGAGAGAAATGTGGGGAGAGAGAGGGGGGAGAGAGAGGGGGGAGAGTGCGTGAGTGAGACGGAGCAAAGGAGAGAGATCTTAGGTTCGGTGGGACAATAAGCTGTGAGGAGAACACAAATAGACTACAAAGAGAGATGGTTTGGGAAAGACAGCGATAAATGTCCTAGTGTTGTCGTAACATAAAATGGCCACTGAAAATGAACCTAAAATGGCTGATTGATGTGTGTGGAATTCCACAGATGAGAGGAGAGAGAGAGAGACATACAGACAGACAGAAAGAGAGACAAAGAGGGAGACAGAGACCAAGACACAGAGAGTGATCGCAGGATATTTGTCGTAGGAAAGAGGAAGAGGAGGAGGCCATTTAGCCCCTCAACCCTGTTCTGTCATTCAATGAGCTCATGGCTGATGTGTGATCTAACTCCATGTACCTATCTTTGCCCCTTAATACCTTTGGTTAACAAAAATCTATCAAACTCAGATTTAAAAATTAACAAGTGTCTCAGCATCAATTGCTGATTGTGGAAGAGAGTTTCAAACTGATACCACACCTGGTGTGTTGAAGTGTTTCTTCATTTCACTGCTGAAAGGTTTTTAGACGAGGTTTATATTTTTAGACTATGCCCCCATGTTCTAGACCCTGCAGCCAGTGGGAATTGTTACTCTCTGTCCACCCTATCAGTTTCCCTTATTATCTTGAAAACAATCATCAAATCACACCTGAGCCTTCAAAATTCCAGGGATACAGAGTAAAGCTCCAGCTACACTGTCCCATTAAACATTCCCAAGCCAAGCACAATGTTGGGTTTGACACAGAGTAAATCTCCCTCTACACTGTCCCATCACACACTCCCAGGGCAGGAACATCATGGGGTGGATACAGAGTGAATCTCACTCTACACTGTCCGATAGAGACAGACAGAGAGAGAGACAGAAAAAGAGAAACAGAGAGACATTGACTGACAGGGTGACTAAAAGAGATAGAAGGATTCTTCACAGGGGATATTGGAAGAGGAAGATGCAATTCAACCACACAGCCCTGTCCGGCATCAAATGAGATCTTGGCTGATCTGTGATGTAACTTGCACCATATATCCTGCCTTTGCCCCTTATCTCTTAATACCTTTGGTTAACAAGAATCTATCAACCACAGATTTAAAAATTAACCAATAAACCAGCATGAAATTTGCACAACCAATATCATTGTGTGGGTATTTCTGTGTGTTCGTGTGTATGTCTGTTTGGGTGTGATGGCTCCCACAGTGGATTAGCTTGCTGGATGTTTAAAATGGAGGCTATTCCTTCTGGATCATCAAAATTATCCGCCTGGGCCCCAACTTCATCTACATTTCCCCCTCTCCCGATGTTTTGTTCTCTCCATATCTATCTCTAATATGTTTGTGTCCACAGCAGTCAAGGATTACATCAAATTAATATATCTTACATTATCCTTTTCATCCACCTCAACAACCTCTCTCTCTCCAAATTTGTCCCTCTCTACAGCCCTCTCTCTGCCTTCATATCTAACCCTCTCTCCCTCTGTCTCTCTCCTAATGTCAGAGATAGCAGGAGGGAGAGACAGAGAGAGAATGCTGAACGAACTGTACTCTGTTCCTAAGCTGTGCTGAACTTGCTCTGGGAGTGTTTGATGGGCTACATTAATCGGCCGTGTGCAGTCCTGTATCAGGCTGTGAAGAAACACAGCTTGTTCAGTGTACAACGGGTCAAAGTTAACAATTCACTCCTGTCTGCTACTGGGAAGAGAGACTGACCTTAACATCAAGGCAGCGTTTGAACGAGTGTGACATCGAGGAGCCCGAGTAAAACTGAAGTGAGTGGGAATCGGGGGAAATCTCTCCACTGGTTGGAATCATACCGAGCACAAAGGAAGATGGTTGTGGTTGTTGGAAGTCAATCATCTCAGTCCCAGGCCTTCACTGCAGGAGCGCATCAGGGTAGTGTCCTCAGCCCAGCCATCTTCAGCTGAGATCCCAGCAGAAAGTGCTTTAAATACTGAGCAGGTCAGGCAGCATCTGTGGAGAGAGAAACAGAGTTAGTGATTCAGCTCGATGCTTTCCAGATTTCCAGCATCCACAGTATTTTGCCTCAGATAATGAAGCAATCCAGAGCCACATGCCCCAAGACCCGGACAACATTCAGTCTTGGGCCGACCAGTGGGAAGTAACATTCACGTCACACAAGTGCCAGGCCATGACCATCTGCAACAAGAGAGAATCCAACCACCTCCCCTTGGCATTCAAAGCATTATCCCATCGCTGAATTTTTCAAAGAGATAGATAGAGAGACATGGGGTGAGGGGGAGAATGAGAGAGAGAGAGAGAGTGGCAGGGGGTATAAAGAGAGAGAGAGGGAAAGAGGGGGTGAGGGGGAGAAAGAGAGAGAGAGGGGTTGGGGGGGACAAAGAGGGAGAAAGAGGGAGAGACGGGGGTGAGGGGGAGAAAAAGAGAGAGGGGGTGAGGGGATGAAGAGAGAGCGAGAGGGAGAGATGGGGGGGAAGGGGGAGAGAGAGAGAGAGAGACGGAGTGAAGGAGAAGGTGAGGAATAAAAAGTCCCAAAGACACTGCACAGGGTGCATTATAAAACAAAATCTGACACCAAACCCACAGAAGTTGAGATTAAGGCTGATGACAAGAAGCTTGGTCAAAGAGGTTAGTTTTAAGGAGCGTCTTTAAGCAGGAATGAGAGATAGAGAGACGGAGAGGTTTAGGGAAGGAATTCCCCAGTATTAACAGGCAGTGACATTAATTCCTGATTGTCGGTAGAGATTTGTTCGGAAAGGGTATTAATGTTTTCAGAGCCAAGACAGCTCAATGTGGACAAGGAGCAAATCAGCCATGACCTGAATGAATGGGCAGGACATTCTAGAGGGGACGAATGGCCTCCTCCTGTCTTCCGAAGGGCTTTATTAATATCCCTGCCAATGCATTGATGGTTTTCTGCTTCAAAAAATGACCAGTTTGGGGTTCTCTCTAAACCCTCCCGCCAGCCTTGGAACGACTCACGGATTCATGTCTAAGGGAACTGATCAATTGTTCTGGTACACTTTCCCCCTTTGTTGATGGGTTAATAAAGCCGATGGGATCCTGAGCTTTATAAACAGGTATAGAGTGTAAAAGTCAGGAAGTGATGCTAAATATTTATAAAATAATAGTTTGTCCTCAGCTGCAGTATTGTGTCCAATTCTGGAACCACAATTTAGGAAAGACATGGAGGCTTTGGTGAATGTACAGAAGAGATTTACTAGAACGGTTCCTGGATGAGATTATTACAGTTACACTGATAGACTGGAGAAACTGGGCTTGTTCTCCTTAGAGCAGAGAAGATTAAAAGGAGGTTTGATCGAGGTGTATAAAATCATGAAAGCTTTAGATGGAGGAAATAAAGAGAAAGTGTTTCCAATGGCTGAAGGATTGATAACCAGAGAGCACAGATTGAAGGTGATCGGCAAAAACAAACATTGGTGACATGAGGAAAAGGATTTTTTTCCACACAAGAGCTTCAGATTTGAAATGCAATGTATGATAGTGGTGGAGACAGATTCAATAGTAGCTTTCAAAAGGACAATTGGAGAAATCATTGAAAGAGAAAAAAATCAACAGGCACTTGGAGAGGTTTGAGTTAATTAGGGAAAGCCAGCAAGAATTTGATGAAGTAACAGAGAAGGTTGATGAAGGGAATGCAATGGATTTTATATGTATTTGAAGAAAGCGTTTGACAAAGTAGCACATAAAATTCTGGTGAACAAAACTGAGGCTCATGGGATAGGAGGGCCAATGTCAGCTTGGATCAAAAATTGGTGAAAGGACAGAAAACAGCCAGTTGTGGTAAATGGTTGTATTTCAGACTGCAAGATGGTAGACAGCAGTGTTGCCCAAAAGTCAGTGCTTCTTGTAAAATTTTAATATTTGCCGCTAACGAACTTGGAGGAGATGCAAACAGTGAGGGTGACACCAATCGACTACAACAGGACATAGATAGGTGAGTGGGATGGGCAGACAAGTGGCAGAAGGAATTTAATACAGGGAAATGTGAGATGGGCAGAAGGGATAGGGAGAGGGAATATAGACTTAATGGCCCAGTTCTAGGGAGTGTGCAGGGACAGAGAGACCTGGGGATACATGTACATACATCTTTGAAGGTGGCAGGACATATTGAGAAAGTAGTCAGCAAAGCATATGGGATCTTGGGCTTCATAAATAGAGATTTTGAATACAAAAGCATGAAGGTTATGCTGAATGTTTATAAACCTCTGGTTCGGCCACGACCAGAATATTGCATCCAATTCTGGTGACCACACTTTCAGAAGGATGTGACAGTCCATTGGAGGGAGCAGAGGGGATGGTGGATCCAGGGATGGGGGTTTTTAACAAAGTGGACTGGAAACAGCTACTTGAAGGTCAATCAGTGTCAGAGCAGTGAGAGTTACTGAGGGTTGATATCAAATATGTTCACACAAAGACAAACAGGGTGGTACTCCCACATCTAGAGCCCCTTGGATGTCAAGGATCAAACCGGGTACGATAAGGCACAAGAGGGAAGCTTATGTCGGATACCGAGAGCTCAGTACCACAGAGGCCGAGATGAGTGTAGAAAGTACAAGGGAGAAATTAAAAATCAAATTAGGAAAGCAAAGAAATGGCCGGAAAATAATATTACCATTACATCAAAAAAATCACAAAGATGTTTTATAAATACATGAAGAGCAAGAGGATAATTAAGGATAGAGTATTAGGGGCCAAAAAGGGAATGTGCGTGTGGAGGTGGGAGATGTGGGCATGGTTCATAATGAATACTTTGTCTCCATCTTTATAAAAGAGGGTGAACTATGCAGATATTGTAGTTAAAGAGGAGGAGTGTGAAATATTGGATGGGATAAACAGAGTGAAAGGGAAATATTAAGGTGTTTGGCAACTTTCAAAGTGGATAAGTGGTCAGGCCTGGATGCATTGGAACCAGTTCAGAGAAGGTTCACTCGGCTGATCCCTGGGATGAAGGGGTTGTCTTCTGAGGAATGGTTGAACATGTTGGGCCTAAACTCATTGGAGTTTAGAAGAATGAGAGGTGATTAGATTAGAGAGACAGCACTGAAACAGGCCCTGTGCCGAACATCAAACACCCATTTATACTAATCCTACACTAATCCCATATTCCTACCAAATATCCCCACCTGTCCCTATATTTCCCTACCACCTACCTGTGCTAGTGACAATTTATAATGGCCAATTTACCTATTAACCTGCAAGTCTTTTGGCTTGTGGGAGGAAACCGGAGCACCCGGAGAAAACCCACGCAGACACAGGGAGAACTTGCAAACTCCACACAGGCAGTACCCGGAATCGAACCCGGGTCCCTGGAGCTGTGAGGCTGCGGTGCTAACCATTGCGCCACTGTGCCGCCCGGGTGATCTTACTGAAACATACTAAATACTTAAAGGGATAGACAGGTTAGATGCAGGTAAGATGTCTCCTTTGGTTCGGGAGTACAGAACCAGGGACACAATTTCAAAATAAGGGGGAAGCCACTTAGGTCAGAGATGGGGAGAAATGTCTTTGCTCAGAGGGTTGTGAATCTTTGGAATTCTCTACCCCAGTGGGCTGTGGAAACTCAGTCTGGGAAAAAGGCATTGAAGTGGATGATCAGCCATGATCGTATTGAATGGCGGAGCAGGCTCGATGGGCTGAATGGCCTACTCCTGTTCCTATGTCCCCAAGCTGCTGAAATAGTTTCTCCCAAACTACCCCATCAGTTCCCCTTAATATCTCAACATATTTGAACAAATCACCATGATCCTCCTAAATTCCAGGGAATAAATCCCCAGTTTGTGTAATATCACCTCGTAATTTGACCCTTGGAGTCCAGGTTTCATTCTGGTAAATCTACACTGCACTCAAATGGACATGGACCCCCACAAAGTCTCTTTGAACCTCCAGTGTTTCTAGCTTTACACCATTTATAAAGTACTCTGTTCTAGTCTTTTATTTCTGACATTGAAATCTATCTACCACAGTTTTGCCCATTTATTTAAGATATTAATATCTCTTTGCATTGTTCTGCTTCCAGCTACACTGCTTACAATGCTGCCTATGTTTGTGTCATTGGTAAACTTGGGTATGTTGCATTGTACCTCATCATCTTAAATCGTTAATAAATACAGCAAAACTGAGACACACACGGGCTTTGCACTAGTAGACAGGAGTGAATCATTCCAACCTAGAGGCTTTTTAACTCCAGATTTATGTTTTCTTATAGAAAAAATAGAATTCAAATTCACAACAGCCCTGTGTGGGATTTGAACTCCTACTTTTTCAATCATCAACTCAGGCCTTCAAATTAAAACCCATAAAAAGAGATTCATTTTCCTCCTGCTGTTGTCTGACTGACTGAGGTTTTGTATATTGTTCCCTTCTCCTCTTCTTCCATGTGTCTGAAGTCTTTGAAGTTTGTCAGACATTGGTAAACGACTTCATGTGGTGTTCTGCAAATACCTTCAATTCTGTGTATCTGGAAGGGACACAATTCAAATTCTCACCTTATTGCATCAACTAAAACCTGCAGGTCCATTCAAACAACTCTAGTTCCTGTCTCTGCAAAGTTAGCTCACACTTCCACAATGCAGGAATGTCTGAGTGGAAACAGCTTTTGACATATTTCCCAACATGTTTGCTAACACTTTTCAGGATGAAGCTAAATTCAACTGACAAGACTCGAAGCCCCAAATTGAATCTTTCAGATATAAAATCTGACGCAGATCTCTTCAGATTCCAGATCTCTCTGTCCCAGCACCCATTTTAACATTGTACTATTTAGTTTATATCGCTTCTCCTCAGCCTTCCTTCCTAAATGCATCATTTTACATTTCTCAGCACTGAAGTTAACCTGACATGTGTCTGACCATTTCACCAGACTGCCTCTATCCTCCTGAACCCCACACTGTACCTGCCCTGACAGTGTTTTATAAAACAGAGAAGACAGAGATTTACTACTACTATTCCCTTCTCTGTTTATTACATTGCAGATGGCGCAATGTTGAAGTTATGCCCTGTAAACCCAAGTCCAAGTCATTAATATATATCAAAAAGATCAGTGATCCTAATACAAACCCCTGGGGAATACCACTGTACCACAATGTACACTGTATACAGTCAGTACAAAAGCAGGGAGGTTATGCTGAACATTTATAAAGCTCTATTTCGGCCCCGACTGGAGAACTGTGTCCTGTTCTGGTCACCAGACTTTAGGAAGGATGTGAGGTTCCTTGAGAGGGTGCAGAGATTTACCAGAATGGTTTCAGAGATGGGGAATTTAGCTACAAGGTTAGGTTGGAAAAGCTGGGTTTGATCTCCTGAGAACAAAGGAGAGAGAGGGGATATTGAATAGAAATGTAAAAGATTATGTCAGTCAAAGAGACCGCCCTCCGGTCTGAAGCAACCATTCACCACTACTCTCTGTGTCCTGTCCCTTAGCCAATGTTGTATCTACTCTGTCCCTGTCCCGTTCATTCCATCAGCATTCCTTTTGTGAACTAATCAATTATGACGCAGCATTATGACCTCCCCATGAGGAAATTGTTCCCAGAGCACAGAAAAACACACACAGACAGGCAATGACTATCTGTAACAAGAGAGAATCCAACCACCTCCCCATGGCATTCAAAGCATTATCCCATCGCTGAATCCCCCAGCATCAACATCCTAGGGAGACATTGACCAGGAACTGAGCTGAAGTAATCACATCTGCACTGTGGCTACAAGTGACTCACCCCCTGACTCCCCAAAGCCATTCAACCACCGACAAGACACAAGTCAGGTGTGTGATGGTATCTCTCCACTTGCCTGGATGTGTGTAACATCTACAACACTCCAGAGGCTCGACACCATCCAGGACAAAGCAGTCCACCTGATTGGTACCCCATCCACCACTTTAAACTTTGATCAGATCACCCCTTACCCTTCTAAATTCCGGGGATATAGAGTAAAGCTCCGTCTACACTGTCCCATCAAATGCTGCCAAGCTATTAGTTAGCTATTGAGTAAATCTCTGTCTTCTCTGTTCTATAAAACACTCCCAGGGAAGGTACAGTGTGGGGCTAGATACAGAGTAAAGCTGCCTCTCTATTTGCCTCGCTTTCTCCTCCTCCATCCAGATGGAGAGAGTAACAGTGAGAAAGACAGGGATATATATAGAGAGGGAAGAACAGGGAGAGGGAAGGATAGCAATGGGGAGATATTACCAGAGAGAAAGAGGACGAGATTAGGATGGAGAGTGTCGGTCAGCATTCCCGCAAAGCTGTGTGCAGCATCCTGGAAGGTATGACACAGTGAGAGATTGAGATTAAGAGGGTACAGAGAGAGAAATAAACAAGGAGAGAGTAGCAGAGAGGGAAACTAGTGATTGATTGAGTCAGTAAGAGAGAGGGGAAGACGGAGATGGAGAGAGATTACCAGTAAGAGTAGCTCTCCACTTCTCTCACCATGCATATCTCACCCTTTCTCACTGTTACCCTCTCTCCATCTATATTCCTCCCTCTATCCTGGTGTTTCACACTCTACACCTATTTCTTGTACCTCTGTGTACACAGGATTACATCAAACTATGATAACATTTGTCATTTGCACTTTTGATCTAACCTAACAACATGACTGTCTCCAACATTATCTCTGTGTCTGTGAACAGCGGGACCTTGGAGTGAATGTTCACTGATTCCTGAGGCTGGCAGGACAGGTGGATAAGCTGGTTAGGAAGGGATAAGGGAGACTTTCATTTCCCGACCAGTGGAAATAATCTCTCAGTGTCCACCCTATCCAGTCCCTTTAGAATCTGATACGTTTCAATGAGATCACCTCTCATTCTACAAAACTGCAGAGAATACAGGTCCTATTTACTCAGCCTCTCATCATAGGATAATGGCAGAGAAGCTAAACAAATACTTTCTGTCTGTCTTTATGTTCTCTCTCATGCTCTGTAATCTTCCTTGAATCATTGAACACTGCAGTTTATGGATCATTTCACTGTTTGCTGTTGAGCTGATGAAATTGTTTGATTGGCAGTGATAATATTTTTGGACCATTGTATTGAGTCTCCTGGGTTCCAAATAGGATTACTGGGTGATTTCTCTCTGCAACTTTTAATCTTTAATCAAGCATATCTGGGCATTAACCTGCAATCTGTTTTTATATGTCTGACTCCACTCATTCTCCCGGGGATAAAGTTACTTTTGTCTGGTTGTGCACCCAATGAAATGACTGTTTGACATGGCGAGACTTTCTTTACTGTGAACGTGTGCTGATGTCTCTCTCTCTCTCTCAGACATACACACTATCTGCCTCTCTCTCTGCCCACATATATCCCGGACTTTCCCTCTCTCTCTGACGGACACTCTATCTCTCATTCATTTTTCACACTTTCTGTGCACCCTGTGTCTGTTCTTTTCCTCTAATTTCTCATTTTCCTTCCCACTCTCTCTCGCCATCTCTCTCTCTCTCTCTTCTGCTCGGTTACTCTCTCCTCACCTTTATCTTTCCATTTATCGGTTTCCTCACTCTCAAACTCTACCTCTCCCTCACTCTCCACCTTCCTTTCTCTTTGATCTCTCTTCACATCTCTCTATCACTCTCTCTCCATCTCTGTCCAATTGAGGAGATTCTCCCTCCATTTCTCACCATCTCTTGCTCTCTCACTCTCTCCCTCTCACCTATTTTCTCTCAGGCTCTCCATCTCTCTATGATTCTTTCATGCTCAGTTCTTCCTCTCTCTCTCTCTCCATCACTCTCTCTTTTCTTTTTCCCTCTCTATTACTTGCTCTCCAACTCTCTTGCTCTTTCTGTCCATGTTGGGTCCCTTTAAGAGTTTGGGACAGTTCTGGTGGTGCAGGGTCCCTTTAAGAGTCTGGTGCTGACACCCCCTCCCCCACCCCAGGGGCGGGGTTACAAGGCGCCCAAACCGCGGCTGCGCGGAGGCAAGAGGCAACTTTTGACCCCTTGACCTCCAGACACGAGGGGCGAGGCAGCCAATGGGACCTCACTGACGCCCTGGCGGGAGGGAGGTGTCATCAGCCGCCATGTTTGCGTGACGTCACCCGCCGGCCGCTTATTTCCGCAAACAGCAGCTGAAAGGAAAAGGAGAAGCGGCTTCAGCTGTCGACCTCAATGGAGGAAAGTTGAACGTCTGAGCCGGGGGACAATATAAAAAAGCGGCGGTTAACGCAATTGTGGAGATGCGCATGTGCGGAGCATCCTCCCAGAGTGCAGCGCGACCTGTACCGCAGAAAGGGGCCGTTCCCACTCGCGGGGCATTGTGGGAGCCGCAGGACGCCATTGCTCCCTCATTAACTCAGTCAAAATTAACTCATTCCCTCTCAGCTCTCTATCCCTCCTTTTCATATGGCAGGCTGAAATTGTGCTTTGTTG
This sequence comes from Heterodontus francisci, assembly GCF_036365525.1. Lineage (NCBI taxonomy): Eukaryota > Metazoa > Chordata > Chondrichthyes > Heterodontiformes > Heterodontidae > Heterodontus > Heterodontus francisci. The sequence continues at coordinate 956,924 of NW_027141545.1, forward strand.
GCATTCATTACACCATCCCGGGTGTGATCAGATACTCTGTCCCTTCGTAAATGATTTCCCGTCCCTCCATCAGCTTGTGATTGTTATTGGCTTTTCTCCGACTGAAATGGTTGCTCAATTTGTTGGTCTTTTTCTCCTGGCATCAGAACTAACCCTCTCTCCCTCTGTCTCTCTCCTCGTGTCAGAGATAGCAGGAGGGAGAGATAGAGAGAGGAAGACAGAGAAAGACACAGAGAACAACCCCAGCTTCTCCAATCTATCCACGCAACTCAAGTTCCTCATCCTGGAACCTTGCTCGTGAATCTTTTCTGCATCCTCTCTAATGCCTTCACATCCTTCCTAAAGTACGGTGTCCAGAATTGGACACAATACTAGATGAGGATGAAGCAGTGTTTTATAAAGCTTCATCATAACCTCCTTGCTTTTATACTCTAAGCCTCTATTTACAAAGCCTGAATCCCATACGCCTTTTAACCACTTTCTCAACTAGCTCTGCCACCATCAATTTGTGCACAGACATCCCCAGGTCTCTCTGTTCCTGCACCCACTTCCTTCTGTTCTTAGGTTCCCATGACAGAGAGGGACAGAAGGACAGGGAGGTCAAGAAATAATGAGGGGGAGAGAGAGCAAACAAACAGGAAACACATTTGGGAACACCACCACCTGCATGTTTCCCTTCCAGTCTCACACCATCCTGACTTGGAACTATATCACCATTCCTTCACTGTCATTAGGTCAAAATCCGAGATGTCACTTCCTAACAGCACTGTGGGTGTACCTACCCCACATGGACTGCAGTGGTTCAAGAAGGTTCAACGGCAATTGGTGATGGGCAATAAAATGCTGGCATAGCCAGTATTGCACACATCCAACAAATGAATAAAAAATAATAACAATTTGGCACCAAGTCACTAAAGGAGATATTGAACTGGACACAAGAACACAAGATGTAGGAGCAGGAATAGGCCATTCAGCCCCTCGAGCCTGCCCTGCCATTCAATAAGATCATGACTGATCTGTCCCAACACTCAACTCCTCTTTCAGGCCTGCTCTGCAGAACCCTCGACTCCCTGAGAGGGTTGAGAACAAATATTTTCCCACAAAGACAAACAGGGTGAGACTCCCAAATCTAGAGCCCCTTAGATAGCAAGAATCAAACCAGGTAGAATAAGGCACAAAAGGGAAGCTTATGTCAGATACCGAGAGCTCAATACCACAGAAAGCCGAGAGGAGTGAAGAAAGTGCAGGGGTGAAATTAAAAATCAAATTAGGAGAGCAAAGAAATGGCCGGAAAATAATATTACCAAGTAAAATCAAGGAAATCACAAAGATGTTTTATAAATACATGAAGAGCAAGAGGATAACTAAGGATAGAGTATTAGTGACCAAAAAGGGAATGTGTGTATGGAGGTGGGAGATGTGGGCATGGTTCTTAATGAATACTTTGTATCCGCCTTTATAAAAGAGGGTGAACGATGCAGACATTGTAGTTAAAGAGGAGGAGTGTGAAATATTGGATGGGATAAACAGGGTGAGAGGGAAATATTAAGGTGTTTAGCATCTTTGAAAGTGAATAAATGGTCAGGCCTGGATGCATTGGAATCAGTTCAGAGAAGGTTCACTCGGCTGATTCCTGGGATGAAGGGGTTATCTTATGAGGAATAGTTGAACAGGTTGGGCCTATACTCATTGGAGTTTAGAAGAATGAGAGGTGATCTTATTGAAACATACAAGATTCTGAAGGGACTTGACAGGGCTTATGTTGGGAGGATGTTTCCCTTGTGGAGGAGTCTTGAACTCGGGGGCACCGTTTAAAAATAAAGGGTCTGCCATTTAAGACTGAGCTAAGGAAGACTTCTTTCTCCCAGAGGTTGGTTAGGCTTTGCAATTCTCTTCCCCAGAGAGCCGTGGAGGTTGGGTCAATGAATTTACAAGGGAGTCAAGGGATATGGGGGGCAGGCAGGAAAATGGAGTTAAGGTCACTATCAGATCAATCATGATCATATTGACGGACAGAGCAGGCTCAAGAGGCTGAATGGCCTAGTCCTGCTCCTATTTCTTCGGATCTAGTGTATAAATTGGAGGGTTTGCTCTCCACTTTTTAAACCATTTTTATAGCAGAGACAGGTCCATGTGTAATATAAACAGAGACAGGGTCTGGTGCAGACCTAACTAGTGCATTGATAACTGAGACTAGTGTAAAAGGTATCAAGGATACTGAATTCTAAATATACATTCAGGGGTAGTTTTTTAGGCCAGTACGTAGCAAGGTCAACAAGAGATGGGTCAGTTTGACACTTAGTTTTCGGGAATGAAGCAGGGCCAGTACAAGGCGATTTAGAAAAGGTGGACTGGAAAACGCTACTTGAAGGTAAATCAGTGTCAGAGCAGTGAGATTGAATCATTTTATCCTGGAGGATTTATTATTCCAGAGTTATTTTTTATTTTCAGAGAAATTCAAATTCACAAGAGCCCAATGTGGGATTTGAACTCCGACTTTTTCAGTCATTAGCTCAGGCTTTCAGATTCCTTTCTTTCTTTTGGGCCTCCTTATCTCGAGAGACAATGGATACGCGCCTGGAGGTGGTCAGTGGTTTGTGAAGCAGCGCCTGGAGTGGCTATAAAGGCCAATTCTGGAGTGACAGGCTCTTCCACAGGTGCTGCAGAGAAATTTGTTTGTTGGGGCTGTTGCACAGTTGGCTCTCCCCTTGCGCCTCTGTCTTTTTTCCTGCCAACTACTAAGTCTCTTCGACTCGCCACAATTTAGCCCTGTCTTTATGGCTGCCCGCCAGCTCTGGCGAATGCTGGCAACTGACTCCCACGACTTGTGATCAATGTCACACGATTTCATGTCGCGTTTGCAGACGTCTTTATAACGGAGACATGGACGGCCGGTGGGTCTGATACCAGTGGCGAGCTCGCTGTACAATGTGTCTTTGGGGATCCTGCCATCTTCCATGCGGCTCACATGGCCAAGCCATCTCAAGCGCCGCTGACTCAGTAGTGTGTATAAGCTGGGGATGTTGGCCGCTTCAAGGACTTCTGTGTTGGAGATATAGTCCTGCCACCTGATGCCAAGTATTCTCCGAAGGCAGCGAAGATGGAATGAATTGAGACGTCGCTCTTGGCTGGCATACGTTGTCCAGGCCTCGCTACCGTAGAGCAAGGTACTGAGGACACAGGCCTGATACACTCGGACTTTTGTGTTCCGTGTCAGTGCGCCATTTTCCCACACTCTCTTGGCCAGTCTGAACATAGCAGTGGAAGCCTTACCCATGCGCTTGTTGATTTGTGCATCTAGAGACAGGTTACTGGTGATAGTTGAGCCCAGGTAGGTGAACTCTTGAACCACTTCCAGAGCGTGGTCGCCAATATTGATGGATGGAGCATTTCTGACATCCTGCCCCATGATGTTCGTTTTCTTGAGGCTGATGGTTAGGCCAAATTCATTGCAGGCAGACGCAAACCTGTCGATGAGACTCTGCAGGCATTCTTCAGTGTGAGATGTTAAAGCAGCATCGTCAGCAAAGAGGAGTTCTCTGATGAGGACTTTCCGTACTTTGGACTTCGCTCTTAGACGTGCAAGGTTGAACAACCTGCCCCCTGATCTTGTGTGGAGGATAACTCCTTCTTCAGAGGATTTGAACGCATGTGAAAGCAGCAGGGAGAAGAAAATCCCAAAAAGTGTGGGTGCGAGAACACAGCCCTGTTTCACACCACTCAGGATAGGAAAGGGCTCTGATGAGGAGCCACCATGTTGAATTGTGCCTTTCATATTGTCATGGAATGAGGTGATGATACTTAGTAGCTTTGGTGGACATCCGATCTTTTCTAGTAGTCTGAAGAGACCACGTCTGCTGACGAGGTCAAAGGCTTTGGTGAGATCAATGAAAGCAATGTAGAGGGGCATCTGTTGTTCACGGCATTTCTCCTGTATCTGACGAAGGGAGAACAGCATGTCAATAGTCGATCTCTCTGCACGAAAGCCACACTGTGCCTCAGGGTAGACGCGCTCGGCCAGCTTCTGGAGCCTGTTCAGAGCGACTCGAGCAAAGACTTTCCCCACTATGCTGAGCAGGGAGATTCCACGGTAGTTGTTGCAGTCACCGCGGTCACCTTTGTTTTTATAGAGGGTGATGATGTTGGCATCGCGCATGTCCTGGGGTACTGCTCCCTCGTCCCAGCACAGGCATAGCAGTTCATGTAGTGCTGAGAGTATAGCAGGCTTGGCACTCTTGATTATTTCAGGGGTAATGCTGTCCTTCCCAGGGGCTTTTTCGCTGGCTAGGGAATCAATGGCATCACTGAGTTCCGATTTGGTTGGCTGTATGTCCAGCTCATCCATGACTGGTAGAGGCTGGGCTGCATTGAGGGCAGTCTCAGTGACAGCATTCTCCCTGGAGTACAGTTCTAGGTAGTGCTCAACCCAGCGGTCCATCTGTTTGCGTTGGTCAGTGATTATGTCCCCCGATTTAGATTTGAGGGGGGTGATCTTCTTGATGGTTGGCCCAAGAGCTCTCTTCATGCCATCATACATTCCTCTGATGTTTCCGGTGTCTGAGGCCAGCTGAATATGACTGCATAGGTGTTGCCAGTAGTCGTTTGCGCAACGCCTAGCTGTTCTTTGTGCAGTACTTCTGGCTGCTTTAAGTGCTGCGGATGTTAAATCGCTGGGGGCTTTCTTGTAGTTCAAAAGTGCAATGCGCTTAGCGGCTATGACAGGTTCCAGCTCTTCATTATGAGATTGAAACCAGTCTGCATTTCTCTTCGCACTTTTGCCGTAGGTGGTCAAAGCTGACTCATAGATGGCGTCTCTGATGTGGGCCCACTTGGTCTCAGCATCCCCTGTGGGAGTGTTTTGAAGGGCTGTTACAAGTGAATTTAGAAATTTTTGTAACAGCTGTGGGTGAGAAATTCTGCTCGTGTTGATGCGCGGGTGGCCCTTCTGCTTGGAATGATGCAACTTCTTTGGTCTGAGTCTAACCTTGCTGCACACCAGGGAGTGGTCGGTGTCGCAGTCCGCACTGTGGAAGCTGCGTGTGATTTGAACACTGTTTAAGGCGGCTCGCCTTGTGACAATGAGGTCTAGCTGGTGCCAACGACGTGATCTTGGGTGCCTCCATGAAACCTGGTGACAGGGTTTAGTGTGAAAGAACGAGTTGGTGATGCAGAGGTTATGATAGGTACACAACTCAAGCAGTCTCTTCCCGTTCTCATTCATCCTTCCAACGCCATAGCGCCCAAGGCAGGATGGCCATGAGTCATGGTCGGCCCCAACCCTGGCATTAAAGTCCCCCAGCAGGAATAGGTGTTCGGTGTTGGGGATGCTGCTAATGATGTTATGGAGTTGTTCATAGAACTGGTCTTTAGCTTCAGGTGCGGAGCAGAGTGTTGGAGCATAGATGCTGAGTAGGTGTACTGGACCAGAGGTGGTGAGCAGTCGGATGGACAGTATGCGTTCCGAGCCATTTGAGGGAGGCTCTATCATGCTGAGCAAGGAGTTTCTGATGGCGAAGCCCACTCCATGCTGTCTTGGTTCTTCAGGATCCCTGCCCTGCCAGAAGAAGGTGTAGTCTTGCTCTGCTAGAGAGCCACTCGCGGGGAGGCGAGTCTCCTGAAGTGCTGCAATGTCCACATTGAGTCTACTGAGCTCGTTGTTAATGATGGCGGTCTTCCGAGAATCGTTGATTTGTGTAAGGTCTTCCGACAGGCCAGGACACATAGTTCTGACGTTCCAGCTTGCAAAGCGAAGGGCTGGTACCTTCTTTCCTTTTTTCATGTTGTTTGGTGCGGTGTATCAGTCCACCTTTCGGGCAATGACCCTGAGCTCCAAGCACCCATTGAAGCAGGCAGACTGTGGCGGGACAGAACCTTATTGACCGGGGGCTGCCCGGTTTGAGGCGGGCGGTAGCTGTCCAGTGAGGTGCAATGACCTCTCCCACCGACAAAGGCAACCCGTGGCGCCCAGTTTCTACGCCAATTTATCTGGACTTATAACCCGTAACTGCTGCCTTCCGTGTTGTTTCAGTCGCTGTGAGGCAACTATGGAGTGACCTCTCCATGGCGCATGCCTGGGCAAATTTATGGAGGTTGAGAGTTGCCCAGTCGTCAAAACCCCCCTCTCGGCCTTTCTGGTGGGGTCCAAAGGAGTGCAGGACACGACGTTTGGCACCAGTATGGCTGCAGGAACTGCCGGAAACATGCCAAAGGTGACACATGACCGCCTACGGGGTTCCGCTCCGGATTTTCTGTTAGGGTTTACTCCCTTAGCCTTGGTCTCTCCCGAGACGCCCACAAGGCAGTGGGGTTGTTGGGGCCCCTACACAGGTGTAGGATGGTGCCGGTGGGAGGAGGGGATGCAAGGGGGATGGGTAGAGGGAGGGGGTGGGGGGGTGTGCAGGGGAAGGGGGTGCGGGGTGAAGATGGTGCGAGGTGGGGGCGGGCTGGGACGGGGTTGTGAGGGGGTGAGCTGAGAGGGTGGAGCAGGGAAGGGGACGGGGGTGGGGGGGTGGAAGGGGGGTAAAGGGGGGGGGAGGGGGGGTGGAATCTGGTGCAGGTAATAAGCCATTTCCTCAGTGCCCACCATCGACGTCCGGAAAGCTCATCCACGTCCTTCGGGAGGTGAAGCATCATTTGGCAGACTTAGAGGTGATTACATTTGCTAAGGGTTTTTTTTTTTTGCAGTGGTTTAAATAAAGGCATGCAGCATTGCCGACAGTGCGCTGCAGATGCTCTCCGAGCCATCTCCCGCGGGCGCTTTGAAGTTGCGGCCGGGGGGGCCGTTCGTGGATGTTTTGGGTGTTCGGGGCACCTTTTCACAGGACTTCTCTCGGGTCCCGCAGCTCCTTCTTCACCTCAATGGACTTACCGCATGCCGTGGCTGCAGACACTCTGGACTGTGAAGACAGCAGGATCGGAGATTAAAGTATCGGCAGCTGTTCTCGTCAGTTTCATCTGGATCAATTTCATTGAGAAAACAAAGAGCAGGTGTGGCTGGGGGAGGGCAGTGGGCCCAGGTAACATACACTAAACTAACTGTTAACTTTTAGATAGGGCTAAAATGAACTGATTTAAAGAGCCAGGGGAATTTAAACAGTTTAAGAGGGCAGATTGGGGGAGAAAACGTTAGGGATGGGAGCAGATGGCCATGGATAGAGTTGAACAGCAAGGGAGCTTCCTAGGGAGCTTCCAGCCCAGGAGCCATCTTGGATTGAGGATTTTATCCTGGAGGATTTATTATTCCAGAGTTATTTTTTATTTTCAGAGAAATTCAAATTCACAAGAGCCCAATGTGGGATTTGAACTCCGACTTTTTCAGTCATTAGCTCAGGCTTTCAGATTACAAACTGTAAAAGACATTCACCTTCCTCCTGTTGTGACCTGACTGTCTCAGCTTTTGTGTATTGTCTCCAATCTTGTTCTTTCATGTGTCTGAAGACTTTGATGTTATTCAGACATTGGTAAACCACTTCATTCTCTCAGGTCTTCGGCTTAAATACCTTCAGGGACACAATCCACAATCTAATTCACACCCTATTCAAGCAACCAAAATCTTCAACTCCATTCAGACACCCCGATATCCTGTCCCTGCACAGATAACTGACAGTTCCACAATGCAGAAATGTCTGAATGAGAAACCACATTTACCTGACACAATCCAAGCTCCAAATTGAATCATTAAGATATCGAAAATACCACAGAAATGTGACTTGTTCCTTGCAACAGTGAGACTGAAACATTTCAGGGTACTATTCAACCAAGAAGGATTCCGAGAAAAGTCAGGATCAGGATTGAAAGAGAAAGAGAGAGAGTAAAAAGGGGGGAGTGAGAGAGGGGGTAGAGAGAGAGAGAGAGAGACTGTCAGCTCCTGGATGGGGAAGGATTCTCTGTTCCTTCACCCATTTTAACATTGCACCATTTAGTTTAAACAGAGAGACATAGACTGACAGGGTGACTGACAGACTAAGAAGGATATTTAACATCGGATATTGGATGTAATTGAACCCCACAACCCTGTTCTGGCATTCAATGAGATCAGGGCTGATCTGTGATCTATCTTACACCATATATCCTGCCTTTGCCCCTTATCTCTTACTGTCTTTGCTTAACAAGAATCTATCAATCACAGGTTTAAAAATTAACCAATAATCCAGCAAGAAATTTCCACAAACAATATCATGAGGGTGTGATGGCTCCCACAGTGGAATAGCTTACTGGATGTTTAAAATGGAGGCTATTTCTTCTGGATCATCAAAGGTATCTGCATATCTATCTCTAATATGTTTGTGTCCACAGCAGTGAAGGATTACATCAAATTAATATATCTTACATTATCCTCTTCATCCACCTCAACAATCTCTCTCTCTCCAACGTTGTCCCTCTCTACAGCCCTCTCTCTGCCTTCATAACTAACCCTCTCTCCCTCTGTCTCGGTCCTAGTGTCAGAGAGAGCAGGAGGGAGAGACAGAGAGAGAATGTTGAAGGAACTGTACTCTGTTCATAAGCTGTGCTGAACCTGCTCTAGGAGTGTTTGATGGGCTACATTAATCGGCCGTGTACAGTCCTGTATCAGGCTGTGAAGAAGCAGAGCAAGTTCAGTATACAACGGGTCAAAGGGAACGATTCACTCCTGTCTGCTACTGGGAAGAGAGACTGACCTGAACATCAAAGCAATGCTTGACCGAGTGTGGCATCCAGGAGCCTGATGGACAGATGGAGGGACAAAGAGAGAGACAGAGACAGAGAGAGAAGGAGAGAGAGGGAGAGACAGAGAGGGAAAGACAGATGGAGAGACGGAGAGAGAGGGAGAGACAGAGAGGGAAAGAGATGGAGGGACAGAGAGAGAGAGAGACAGAGAGAGAGACAGAGAGAGAGGCAGAGATAGAGAGAGAGAAGGAGAGAGACGGAGAGACAGAGAGGGAAAGACAGATGGAGGGGCAAAGAAAGAGACAGAGAGAGGAGAGAGATGGAGAGACAGAGAGTGAAAGACAGATGGAGGGACAGAGTGAGAGGCAGACAGAGATAGAAGGAGAGAGATGGAGAGACAGAGCGGGAAAGACAGATGGAGGGACAGAGTGAGAGGCAGACAGAGATAGAAGGAGAGAGAGGGTGTCAGGGAGGGAAAGACAGATGGAGGGACAGAGAGAGAGAGACAGAGAGAGAAGGAGAGAGATGGAGTAACAGGGAGGGAAGGACAGATGGAGGGATAGAAGAGAGACAGAGATAGAAGGAGAGAGAGGGAGTGACAGGGAGGGAAAGACAGATGGGAGACAGAGAGAGAGAGACAGCGATAGAAGGAGAGAGAGGGAGTGTCAAGTTGGGAAAAACAGGTGGATAAGGTAGTCAAGAAGGCATACAGCATGCTTGCCTTCATTGGTCGGGGCATAGAGTATAAAAATAGGCAAGTGATGTTGCAGCTGTACAGAACTTTAGTTAGGCCACACTTGGAATTCTGGTCGTCACACTACCAGAAGGACGTGGAGGCTTTGGAGAGGGTACCAAAGAGGTTGACCAGGATGTTGCCTGGAGGTGGAGGGGCGACTAGATAGAGGTTTACAAAATTATAAGTGGCATGGAAAGAGTGGATAGCCAGAAGCTGTTTCCCAGGGTGGAAGAGTCAGTTACTAGGGGACAGAGGTTTAAGGTGAGAGGGGCAAAGTTTAGAGGGGATGTGCGAGGCAAGTTCCTTGCACAGAGGGTGGTGAGTGCCTGGAACGTGTTGCCGGGGGAGGTGGTGGAAGCAGGTACCATAGAGACGTTTAAGAGACATCTTGACAAATACATGAATAGGATGGGAATAGAGGGATACGGACCGCGGAAGTGCAGAAGGTTTTAGTTCAGGCAGGCATCAAGATCGGCGCAGTTTTGGAGGGCCGAATGGCCTGTTCCTGTGCTGTACTGTTCTTTGTTCTTTGACAGATGGAGGGACAGAGAGAGAGACAGAGCGAGAAGGAGAGAGAGGGAGAGACAGAGAGGGAAAGACAGATGGAGGGACAGAGTGAGAGAGACAGAGAGAGGAGAGAGAGGGAGTGACAGGGAGGGACGGACAGATGGAGGGATAGAGAGAGAGGCAGAGAGAGAGGAAGAGACAGAGATAGAAGAAGAGAGACGGAGAGACAGAGAGGGAAAGACAGATGGAGGGAGGGAGTGAGAGACAGAGAGAGAAGGAGAGAGATGGAGTGACAGGGAGGGAAGGATAGATGGAGGGACAGAGAGAGAGAGACAGAGAGAGAGGCAGAGACAGAGATAGAAGGAGAGAGATGGAGAGACAGAGAGGGAAAGACAGATGGAGGGACAGAGAGAGAGAGACAGAGAGAGAGGCAGAGACAGAGATAGAAGAAGAGAGACGGAGAGACAGAGAGGGAAAGACAGATGGAGGGAGGGAGTGAGAGACAGAGAGAGAAGGAGATAGATGGAGTAACAGGGAGGGAAGGAAAGATGGAGGGACAGAGAGAGAGACAGAGAGAGAGGCAGAGACAGAGATAGAAGGAGAGAGATGGAGAGACAGAGAGGGAAAGACAGATGGCGGGACAGAGAGAGAGACAGAGAGAGAGGCAGAGACAGAGATAGAAGGAGAGAGATGGAGAGACAGAGAGGGAAAGACAGATGGAGAGACAGAGATAAAGAGGCAGAGATGGAAGGAGAGAAAGGGGGCGACAGGGAGGGAAAGACAGATGGAGAGACAGAGAGAAAGACAGAGATAGAAAGAGAGTGATGGAGCGTCATGGAGAGAAAGACAAATGGAGGGACAGAGAGAGAGACAGAGAGAGAAGGAGTGACAGGGAGGGAAGGACAGATGGATGGATAGAGACAGAGAGAGACAGAGACAGATGGAGAGAGTGGGAGTGACAGAGAGGGAAAGGCAGATGGAGGGAAAGAGAGAGAGACAGAGAGAGAGGCAGAGACAGAGATGGAATGAGAGAGAGGGAGTGTCAGGGGGTGGGGAAGGCAGATGAAGAGACAGAGAGAGAGAGGCAGAGATAGAAGGAGAGAGAGGGAGCGACAAGAATGGAAAGACAGATGGAGAGACAGAGATAGAGACAAAGATAGAAGGAGAGAGATGGAGTGACAGGGAGGGAAGGATAGATGGAGGGACAGAGCGACAGAGAGAGAGAGATAGATAGAAGGAGAGGGAGGGAAAAACAGATGGAGGGACAGAGTGAGAGACAGAGAGAGATGGAGTGATGGGTGGGGAGACTGATGGAGAGACAGGGAAAGAGAGAGAGAGCGACAGAGATGGAAAGACAGATGGAGAGAGAGAGAGAGAGAGGGAGAGATGGGAGAAGAGAGAGGGAGTGACAGAGAGGTTTCATAAAAATCTATCAAACTCAGATTTAAAAATTAACAAGTGTCTCAGCATCAATTGCTGATTGTGGAAGAGAGTTTCAAACTGATACCACACCTGGTGTGTTGAAGTGTTTCTTCATTTCACTGCTGAAAGGTTTTTAGACTAGGTTTATATTTTTAGACTATGCCCCCATGTTCTAGACTCTGCAGCCAGTGGGAATTGTTACTCTCTGTCTACCCCTTCAGTTTCCCTTATTATCTTGAAAACAATCATCAAATCACACATGAGCCTTCAAAATTCCATGGATACAGAGTAAATCTCCAGCTACACTGTCCCATTGAACATTCCCAAGTCAAGCACAATGTTGGGTTTGACACAGAGTAAATTTCCCTCTACACTGTCCCATCACACACTCCCTGGGCAGGAACATCATGGGGTGGATACAGAGTGAATCTCACTCGACACTGTCTGATAGAGACAGAGAGAGAGAGAGACAGAAAAAGAGAAACAGAGAGACATGGTGACTAAAAGAGATGGAAGGATACTTCACAGGGGATATTGGAAGAGGAAGATGCAATTCAACCCCACAATCCTGTTCCGGCATCAAATGAGATCTTGGCTGATCTGTGATGTAACTTACACCATATATCCTGCCTTTGCCCCTTATCTCTTGATACATTTGGTTAACACGAATCTATCAATCACAGATTTAAAAATTAACCAATAAACCAGCATGAAATTTGCACAACCAATATAATTGTGCGGGTGTTTCTGTGTGTGTGTGTGTGTGTGTGTGTGTCTGTTTGGGTGTGATGGCTCCCACAGTGGAATAGCTTGCTGGATGTTTAAAATGGAGGCTATTCCTTCTGGATCATCAAAAGTATCCGCCTGGGCCCCAACTTCATCTACATTTCCCCCTCTCCCGATGTTTTTTTCTCTCCATATCTATCTCTTATATGTTTGTGTCCACAGCAGTGAAGGATTACATCAAATTAATATATCTTACATTATCCTTTTCATCCACCTCAACAACCTCTCTCTCTCCAAATTTGTCCCTCTCGACAGCACTCTCTCAGCCTTCATATCTAACCCTCCCTCCCTCTGTCTCTCTCCTAATGTCAGAGATAGCAGGAGGGAGAGACAGAGAGAGAATGTTGAAGGAACTATACTCTGTTCCTAAGCTGTGCTGAACCTGCTCTGGGAGTGTTTGATGGGCTACATTAATCGGCCGTGTACAGTCCTGTATCAGGCTGTGAAGAAGCACAGCTTGTTCAGTGTACAACGGGTCAAAGGGAACGATTCACTCCTGTCTGCTATTGGGAAGAGAGACTGACCTTAACATCAAGGCAGCGTTTGACCGAGTGTGACATCGAGGAGCACGAGTAAAACTGAAGTCAGTGGGAATCGGGGAAAATCTCTCCACTGGTTGGAATCATACCGAGCACAAAGGAAGATGGTTTTGGTTGTTGGAAGTCAATCATCTCAGTCCCAGGCCTTCACTGCAGGGGTTTATCAGGGTAGTGTCCTCAGCCCAGCCATCTTCAACTGAGATCCCAGCAGAAAGTGCTTTAAATACTGAGCAGGTCAGGCAGCATCTGTGGAGAGAGAAACAGAGTTAGTGATTCAGCTCGATGCTTTCCAGATTTCCAGCATCCACAGTATTTTGCTTCAGATAATGAAGCAATCCAGAGCCACATGCACCGAGACCCGGACAACATTCAGGTTTGGGCCGACCAGTGACAAGTAACATTCACGTCACACAAGTGCCAGGCAATGACCATCTGCATCAAGAGAGAATCCAACCACCTCCCCTTGGCATTCAAAGCATTATCCCATCGCTGAATCCCCCAGCGTCAACATCCTGGGGAAACATTGACATCAAGCTTAACTGAACGAAACACATCAATAGTTTCTTCACCTAGTGGTTGGTGGGTGTCTGGAACTCACTGCCTGAAAGGGTGGGAGAGGCAGAAACCCTCATCACATTTAAAACAATCTCTTGGATATTCACTTCTCCATGTTTAAAATGGGTAAGGAATAACTCTCCTTGTCTACACTGCCTCATCGCACACTCTCAGAGAAGGTACACCACATCATCGATACAGAGTAAAACTCCATTTAAACATTCCCTGCAGAGTCGGATTAACCCGGCTGTGCCCGGCTCAGCCTCAAGACTCACCTGCCTCAGTCACTGAGACGCTCCTGTATCACTTGCCTTAACATAAGTGGATGCTGGGTTTGGGAGCAGGACAGGCACACGGGATTAGGACGACTGCTCATATGGAGGATAAGCATCAGTAATCCCTCAGAGAATCAGAACAGGCCAGTGAGACTCAGAAAAGGAAACTTGTGTTGAATTTGTGAGTCTTGCATTGTGGAATGCTTTAGTATTTGGTGAGAATGTTGAACCAGTGACATTTTGCCCCAGTGGGATGAATAGACACTATATGACTTGTTTACAACAGTAAGGTACCGTGTGTACTGTAAATATGGACTGAAATAACAATGTAACTGATCAATTTGCAGCTGAATTTTATGACTACAGTTATACCTGCAATCCTGTCAGAATGTACATAGGACACGATGGGATGAAGTCAAAGTGGCCACTGTTGAATTTGCCAGCTTGATCTTTGTGGGAACACAAGGGTTAAGTAAGTTAAAAATATTAAATGGTCAATTCACTTGTTTAAGTAATCACTCAACAGAAATGGGTCTGGAATGTCCTATGTGCTGCATTCCTACTCCTACATCTACTCTGTCAGGACCCCTTATGATTTTGAACACCTCTATCAAATCTCATCTCAAGTTTCTCTTCTCGATGGAGAACACCAGTTTCTCCAATCTATCCACGTAACTGAAGTCCCTCATCCCTGGAACCTTGCTCGTGAGTCTTTTCTGCATCCTCTCTAAAGCCCCCACATCCTTCCGAAAGTACGGTGTCCAGAATTGGACAAAATACTAGTTAAGGATGAAGCAGCGTTTTATAAAGCTTCATCATAACCTCCTTGCTTTTATACTCTGAGCCTCTATTTACAAAGCCTAGGATCCCATATGCCTTTTAAGCACTTTCTCAACTCGCTCTGCCACCTTCAATTTGTGCACAGACATCCCCAGGTCTCTCTGTTCCTGCACCCACTTCCTTCTGTTCTTAGGTTCTCATAACACAGAGGGACAGGAGGACAGGGAGGTCTGGAAAGAAGGAGGGGGAGAGAGAGCAAACAAACAGGAAACCCGTATGGGAACACCACCACCTGCAAGTTTCCCTTAAGTCACACACCATCCTGACTTGGAACTATATCGCTGCTCCTTCACTGTGACTGGGTCAAAATCCTGGATCTCCCTTCCTAACAGCACTGTGAGTGTACCTACCCCACATGGACTGCAGCGGTTCAAGAAGGAGGCTCAAAACCACCTTCTCAAGGGCAATTATGAATGGGCAATAAATGCTGTCCTGGCCACTAACGCACACATCTAACAAATGAATCAAGAAAATAAAAATTTGACACCGAGTCACTTCAGGAGATATTAGACCAGATGACCAAAAACTTGGTCAGAGGTTGGTTTGAGGGAGAATCCTCAAAGAGGAAAGAGAGTTCGTGAGATGGAGAGGTTTAGGAAAGGAATTCCAGAGTTAGGGCCTTGGCAGCTTGAAGGCACGGCCACCAATGGTGGAACGATTCAAATTGGGGATGTTCAAGAGGCCAGAATTAGAGGATGGCAGATATTGGTGGATTGTGGAGCTGGAGGAGATTGCAGAGATATGGAGCGGTCATTTGTGGAAGACAATTCCAAAATTCCACCATCCTTTGTGTGTAGAAGTGTTAATAAATTTCACCGTTGAAAGGGTCTTCGACTAATGTTCGATTTTTCGACTGTGCCCCTCGTCCGAGACTCCTCCAACCAGTGAGAAGAGTTTCTCTCTATCTACTCCATCACTTTCCAGTATTGTCTTGTAAACTTTGATCAATTCACCCAGCACAGTGGCACAGTGGTTCGTACCGCAGCCTCACAGCTCCAGCGAGCCGGGTTCAATTCTGGGTACTGCCTGTGTGGAATTTTCAAGTTCTCCCTGTGTCTGTGTGGGTTTCCTCCGGGTGCTGCGGTTTCCTCCCACATGCCAAAGACTTGCAGGTTGATAGGTAAATTGGCCATTAGCAATTGCCCCCAGTATAGGCAGGTGGTAGGGAAATATGGGGACAGGTGGGGATGTGGTAGGAATATGGAATTAGTGTAGGATTAGTATTAATGGGTGGTTGATGGTCGGCACAGACTCGGTGGGCCGAAGGGCCTGTTTCAGTGCTGTATCTCTAAAATAAACTAAACTAAACACCCCTTACACTTCACAATTCCAGGGATACAGAGTAAAGCTCCGTCTAAACTGTCCCTTCAAATGCTGCCAAGCCAAGTACAGAATGGAGTTATCTACAGAGCAAATCTCTGTCCTCTCTGTTCTATAAAACACTCGCAGGACAGGTACAGTGTGGGGTTAGATACCGAGTAAAGCTGCCTCTATATATGCCTCTCTTTCTCCTCCTCCATCCAGATGGAGAGAGTAACAGTGAGAAAGACAGGGATAGATATAGAGAGGGAATAACAGAGAGAGGGAAGGATAGCAATGGGGAAAGATTACCAGAGAGGAAGAGATTGGGATGGAGAGTGTCGGTCAGTGTTCCTGCAAAGCTGTGTGCAGCAGCCTGGAAGGTACCACGCAGGTCCTGTTCCGTGATAAATAACACACGTCTTCGAAGATTCTTAAAAATATAAAGGGACTGCACGTGGGACAAAAAAAACTTGCCGTGCACAACAACTAAATTTTCTGGGAACATTGGAGCCAGCTGTAGCAAAGTGGGTAATAATCCTGCCTCTGAGTTATACGTTTGTGGGTTCA
This sequence comes from Heterodontus francisci, assembly GCF_036365525.1. Classification (NCBI taxonomy): domain Eukaryota; kingdom Metazoa; phylum Chordata; class Chondrichthyes; order Heterodontiformes; family Heterodontidae; genus Heterodontus; species Heterodontus francisci. The sequence continues at coordinate 973,099 of NW_027141545.1, forward strand.
GGTCTGAACACAAAATCTAGGCTGATGTCACCCAACAGAAAATCAGAACAGACCAGCGAGACACAGAAAATGAAACTTGTGTTGAATTTGTGAGCCTTGCTTTCTGTAATGTTTTAGTGTTTGGTCAGAATGTTGACCCAGTGAAAGTTTGACCCTGTGGCATGAGAGTTATCTGAATAGAGATTACAACATCTTATTACAATATGAAGGTACCGTGCGCACTGAGTATAACAACATTTGCAGAGTCCCATCATGTAAAATATTTTGCTGGGTGTGGGATCAGGGTTTGATATTTCAAAAACACTGAGGGAAACTCGAACTTTTCATCAGCCCTGGGAGGAAAGTAAACCTGGAGACTTTCAAACAGTAATCAATGTCAGATTTGATCAATTATTAGGGATTAATCAATTTAGTATACAAAGCAGACAGAATATGCCGTTAAAGAGCGGGATATGGGTTTCCTACCAGCCTGCAGAAGGAAGTGCACCCTCTGCAGTTGTGGTATCACCAAAAGCAGCCAAATTAAAGTAGTAAATTGATGTATGTGGAGTTTTACTGAGGTTCTGAGAGAGGAGAGAGAAACAGGCATGGACACAGACAGCCAGACACACACCCACACACAGAACCACACACACACACACACACAGAACCACACACACACACACACAGAGAAACACACACACAGAGAAACACATAGGCACACAGAGAACCACACACACACACACACACACACACAGACCGACATACACAGACACACAGACACACACAGACAGAGACCGACATGCACAGACACACACACAAACAGGGACAGAGAGTGACAGAAGAATATTTCAATTTCTATAATATTTCAATTTCAGTTTCTATAAGATCCCCCCTCATTCTTCTGAATTCCAATGAATATAATCCCAATCTACTCAGTCTCTCCTCATAAGCCAACACCCTCAACTCTGGAATCAACCTAGTGAACCTCCTCTGCACCCTCTCCAGTGCCAGTACATCCTTTCTCAAGTCAGGAGACCAAAACTGCACACAGTACTCCAGGTGCGGCCTCACCAGTACCTTATACAGCTGCAACATAACCTCTCTGCTTTTAAACTCAATCCCTTTAGCAATGAAGGACAAAATTCCATTTGCCTTCCTAATTACTTGCTGTACCTGCAGACCAACCTTTTGCGATTCATGCACAAGGACACCCAGGTCCCTCTGCAAAGCAGCATGCTGCAACTTTTTACCATTCAATTAATAATCCTTTTTACTGTTACTCCTACCGAAATGAATAACTTCACATTTATTAACATGGTATTCCATCTGCCAGACCTTTGCCCACTCACTCAATGTATCTATGTTCCTCTGCAAAGTTTCACAGTCATCTGCACACTTTGCTCTGCCACTCATCTTAGTGTCATCTGCAAACTTTAACACCCTACACATGGTCCCCAACTCCAACTCATCTATATAAATTGTAAATAATTGGGGTCCCAACACAGATCCCTGAGGCACACCACTAGTGACTGATTGCCAACCAGAATAGCACTCATTTATCCCCAATCTCTGCTTCCTGTTAGTCAACCAGAGAGGCAAAGGCAGTTGGAGAGACAGAGAGAGAGAGAGATGCAGAGATGGAAGGAGAGAGATGGAGTGACAGGGAGGGAAAGACAGATGGAGGGACAGAGTGAGAGACAGAGAGAGGAGAGAGATGGAGTAACAGGGAGGGAAGGACAGATGGAGAGACAGAGAGTGAGAGACAGAGATAGAAGGAGAGAGAGGGAGTGACAGGGAGGGAAAGACAGATGGAGAGACAGAGAGAGAGAGAGATAGAAGGAGAGAGAGGGAGAGACAGAGAGGGAAAGACAGATGGAGGGACAGAGAGGGAGACAGAGGGAGTGGCAGAGACAGAGATAGAAAGAGAGAGAGGGAGAGTTAGGGAGGGAAAGACAGATGGAGGGACAAAGTGAGAGACAGAGAGAGCAGGAGAGAGATGGAGTGACAGGGAGGGAAAGACAGATGGAGGGACAGAGAGGGGGAAGAGAGGTAGAGGGGGAGAGAGATAGATAGAGGGGGAGAGAGAGAGATAGAGTGGGGAGAGAGAGATAGAGGGGGAGAGAGAGATAGTGGGGGGAGAGAGAGATAATGGTGGGAGAGAGAGACAGTGGGGGGAGAGAGAGACAGTGGGGGGAGAGAGAGACAGTGGGGGGAGAGAGAGATAGAGGGGGAGAGAGAGATAGAGGGGGGAGAGAGAGAGAGAGGGGGAGAGAGAGATAGAGAGGGCAGAGAGAGATAGAGGGGGGAGAGAGAGATGGAGGGGGGAGAGAGAGCTGGAGGGGGGAGAGAGAGCTGGAGGGGGGAGAGAGAGCTGGACGGGGGAGAGAGAGATTGACGGGTTAGAGAGAGATAGAGGGGTTAGAGAGAGATAGAGGGGGGAGAGAGAGATAGAGGGCGGAGAGAGAGATAGAGCTCGGAGAGAGAGATAGTGGGGGGAGAGAGAGATAGTGGGGGGAGAGAGAGACAGAGGGGGGAGAGAGAGACAGTGGGGGGAGAGAGAAAAAGGGGGGAGAGAGCGATAGAGCGGGTTGAGAGAGATAGAGGGGGTAGAGAGAGATAGAGGGGGGAGCGAGAGATAGAGGGGGGAGAGAGAGATAGAGGGGGGAGAATGAGTTCGAGGGGGGAGAAAGAGATAGAGGGGGGAGAGAGAGATAGAGGGGGGAGAGAGAGATAGAAGGGGAGAGAGAGATAGAGGGGGAGAGAGAGATAGAGGGGGAGAGGGAGATAGAGGGGGGAGAGGGAGATAGAGGGGGCATAGGGAGATAGAGTGGGGAGAGGGAGATAGAGGGGAAGAGGGAGATAGAGGGGGAGAGGGAGATAGAGGGGGAGAGGGAGATAGAGGGGAAGAGGGAGATAGAGGGGAAGAGGGAGATAGAGGGGGAGAGGGAGATAGAGGGGGAGAGGGAGATAGAGCTGAAGAGGGAGGTAGAGGGGGTTGAGAGAGATAGAGGGGAGAGAGGGAGATAGAGGGGGAGAGGGTGATAGAGGCGGGAGAGGGAGATAGAGGTGAAGAGGGAGATAGAGGGGGAGAGAGGGAGATAGAGGGGGAGATGACAAACTTGGAGGAGATGCAAACAGTGTTGATGACATCAATTGACTACAACAGGACATAGATAGGTGAGCAGAATGGGCAGACAAGTGGCAGAAGGAATTTAATACAGGGAAATGTGAGATGGGCAGAAGGGATAGGGAGAGGGAATACAGACATAATGGCCCTGTTCTAGAGAGTGTGCAGGGACAGAGAGACCTGGGGATACATGTACATACATCTTTGAAGGTGGCAGGACATATTGAGAAAGTAGTCAGCAAAGCATATGGGATCTTGGGCTTCATAAATAGAGATTTTGAATACAAAAGCATGAAGGTTATGCTGAATGTTTATAAACCTCTGGTTAGGCCACGACCAGAACAGTGCATCCAATTCTGGTGACCACACTTTAGGAAGGATGTGAGAGTCCTTTGTAGGGAGCAGAGGGGATGGTGGATCCAGGGATGGGGGATTTTAACAAAGTGGACTGGAAACAGCTACTTGAAGGTCAATCAGTGTCAGAGCAGTGAGAGTTACTGAGGGTTGATATCAAATATGTTCACACAAAGACAAACAGGTGGTACTCCCAAATCTAGAGCCCCTTGGATGTCCAGGATCAAACCAGGTACGATAAGGCACAAGAGGGAAGCTTATGTCGGATACCGAGAGCTCAATACCACAGAAAGCTGAGAGGAGTGTAGAAAATACAAGGGTGAAATTAAAAAGCAAATTAGGAGAGCAAAGAAATGGCCGGAATATAATATTACCATTAAAAGCAAAGAAATCACAAAGATGTTTTATAAATACATTAAGAGCAAGAGGATAAATAAGGATAGAGTATTAGGGACCAAAAAGGGAATGTGTGTATGGAGGTGGGTGATGTGGGTATGGTTCTTAATGAATACTTTGTCTCCCTCTTTATAAATGAGGGGGAACGATGCAGATATTGTAGTTAAAGAGGAGGAGTGTGAAATATTGGATGGGATAAACAGAGTGAGAGGGAAATATTAAGGTGTTTGGCAACTTTGAAAGTGGATAAATGATCAGGCCTGGATGCATTGGAACCAGTTCAGAGAAGGTTCACTCGGCTGATTCCTGGGATGAAGGGGTTGTCTTATGAGGAATGGTTGAACAGGTTGGGCCTATACTCATTAGACTTTAGAAGAATGAGAGGTGATCTTATTGAAACATACTAAATACTTAAAGGGATAGACAGGTTAGATGCAGGTAAGATGTCTCCTTTGGTTCGGGAGTCTAGAACCAGGGGACACAATTTCAAAATCAGGGGGAAGCCACTTAGGTCAGAGCTGGGGAGAAATGTCTTTGCTCAGAGGATTGTGAATCTTTGGAATTCTCTACCCCAGTGGGCTGTGGAAGCTCAGTCTGGGAAAAAGGCATTGAAGTGGATGATCAGCCATGATCGTATTGAATGGTGGAACAGGCTCGATGGGCTGAATGGCCTACTCCTGTTCCTATGTTCCCAAGTTGCTGAAATAGTTTCTCCCAAACTACCCCATCAGTTCCCCTTAATATCTCAACATCTTTGAACAAATCACCTTGATCCTCCTAAATTCCAGGCAATAAATCCCTAGTTTGTGTAATATCACCTCGTAATTTAACCCTTGGAGTCCAGTTATCATTCTGGTAAATCTACACTGCACTCAAATGGACATGGACCCCCCAAAGTCTCTTTGAACCTCCAGTGTTTCTATCTTTTCACCATTTATAAAGTACTCTGTTCTCGTCTTTTTGACTGACATGGAAATCTAACTACCACAGTTTTGCCCATTTATTTAAGATATTAATACCTCTTTGTAATTTGATGCTTCCAGCTACACTGCTTACAATGCTGCCTATTTTTGTGTCATTGGTAAACTTGGGTATGTTGCATTCTACCACATCATCTTAAATCGTTAATAAATACAGCAAACTGAGACACACACGGGCTTTGCACTAGTAGACAGGAGTGAATCATTCCAACCTAGAGGCTTTTTAACTCCAGATTAATGTTTTTTGAAAGAAAAAATAGAATTCAAATTCACAACAGCCCTGTGTGGGATTTGAACTCCGGCTTTTTCAATCATCAGCTCAGGCCTTCAAATTAAAACCCACAAAAAGAGATTAATTTTCCTACTGCTGTTGTCTGACTGTCTCAGGTTTTGTATATTGTTCCCTTCGCCTCTTCTTCCATGTGTTTGAAGTCTTTGAAGTTTGTCAGACATTGGTAAACTACTTCATGTGGTGTTCTGTAAATACCTTCAATTCTGTGTATCTGCAAGGGACACAATTCAAATGCTCACCTTATTGCATCAACTAAAACCTGCAGGTCCATTCAAACAACTCTATTTCCTGTCTCTGCAAAGATAGCTCTCACTTCCACAATGCAGGAATGTCTGAATGGAAACAGCTTTTGACACATTTCCAAACATGTTTGCTAACACTTTTCAGGATGAAGCTAAATTCAACGCTCAGATTGCCATCCCCAAATTGAATCTTTCAGATTTAAAAAGTGACACAAATGAAATCTCTCTGTCCCTGCACCCATTTTAACATTGGACTATTTAGTTTATATCGCTTCTCCTCAGCCTTCCTTCCGAAATGCATCATTTGACATTTCTCAGCATTGAAGTCAACCTGCCGTGTGTCTGACCATTTCACCAGCTGTCAAGAGGACATAAAGTTTACAAAGAGATTTCCAGAGGTGAAGTGAGTGAGCAAAAAATTGTCAGATGGAGTACAATGTGGGAAAATGTGAGCTTGTAAACGACAGCGAGTGATTAGGAAGGCAAATGGAATGTTGTTGTTTATTGCAAGTGAAATAGAATATAAAAGTAGGGAAGTGTTGTTACAACTGTACAGGGCATATGTTAGACGACGTCTGCAGGATTGTGGACACTTTTGGTCTCCTGACTGAAGAAATTATATAATTGCATTCGAAGTAGTTCAGAGAAGGTTCACTGGGCTGATTCCTGGGATGAAGGGGTTATCTTATGAGGAAAGGTTGAACAGGTTGGGTCTGTACCCACTGGGGTTTAGAGGAATGAGAGGTGATCTGAGTGAAACATCTCAGGTCCCGAGGGGACTGGACAGGGTGGATGCTGAGAGGATGTTTCCCCTTGTTGGGGAGACTAGAACTAGGGGACACAGTTTAAAAATTAGGGACGTCCCATTTCAAACTGAGATGAGGAGAAATGTGTTTCTCTCAGAGGGGGGTCAGTCTGTGGAATTCTCTTCCCCAGAGAGCAGTGGAGGCTGGATCATTGAATATATTCAAGGCTGAGTTCGATAGATTTTTGATCAGTTAGGGAGTCAAGGGTTATGGAACGCAGACAGGAAAGTGGAGTTGAGTTCACTATCAGATCAGCCATTGAATGGCAGAGCAGGCTCGAGGGGCCGAATGGCCTACTTCTGCTCCTAATTCATTTGTTCTTGTGTGTTCCATTTCACCAGACTGCCTCTCTCCTCCTGAAGTCTGCTACTAGTCCCTTCCCTGTTTATTACATTGCAGATGACACAAACATTGGCAAACATTGAAGTTATGCCCTTTAAACACAAGTCCAAGTCATTAGTCTATATCAAAAAGATCAGTGGTCCTAATATAAACCTCCACTGTATACCTCCCTCCAGTCTGAAACAACCATTGTCCACTCTCTCAGCCAATGTCGTATCCACTCAGCCAATGTCCCTTTCATCCCTGGAGCACCAATATTGCTAACTGGTCAATTAGGAGGCACCATTAAGTCCTCCCTTTGAGGACACTGGTCTCAGACATCTCTGTTTCCACTCTCCCATCAACATTCCCCAGACAGGTACAGCATGGATTAGATACAGAGTAATGCTCCTTCCACACTGTCCCATCCAACAGTCCCAGGGCAGGAACATCATGGGGTGGATACAGAGTGAATCTCACTCTACACTGTCCGAAGTAGACACAGTGAGAGACAGAAAGAGAGAAACAGACTGACAGGGCGACTGAGAGAGAAAGAAGGATATTTAACATCAGACATAGGAAGATGAGGAGGCAATTTAACCCCTCGACCCTGTTCCTTCATTCAGTGAGATCATGGCTGATCTGTGATCTAACTAACACCATATATCCCACCTGTGCCCTTTATCTCTTAATACCTTTGGTTAACAACAATCTATCAATCTCAGATTTAAAAATTTACAAGTGTCCCAGCATCAATTGCTGATTGTGGAAGAGAGTTTCAAACTGATACCACACTTGGTGTGTTGAAGTGTTTCTTCACTTCACTCCTGAATGGTTTTGAGACTACGTTTAGATTTTTAGACTCGGCCCACAAGTTCCTGACTCTGCAGCCAGTGGGAATAGTTATTCTCTGTCTACCCTATCAGAGTCTCCTTGTCTGCACTGCCCCATCGAACAATCTCAGAGAAGGTACAGCACGGGTTAGATACAGAGTACAGTTCAGTTTAAACATTCCCTGGAGTGTCGGATTAACCCGGATCACTCACTGTCCCCAGCTCAGCCTCAAGACTCACCTGCCTCAGTCGCTGAGACGCTCCTGTATCACTTGCATTAATGGAAGTGGATGCTGGGTTTGGGAGCAGGACAGGCACACGGGATTAGGACGACTGCTCATATGGAGGATAAGCATCAGTAATCCCTCAGAGAATCAGAACAGACCAGCGAGACTCAGAAAAGGAAACTTGTGTTGAATTTGTGAGTCTTGCATTGTGGAATGTTTTAGTATTTGGTGAGAATGTTGAGCCAGTGACATTTTGCCCCAGTGGGATGAATAGATACAATATGACTTTATTACAACAGTAAGGTACCGTGTGTACTGTAAATATGGACTGAAATAACAATGTAACTGATCAATTTACAGCTGAATTCTATGACTACAGTTCTACCTGCTATCCTGTTATATATGTGCTGCTGTACCTGCTATATGTGAGAATGTACATACGACACGATGGGATGAAGTCAAAGTGGCCACTGTTTATATTTTTAGACTATGCCCCAAGTTCCTGACTCCACAACCAGTGGGAATATTTACTCACAGTCCACCCTATCAGTTTCCCTTATTATTTTGTAAACCTTCATCAATTCACCCTATAACCTTCTAAATTCCAGGGATACACAGTAAATCTCCAGCTGCACTGTCCCATTAAACATTTCCAAGCCAAGCACAATGTTGGGTTTGACACAGAGTAAATTTCCCTCTACACTGTCACATCACACACTCCCAGGGCAGGAACATCATGGGGTGGATACAGAGTGAATCTCACTAGACACTGTCCGAAACACAGAGATAGAGAGAGAGAGAGAAAAAGAGAAACAGAGAGACATAGACTGACAGGGTGACTGACAGAGAAAGAAGGATATTTAACAGGGGATATTGGAAGAGGAGGATGCAATTTAACCCCACAAATCTTTTCCAGCATTCAATGAGATCAGGGCTGATCTGTGATCAATCTTGCACCATATATCCTGCCTTTGCCCCTTATCTCTTAATACCTTTGGTTAACAAGAATCTATCAATCACAGGTTTAAAAATTAACCAATAAGCCAGCATGAAATTTCCACAAACAATATCATGAGGGTGTGATGGTTCCCACAGTGGAATAGCTGGCTGAATATTTAAAATGGAGGCTATTCCTTCTGGATCATCAAAAGTGTCCGCCTGGGCCCCAACCTCATCTACATTCCTCCCTCTCCCGATGTTTTTTTTCTCTCCATACCTATCTCAAATATGTTTGTGCACACAGCAGTGAAGGATTAAATCAAATTAATATATCTTACATTATCATCTTCATCCAACTCAACAATCTCTTTCTCTCTCCAGGTTTGTCCCTCTCCACAGCCCTCTCTATGGAGTGACGGCAGGAAGGACAGATGGAGGGATAGAGAGAGAAACAGATAGAGAAGGACCGAGAGGGATTGACAGAGAGGGAAAGACAGATGGAGAGACAGAGAAAGAAGGAGAGAGAGGGAGTGACAGAGAGGGAAAGACAGATGGAGGGACAGAGAGAGAGACAGAGAGAGAAGGAGAGAGGGTGACAGTCAGGGAGGAAAAGACAGATGGAGGGACAGAGTGAGAGAGACAGAGAGAGAAGGAGAGCGATGGAGTGACAGGGAGCCAAAGACAGATCGAGGGACAGAGTGAGAGACAGAGAGAGAAGGAGAGAGATGGACAGACAGGGAGGGAAGGACAGATGGAGGGATAGAGGGATAGAGAGAGAGACAGCGATAGAAGGAGAGAGAGGGAGTGACAGAGAGAGAGGCTGAGAAGGAGGCAGTGGGAGAGAAACAAAGGCAAAGGCAGTTGGAGAGACAGAGAGAGAGAAGCAGAGATGGAAGGAGAGAGAGGGAGTGACAAGGAGAGAAAGACAGATGGAGGGACAGAGAGAGAGACAGAGAAAGAAGGAGAGAGATGGAGTGACGGAGGGAAGGACAGATGGAGGGATAGAGAGAGAAACAGAGAGAGAAGGACAGAGAGGGAGTGACGGAGGGAATGACAGATGGAGGGATAGAGAGAGAAACAGAGAGAGAAGGACAGAGAGGGAGTGACAGAGAGGGAAATACAGATGGAGGGACAGAGTGAGAGAGAGAGTCAGATGGAACGAGATAGAAGGAGAGAGAGGGAGAGAGAGGCAGAGGTGAACGGAGAGAGAGGGAGTGACAGGGAGGGAAGGACAGATGGAGGGATAGAGCGAGAGAGAGAGAGATAGAAGGAGAGAGAGGGAGAGACAGAGAGGGAAAGACAGATGGAGGGACAGAGAGAGAGAGACAGAGAGAGACAGACAGAGAGGGAGTGTCAGGGAGGAAAAGACAGATGGAGGGACAGAGTGAGAGAGAGAGTCAGATGGAACGAGATAGAAGGAGAGAGAGGGAGAGACAGAGAGGGAAAGACATTTGGAGAGACAGGGAGAGAGACAGAGATGGAAGGGGAGAGTGGAAGTGACTCGGAGGGAAAGACAGATGGAGAGACAGAGAGAGAGAGAGGGATAGAAGGAGAGAGAGGGTGTCAGGGAGGAAAAACTGATGGAGGGATAGAGAGAGAGAGACAGAGATAGAAGGAGAGAGAGGGAGTGACAGAGAGGGAAAGACAAATGGAGGGATAGAGAGAGAGAGAGACAGATATAGAAGGAGAGAGAGGGCGTGACAGAGAGGGAAAGACAAATGGAGGGACAGAGAGAGAGAGACAGCGAGAGAGGCAGAGACAGGGATAGAAGGAGAGAAGGGGAGTGACGGGGGGGGGGAATACAGATGGAGGGACAGAGAGAGAGAGAAGGAGGGAGAGGGAGAGACAGAGAGAGAAGGAGAGAGTGGGAGAGACAGAGAGGGAAAGACAGAGAGAGAGACAGGGAGAGAGACAGAGATGGAAGCAGAGAGAGGGACTGACAGGAAGGGAAAGACAGAGAAAGAGAGAGCCAGAGATGGAAGGAGAGAGAGGGAGTGACAGGGAGACAAAGACAGATGGAGGGACAGAGTGAGAGACAGAGAGAGAAGGAGAGAGATGGAGTGACAGGGAGGGAAGGACAGATGGAGGGATAGAGAGGAAGAGACAGAGATAGAAGGAGAGAGTGGTAGTGACAGAGAGGGAAAGACGAATGGAGGGACAGAGCGAGAGACAGAGATAGAAGGAGAGAGAGGGAGTGTCAGGGAGGGAAAGACAGATGGAGGGACAGAGAGAAAGACAGAGACAGAAGGAGAGAGAGGGGTAGTGTCGGGGGGATAGACAGATGGAGGGACAGAGAGAGAGAGAAAGAGAGAGAAGGAGAGAGATGGAGTGACAGGGAGGGATATACAGATGGAGAGACAGAGAGAGAGAGAGAGACAGCGATAGAAGGAGAGAGAGGGAGTGACAGAGGGAAAAACAGATGGTGGGACAGAGAGAGAGACAGAGAGAGAAGGAGAGAGAGGGTGTGACAGAGAGGGAAAGACAGATGGTGGGACAGAGAGAGAGGCAGAGATGGAAGGAAAGAGAGGGAGTGACAGGGAGGGAAAGACAGATGGAGGGACTGAGGGAAAGACAGAGATGGAAGGAGAGAGTGGGAGTGTCAGGGAGGGACAGACAGATCTGGGGATAGATGGAGTGGGAGAGAGTTAGAAGGAGAGAGAGGGAGTGACAGGGGGAGAAAGACAGATGGAGGGGCAGGGAGAGAGAGAAGGAGCGAGAGGGAGAGAAGGAGAGAGGGAGAGATGGAGTGACAGAGAGGGAAGGACAGATGGAGAGACAGAGAGAAAGACAGAGATAGAAGTAGAGAGAGGGAGAGACAGAGAGGGCAATAGAGATGGAGAGACAGAGAGAGAGGCAGAGATGGAAGGAAAGAGAGGGAGTGACAGGGAGGGAAAGACAGATGGAGAGACAGAGAGAGAGACAGAGATAGAAGGAGAGAGAGGGAGTGACACGAGAGGGAAAGACAAAATGGATACAGAACTGGCTGCAAGATGGATACAGAACTGGCTCAGTCATAGAAGACAGAGGGTAGCAGTGGAAGGGTGTTTTTCTGAATGGAGGGATGTGACTAGTGGTGTTCCGCAGGGATCAGTGCTGGGACCTTTGCTGTTTGTGGGATATATAAATGATTTGGAGGAAAATGTAGCTGGTCTGATTAGTAAGTTTGCGGACGACACAAAGGTTGGTGGAGTTGCGGATAGTGATGAAGATTGTCAGAGGATACAGCAGGATATAGATCGGTTGGAGACTTGGGCGTAGAAATGGCAGATGGAGTTTAATTCGGACAAATGTGAGGTAATACATTTCTGAAGGTCTAATGCAGGTGGGAAGTATACAGTAAATGGCAGAACCCTTAGGAGTATTGACAGGCAAAGAGATCTGGGCGGACAGGTCCACAGGTCAC